>NW_026526655.1:84258800-84651300 GCF_024362965.1 Panthera pardus | reverse complement strand
GTATCTGTGACAGTGTGCACACAGAGTAGTTTTCGTTCTGATATCGAAGCCTTACATGTTGAGATATCAAAGTATAAAAAGAGCACAACCATCTCAATTATCAGAGTCTGAATCATTCTGGAAAAATAATCATTAAAAATTTTTATTGTTGAATGGACATCATTAGCTCCAGTCTGATAAGAAGGAAAATTAATTGGTTGGTAAGTGCTAGGAAATAAATTGTTCTTTTCTCATATCTTTCCTTGTACGATCCACCCACTGTTGGTTTGCCTTCCCACTGGCAATTATAAAAGATGCCGAGGACTAAAGGGTTTTCTGCCAGACATATAAATTTTAAAAAATACAGGTATTGTGCTTTCAAAACAAAACAACAACAACAAAACCTGCTCTTAGATCTCAAAATGTCTAAGAGGGAAAAAACTCACAAAGCTTAAACTTTTCAAGTTCGAAAGAAATCCAATTGAGTTTCAGTTATTCAAGCCATTTACACTGCCTGTCAGTAACCCCACCACAACTGAGTAAATTTTGTTTAGCTTGAGACATAAACTTTCTCACTTACACATTTTTATACATATAATTGCATTACAAATCCAACTTATGTTCCGTTTGCAAGCTAGTCCCTCCATTACCAATTCCTGTGTACAAATGACCAATAGATGTCGGCCTGAGCTCCATGCTCTCCTCTCAGAGTATATGAGGAGTGATGACCCATTCATTCTACATTTTATATTATAGCAACAAAATATGGTCGAGGATTGGGAAAATACTAATGTTATATGTTATGTTTTAAAAAGAAAGAAATTTGTTATTAGCTTCTCAGTTGTGTATCTATTGACTGAATATAGGAGATGAGTGTTGAAAAAATATACACGAAATTTTTATTTGATTTCTCTGTTATATAGGATTCAAGATGACTTTTTAAAAAATCGTTTGATGTTTTTTATTTTCTAAATTTCGTGCGATGACTAGATGCTAGATTACATTTCCATAATAAAAAATATTTTTTAAGAGAAATGAGAGAATTCGAGTGAGAAGGAGGAGGGCAGCCAACTGAGTTCAGAACAAATAACACCTCACTCACCCAAAGAGGATGCTGTCTTTTCCTTCACTTTTCTTTTCAGTGGAAGTTATTCCCATGAGATATTTATCTACATTTAGAAATGGTATTTTTTTTTAATTCCTCGGAGAAGATTTAGAAGAGACCATGATTATCAAATATGAATATTGCTTTCTTACTAAGTCCTAGCTTAGATCAGTTGTGTGAACAAATGGGAAGTATGATGGTGGGGGGTAACCAGGGGAAAGAGGGGGCAAGCACTGTGATGGGTAGATCTGGATGTGGGGCCACACTGGGATGGGGTTTGGCATGAAATAAATGTGCTTGGGACCAGACACTGTCACTTTCTCATCATGTGAAAAATAGTTAAATCCCACTCTACTTGCATATTCTCATCTGTAAAATGGTGGTAAGTTCAGTACCCACCTCACAGAGTTGTGATTACAATGAAATAATACAACATCCATAAGGCATTTTTAACTCTTCTTGGCAAATAGTAAGAGTTTTAAAAATGTTAGCTATGGAAAGTATATTTAAGTGTTTAGGAATCAGTAGATAGGGTTATTTTAAATCAGAGATAGATGCAGAAAGGGAGGTGTAAAGGTATAGTTTTTTAAATTAAATATTCCAGAAAAAGAATCAAGACAGCTTTGAATCCAAGAAAGAAGGGAGGAAGGGGGAGGAATTATCTTCATTATCCTCCTCATTCTCCTCTTCCCTGAAATAGCAAGACCCCTGCTGTCAAGAACTAAGGTTGGTATGATTAGCATTGATTAAATAACATGATTTATACGTGGGCTAGCCTGGGAACCTAACAACTATATTCTATAGAAAAACATGTAGCTAGTGACAAAGAGCCAATCTACAAGTGAACATGTGGAATATACTCATTTACAAATTGACTTTCATATTTTATTATATCTTATTTTATATATATTACCTTCATATTTTATATCTTATTTAATTACATCCTTTTGTATTTACTTAACAAATGAATTTTAAAATAGCATTGATATATATTGATCTATAGGCTAGAGAATCAGTAAGAAGTAAGAAAACAGGAACCAGAGAATGTGCTATAACCATAATTTCTCAGATAGATTAATTATTGGTTAATGAATGTTCTCAATGAGCAATGGCCAGAAAAAAGTTTATGTTTTTTGGGGGGAGAGAGTCAGCCCTAGCTTAGAATTTAGAAAATTAACTAAATTTATGAATATGTTCTATTGCATTGTTCACATCTCCTATAAACCTGAAGCTGGGAAAATACAGTAAAATGGAATACCCATAGCTATCTACTAGATACCTGAAACTAAATCAATGTCTCACTAATGTACTTAGGCAAAACACTGGACAAAAGATTATAGTGGACGTATTCAGTAACTAAATAGAGGAGGCAAAATAAAAGAAAAACATTTACATCTTTATTTTTCACATATACTCTGTCATAGCACAGAATGTTACAATATGGACAAGAAAAGGAGCTATGCGTGTAAGAGAACCAGAGGAGGAATCAGTTTATCTCAAGTATATTCAGATTTCATCAAAGAATTATGACCATTTATGAAGAGAAAGGAAATATCAATTTCTAAATTTATATTTAATATTTACAAATATGTAAATGAGGCTGTCTCAGAAATGTCTCAGAAATGTAGCAGATGTCCCTATCTTCTTGGTGCTGATGGACTGCCTAGGTATTACTTGAAAATGATAGATTGGCAATGAGAATATTATTTTCTACTCTATTTTGTCGTATTCATTTGGAAGCATTAGTTCTTTTAAAGAAGATTATACATGCAATCCAATCTTGACAGCCTGGCTCTATGTAATGGGATGTTCTATTTAAATGTGAGGACATATTGATCTCACTCTGAAGTATCTATCTAGTATCTATCAAGAGGATAAAGTTTGAACATTTTCCATAGTGGGTCCTGTTCCAAAATTTTTGAAATTGAATATGCTATAAAGAAAAAAAAATAGTCACTTTTCCCTTCTTGATTTGGAGACTTTTTAAGCAAAGAAAAGAACATTGAAGGAAGTTGTGATATTTCTTTACACAGGATCTTTTAGCAGGAGGATAGAACACTTATCTCAAGGGAAAAGTAAGCCAAAAGGCTTGATTCTCCTCTATTTTGAAAAGTGGATCATTTTGCTCAGGAGCTCTGGGCCACAAACTGTCACAGTCTTCACAACATTCCCATTTATGGCAGTGTCCCTTCACATACACTATTTCTGAGCGATTTGAACTAAATAGCGATTTAAACGAAATAAATCAGTTTACTTTAAGAGCTTGCATTTGCCTTGCTTATTTCAGATTTGGGCTGTGGAATTGTTCTCGCTAAATTAGTTTTATTTTTCACATCCATGTGTAGGAGAATGGAAAACATTTCTTCTAACAATATCCATTCAAAGGAGAGTACATTTAATTTGGAAAGACAGTAGAATATTTTAACAAAATAAAAATTGACCATAGCTAATGGCTACAAACAAGAACTATCATTTTGGGGTGTGTGTGTGTAATATATTATATATTCGAAATCAAAAACTAAGAAAAATTTAGACTGCTGCATAAAGCATAAATAATACTGAATAATAAATGTTGTTTATTTAAATGTTCTACATCAAAGTGATTTAACTCAGATTAGTTCTCCCAGTAAAGTTTTGATTACATTTTACATATGAATAACCAGTGCAATAATTAGTAATCATACAGTATTATATTTGACTAATTGAAAATATCTTTATTTTAAAACAAAAACTAATATATACACATCTCTCTGTGGTTTAATGTAAGTACATTCAAATAAAATTTTGAGCTTTGAAGATATTTGTAAACTAATATCAAAAAACTATTTAAGAAAATTCCTTAGCAATTTTCTGTTTGAACAGTATGAATGGCTATATGAAAGAGTTATGTCTATTCTTAAAATTGTAGTACAATTATATTAGCATGTAGATCCTGTGTTAGTGAAGACTCCTTGATATCTGAGACAAAATCCCATACATTAGAGGACCTAGAATGTGAATCTGGGACTTCTAATTGCCAATACAATGGATTTGAAAGTGTAAGTATATACTGTGTGCATGAGTGCATATGCGTTTGTATAAGATGTTTTCTTAAAGGTACCACTAAAACTGCCAATATAAACAGTTATGATTAAAGCATAAGACCTAGAAATTATCCTATATACCTATGATATAGGGAGAATATATAGCTAATTTTGACTAATAGTAGTAAAAACTTTGAATTAGAATGCAATTACACAGACTACTAGGGCTGCAATGAAATTTAGTGTCAGCATGCACAAAAAAGGAAAAGGAAACACTGTCTTAGAAATAAATGTATATCCATTTAATATTCACAGGAAGTCAAAAGATTTTTGTAAAAGATGCTTCCACTCATTTTTATATTATGCCCCATTATATATGAAATAAATTACCTCTTCCTGACAAACTCGTGACTTTCTGTGCATGATATATTTTTCTCAAGAGGTATTTGCTATACTTTTCTTCCAAGAAAAAAGAGTCCGTCTTTTTATTAATTGCTATCTAACTGGAACCAAACAAGTCAAAGGGATGTAATTACTAAATAGCAGAAATTAGAAATGGGATGAATTTTCCCTTACCTGGCTTAAAAATGGCAAACAGTTCAAAACATATACCCACACAATAATCATTTCTATTTGTATTTGTAATGCATTATTAAAATCGATTTGTATCACATAGCTAATGGCTGAAGGAGTTGGCCCAAATCCATTCTAAATGATAGTGGGAAATCAGCCTGGGAGTCAATTTGCAGAATATTCCCTCTGATTCAAGTGAATGTTTTTGTAGAAATGTTGAAAGCTGCAAAATGTTCTTGGTGAATGTTTCTTAAGTAATCAAAAGGTCAAAATAAATTTGGAACTTCTTCCTCAAGGATTCACACAAGGCAATCTGGAAATAAGTAAAAGGGGCTATTTTTACTAGCTAGTGATTATAGATACTTTCAAAATATTTTGTTATAATAAAATATTCATAAAGTTTATCCTAAGAGTCATCTTTTCTGTATGTTTTGAAAAAACATTCTGAAGAAGGTAGTCTCACCTCCACTTCTGAGTCCACTTATCCTGCACTGCTTCCAACGTTGGCTATTCCCACCTACCATGCCTTGGTCTTAAGTCATCATTGACTTCATGGAAGGTCATCCTCTGGAATTTCAGGATTCATAGTATATTTTGGTTCATGGTTTGCCTGAGCAGAAGCTTCTCATGGTTAGGCCATCCCTTTCATACAGAATTCTTCTTTCAATTTTGGCCAAAATACTGGACTGGAAATACACTTTAATGAAAAATTAGGAGAAAATAGAGGAAATGACAACATTGAAAACTTGCTGGGAGATTCAAACACTCTTTCTCTGTCTGTCTCACACACACAGCACATACACTCACACACACACACACACACACACACTCACACTCAAACACAGGCGTTTGCTCTGTTGCATATGTTCTGCCCTTCCAGGTTTTTCTAGGTTTTTGTTGTTCCCTTAGACTCACCCACTACTTAAAAATAACTGTTTTGTTGAACCTGCATCAATTATAAACCAGAAACCCGACTGAGTAGTCTCTTCATTAGCAGATCCTTGTTCCTGACCTTGTTTTCCTTCTGGAGCCTTACCTTCTTTCAATATCTCCTAAAAAGTACCTTTTTCAATTTTCTTTAGGTAAATTCAACTCTGTTCTCAAGGATGGTGTACCAAAAGAAGCTGGTTCCCTCCTGTGCCAGGGTGACATGTAGTACATGGCATTTCTCAGCAATATTTTTTTGAGTGACCGATTTATTTAGTCCAGAGTATGCTCCCTCTTTGTATTTGCTAACTTCTAGACTCTCATGGGTAATTTTTTGAACAGAACACACACATTTCCCAAGGGCAAACAATGATTCTCCCAGATAATAAGATAAAAATCTCTATAACAGATCAACAATTTCCTGAAGGCAAGATATTGACAAGGCTACTTGTCTTTCATAGATATGGCTCTATACTCTTTCCCAGAATGCTGTTAATTTTCCTTTTCTGATCTTCCAGTTTCCAGACTGGGCCCAAGGGCCTTCCACACATAAAACGGGGTTCATAATAATGCTTTCTTAAATAACATAATGCCCACCCTTGATTAAATTATTTTCATTTCCTTGAGCAAAAGTAGATTAGAACAACTGGACATCCATGTGTAAAAAATGAATCTAGACACAGACATTACAACCTTCACAGAATTACTCAAAAAAAAAAATGCAAAACTATACAACTCCTGGAAGATAATGTAGGAGAAAATCTATATGAACTTGGGTATGAGGATGACTTTTTAGACACAACACCAAAGCACTATCCATGAAAGAAATGATTGATAAGCTGTACTTTACTAAAATTAAAAACACATGCTCTGCAACAGACCTTGGCAAGAGAATGAAAAGAAAAGCCACAGACTGATAGAAAATATTTGCAAAAGATGCATCTGATAAAGGACTATTGTCAAAAATATACAAAGAATTCTTAAAATTCAACAATAAGAAAACAAACAGCCTGATTAAAAGTGAACAAAAGAACCTGGGCAGACGCCCCACCAAAGAGGACAAACAGATGGCAAGTAAGCATATGAAAAAATGCTCAACATCATACGTCATTAGGGAATTGCAGATTAAAATAACAATGAACTACACTACACACCTATTAGACTGCTCCAAATCCAAATCACTGATAACACCAAATGCTGAGAAAAATATGGAACAACAGAAACACATTAACGGCTGGTGGGAACACAAAATGATACAGTCACTTCAGAAGCCTGTTTGGCTGTTTCTTGCGAAGCAGCATACTCTCACTTTGCAATCCAGCAAGTGCTCTCCGTGGTATTTACTCAAATGAGCTGAAAACTTCTACTGACTTAAATACCTGCATACAGATGTTTTATAGCTGCTCTACTTATAATTGTCAAAAATTGGAAGCAGCCAAGATGTCGTCCAGTAGGTAAATGGATAAATAATCTGTGGTCCATCCAAACGGTGGAATATTATTCAGTGCTAAGAAGTAATGAGCTATTGAACCCTGGAAAGATATGGAAAAGGCTTAAATGCATATTTAAAGGAAAGAAGCCAATCTGAAAAAGCTACATACTGTATGATTCCTACTATATAACATACTACAAAAGGTGAAACTATGAAGACAGTACAAAGATCAGTGATTGCCATGGCTTAGAGGGAAGGGAGGGGTGACTAGGTGGAGTACAAAATCTTTTTAGAGCAGTGGAACTATTTTTATGACACTGCATTTCTGGATACAGATCATTATACAGTTGTCAAAAGTAATAGAATATACAACATAGAATGTGAACCCTAATGTAAATTGTGTATTTGGGGTAATGTGTGTGGGGGGGGGGCTAGAGGTGTATATATATACATATATATATATATATATATATATATATATGTATATATATATATAAATACATACACACACACACACATATATATACACACACACACATACACACATTCTGGTCAGTTTTGCTCTGAACCTAAAATTGCCATGAAAGATAAAGTCTATGTAAACAACAAAAATAAGGTAAACTTGTAGTGAATATTTTCGGTTCTGTTTGCACCCTTATCCACACCTAAATATAACAAATACATGGAGACACTATAGAGAAAGTATCTTCTGTTTTACACAGTGAAACCCTGCCCCCCACCACATCACTCCCTTATTCAAGAGTTGAACATCATGGGTTTGTTTTTCTATTAATAATGTAACATAATTAACATTTCATCCAGTAATTCATTGGGCCATAGTCTATAGGAACTTGAAAAATAATTTTACCATTGTTTTACTGTTAAAGAAGCTATGGCAACAAAAAGAAAAAAGAAATTAAGCCTGTAAAGACTAAAATGGAAAATTAGAGCCGGAAAAAAAATGAGTCCTTGAAATTCTACCTCTTCCCAAAAATGTGGGAAAAAAACCTGTTTCACAGAACGAACTCATCCTTCTTTTAATTTTATTAAATGACATGGATGCTGTTTACCGTCCAGTGATATCATCTTTCAAACTATTAAGTTGAGTAATTGGATCAATGTTTGTGTCTTTAGATATTTCTACTATGACTTTCTTCACTGAAAGTGTTTTACTATTTACAAAATATTTTTGTATATAATTTTATTCTGTCTTCACCCTGGTCACGAAGAAACAGCCGTTGATGTTTTCTTATCACCTAGACCTAGTCAGCATGATCTGCTGATTTTTCCTGACAAGTGAGTCCCAAACATTTTCCTTTTTGTACCCTTTTCTTAATCACTTTTCCTGTCCCTGTCACCTCCTCCACCCTGATACCAAATTTACCTCTGGAATTATAAGCCTGTTTTGTGTGTGTGTGTGTGTGTGTGTGTGTGTGTGTGTGTGTATGTGGCGGTGGGCGGGGGGAGGGTGTGTGTGTGTGTGTGTGTGTGTGTGTGTGTGTGTGATTTCCATGTTGAAAATAGACCAAGAAAAAGCTAGTAACCCATTTTCCACAAGAAAAAAAATCCGTTTCCTCAGCATGATTTTCCAGAATCTTCAAAATTTAGTTTTCACTGTCTTTCCAGTCACATTTGCCACTACTACCCCATTCCTTAATCCATAAACTTTATTTTCCAGACCCCAGTCTTAAAAAGCCATGTGTTTCATGCTTCCATGTCTTAAATACACTCTTCCTTCTTGCTAAAACATCCTTTCTTCCTCCTGGCTAAAGTATATTCATGATCTAAATTCTAGCTACTATTATTTGATCTGTGAAATGTTATCAACTTTGCCATCCCTGGAGAGCACTAGTAGCTGCCGCTTTCTTAGGCCTTTACACATATCTACCAAATTTAAGTCAGTCTATTTCACCAGACTGAAATTTTCTAGAGGAATTGTTCATTTATGCAAAGCATATAGTAGATACATGATAAATCTGGAAGAATGAAGGAACAAATGAATGGTTCTCCATCTTTCACACTGAAGCTTAGAGACTAAGTAACATAGTAGAAAATGAATGAGGAAGATGGCTGGGAGTTGCAGGATTCCACTATTTTTCTCCTACAGAGATCACCTGGGAAACTTCCAAATTATAGATGCCATTTATTAGACCAGATCCAATGTGTCAAAGTCTCTGGGTTCGGACACCAGGATGTACAGATTTCTAAGGCTGTGCAGGTGAATAACATCTGCAGGGAAAATTGAGAACGACTCTTAATTGCACCACATCACACCCACACCCATGTGCAAAGGTAGGGTTGCTGGATGGCACCACAGACACTGGAAGTCTTGTGCCAATATTCCTAGAATTCCAGACTCTGGTTCAGGAAGAGAAGGGCAACTCTGAAACCATGCTTCCTGGGGGAGGCAGTGTGTGGCCACTCACACTTTGCAGGTAAGTTAGGGATACTGTGAATAGGGCTATCGCAAAGTTGCTGATGTAAGGTATAGAATCATCAAGTCAGATACAAATTTGCCCGGAAATTACAGAAAAGAGTGGCTATCACTTATTCAAGCTGAGGTAACTTCTCCTACTCTCCTAATTCATCACTGTTTTTGAAAGGGTACACAATGTGAATGGACCAGAGATATAAAATCATCTAAAACTCACCTTTGTTTTTTTTACCTTTTGCCACACATCCCTTGAAAATGACTTTCTGTGCTTTTGGAATCGTGGGAGAGTCATATTTAAAAATAAAGGGGGGGCACTAATCTGTAGTTGGAAATTATATCGCCAAATATACACTTACTTTTCACTGTATGCATTAGCTGGTTTATTTTATTTTATTTTATTTTATTTTATTTTATTGCTTGTGTGTGTGTGTGTGTGTGTGTGTGTGTGTGTGTGTGGTTTTTGTTTATTTGTGTGTTTTAAGCCACCAAAGACTTAATAATAAGACATTCAATAATTTCTTTGTGAATCAACCCAAATCCCCAAATCACTGTTTATTGATCCTTCTTCTGCTGTTATTGATTATATATGAATTCCCTAGTATCCTAAGCCATATACAATTTTATTTTCTTTCCTTTATTTTCTACCTGCGTACAGTTCCCTTTGCCCTGAGCTACGAGGTGCCACATTCTGTGTGGTGTTACCTGTGTGTCATTTATGCAGAGGGGCGGTGCTTTGTCTCCTGCTGGTCTGCAAAAACAATCATCTCTGTGATTTTCTTATTTTGCTCTGGTGCCCAGTTTTCTTTACCCTGGAGGCAACTGATGGTGGTGAGCTAAGACCCCAAAATAGATTCAATAGCAGTGCTGCATGATCTTTTCATTATCTCAGGGTTGTCTTTTCAGATGCTCTGTTTCATTTCTATGTTGTTGAGAAGTTTGAAAGCTCCTAAGTCTAATGAGCATTAAAATCCTCAGGAGTAACTCTTCTCTTCCCATCAGCTGTTTCTGTGTGTGTGTGTGTGTGTGTGTGTGTGTGTGTGTGCGCGCGCACGCATGTGTGTGTGTGTGTGTGTGCGTGTGTGTGTTTTGCAGAGTTCACTTCCTCTTTAATCTTGGGGCCTCATTAGTTCCTTTTATACTGGGATAAAGAGTTGAATTTTATAGAATGGAAGCTCACACTCTGAAAACACTGACATTTCCTCTGTCATCATGACTGCATATGGTGGTTGCTGTTACTGACATTTGTCCAAAGATTTAGTATCAAAGATAAACTTATTTTTTGTAGGTGCACCACGCAAATCTCTTTTGTTCCATAAATATTCATGTTAAAGATTCAAGAGTCAGGAAGAATTTTGGATACTCATGTTAGTTCTTATGGGAATAATTAATGGAGGACAGTAAATATGTGTTCCCATGTATGTTTTATACACACACACACACACACGCGCGCGCGCGCACACATACAGTGAAAGAAAGAGAGATAGAGACAGTGACAGAGAGACAAAGAAGGGGAAAGAATGAAGGTCTAGGTTAGGGCAACTCTCAAAGTCTATTTCATTTATCCACTGAAGAAACAGTGCATTAGAATTTCAGCAATATATACAGAGCCTAATGTGAGACCTTTGGGAAGGATGCTTTAGAGGCACTAAAAGATTATCTCTGACATTGAAAATGCCTGGTCTCTTGTCCTTGCCTTTTAGACCCTCTGTCTTCAAAGGCGTCGCCTCTAGAAGGACTGACTGCAGTGATATGCTTATAGCTCCATTTGCAGACTTTCTTATAGGTTCATAAATGGAGACTAGAAGGAGGAGGGAAAGGAATAAAATTTAATAACTGAATAAAAATGTAAATAAAGATTTGCCTAAAATTACTTGTCCAAGAAATAATTCTCCCTCCCCCTTAAGCTAATACTTTGATAAGCTCAGTACAGTGATCCTGATTTGGAGCGTGACCTTTGAAAATGCTCTCCAGCTTGATTAAAGATGTATTAAATTTGTTTAAATAAACCTCGTTGTAATGGCACATCATTTGTAAGAAGCTATTAGGGGGCTGGAAAACTGTGCTGCTGTATTTGCATGAAAATGTGCCCTGCTCGAATTGAGGATCTCTCCTGAATTAACTGCAAAGGGAAAGTGACACTTTCATAATTTTTCCTGACAAAAAAAAAAAAAAAAAGAAAGAAAGAAGGAAGGAAGGAAGGAAAGAAGGAAGGAAGGAAACGAAGGAAGGAAGGAAGGAAGGAAGGAAGGAAGGAAGGAAGGAAGGAAGGGAGGGAGGGAGGAAGGGAGGAAGGGAGGAAGGGAGGGAGAAATAACTTGATGCAGAACTCTGCAAAGCAGGGGAGAACAGCAACATCCACAGAGCCAGGCGCGCAATGCAATCGGTGCTCTCAGTCTGACCAGCACTCTCCATGTTCTCAAGGTATTTGGTGAAATGCAATCAATAATATTTATCTGCCAATTACTTTGCTTCCAGAATGGCTTCATCTCTGAGCCTGTGTGTGTGCGCACATGAATTATTTGAGAGTAACCAGATCCACAAAGATGTTCAAAAGAAAGCTGTATTGTCATATGCCTTGAAATGCCATGACCAGAATCCCCTCCCTGGCTTCAATTTTGGTGCAGTGTCTGCAAAGGTAATGCTCCCTGGGTTTGTGAAGCTTAAGTGCCCGAATGCCCTCACCCCCACTCCCAAATGAAGTATATAGTTGCCAGATGTACTGTAATTCCTGCCAATGGGTCCCAAATGAGCTGCCACTCTGATAAAAAAAAAAAAAGTGGCGATGGGGAGTCTCTCCTTTAAATCAAATGTTAAATTAAAACCTTTCTCACTCTCCTGTAGGAGTCCTGGTTCCGGGCCATCTGCCAATCTGCAAGAACTCCGGCCTCTTTGGAGTTACCATTTTCCCATCCAATCAGGTACAAAGCTGCCCATTTTTAACCTGGCTTCTCTCTGATCAGTCCTTCTATTTCACTGTTGAACATTTGCAACTTTATCTGTTTACTGAAAATCGTCACCATCTCTCCAGTGTCTGGAGTCTTTCCACTGAGATGCATGCGACTAGTTCCCTATGCTGCATATGAAGGGGATAAGGAAACACGATGCAGCTCCTTGCCACGCTCCATCAGCCACTGGGTTCCAGCATTATGCTAAGAGTTTTTACTAGTTCCTTTGGAATCTTAAAATAGCCACATGATTAGATAATATTCCCATAATTATAAGTTGACAAACCGAGACTCAGTAACTGGCCTGAAATCACATAATTAGCAAGCAGTGAAGCTATGTTTTCAGCTTAAGTGTGTCTGACTCTAATGCTCATGCCATTTTATTATACTAACTTTAACTGGAATTTACCATCTGGAGATAAATTAAAGGACCCAGCTATGGGAGACTGGGGATATTGATTAACAGTCCCAGGTTCAGAGACACGTGTGTGCATGTCCTCAACAAACTAAAATATTCATGCAGCAGAACAATTCTTTCCTGGCCAGTAATATTTCAGGAGGAAGAACTGTTTGTCACAAATCATTTAGAGCCTCTCTTTCTCTCTCTCTTTCTCCCCCCAGCCCTCTTCCTCCACCCTCTTCCTCTTTCCCTTCCCCCTCCACTTCTCTTTCACTCTCTCACACTCTCTCTCTCCCTCCCTTCTTTGTCTCCTCCTCCTCCCCCCTCTCTCCCTCTCTCCCTCTCTTCCTCTCTTTCTCTCTCCCCCCTCTTTCTCTTAATATTAAGCCTGGGTACTTTCTGTTAAATAGTTTTAGCCCATTTTCAACATTGAAACTTAACTTTTTATTTTTCTAAAAGAAACTAATGTAATTCGAGATTAAATATGACCAAATTGAGTTGTATTTTTGAAAATGACTTGTCACTTCTAAGTAATATTGCTTTTTTCTGCTGTCCAAATTTGCATGAAGGCAATTTAAAAAAGTTTAGAGAAATGGAAACATTGTTCTAATGTTAATAACAGATCTTAGATTTGATGTCTCCCAATCTAAGAAAGTCTTCAGAGAAAAGTGACATGTCAACCTTGTAATTTTTTTTTATTCTTTTGGTTTTCATCCAAAATCTACTTTTAAGTTTTTCCTTCAGATTTGACATAGATAAAAAGCGACCAAATCGGGAATACACAGAAAACTCCGGAAGTAGGGAAGCTATCATTTCTGGACAGGGTTCTAGCTAAATTTCTGTTATCTTCGGTTCAAATGAGCTGGTTGCTCCTGTTAACAATTTCCATCAGCTCGAAGCTCTAAAATTTCATCTCTACATTATTTCTTAAAACTATTTTCCATAAGTGGTACTGTATATTAAGATAGTGGATAAAGGCACTTCTTTATTAGTTGTCTAAGTGGGGTCCATATGCCATCTGTGCTCCCCTGATGTTGGTGGAGGACCACACAGGGGTACCTGCTCTTGGCCAGAGATCTATCTGTTTATTTGCTTTGCTAGAGACAGAGCATAAGGATGTCTCTCTGAAACTTTTGCATAGGGGCCCAGAATTTAACCTAATACTCCTGTCTCCCAGCGCCTTTTCCTCTTCATTTCCTTTTAGTTTTTAATTTACCATTCCCAGCTGAGATACTTGAGCAGATAGAAGCAACCCAGCTCCAGGCTAATTGGTTCATCATGCACTTTATGATAATTTTCATTCTGGATTTTGATTAGGTCAGTATGGTGACTGCTTTGGTCAAAGCTTGTAATGATCTGCCTATTAACTCTGAAATAGGGTCTTTGACTGTACTCATCTTATTAGATATCCCGGCTGCCCTTAACTCTGGTAACCATGAAAGATTACTGAACTATCTTAATGTCTTATGCTGGACTCTAATATTTTCCATGTTAGTTTCAGCCCTCTTCAACTCAATGTGTTATTTTCATTGGAAATTCTAAATGTTGCAGATTGGAAGACAACATACTGTTACTCCTTAAGAATCTTTCTTAGGATCAGCTTTTCACATGTGTCTAGTGTAGTGAAGTGTGTCGTTGCTGTTGCTCCTGTGAGTCGGCCAGACGTGGTGGCATTGGCTGCTCCGCCACCTACTAAATTCTCTAACTGGTGACTAAATCACTTGCTCTCTTTTTTGCCTCTGTTTCTCCCCTGTGGTCCTGAAAATAGCCAATATGGTACATCTACAATGTTTACCACAGTGTTCTGCACCTAGGAAGAGTTGGATTAATGCTGCTCCCATTGTTTTACGATTATCGAAGCAGATGTAAAACATGGTCCCTTGAAATGTAGATTCAGACAGAATGTGCCATAAAGGATATTCCGGGTGCAAACTAGAATAATTTGGCTTCAGTTTTCTTGAGTTTTAGACAGCGATATTTAGGGAAGTGGAAATATTTACAGTTGATTCTATTCTCACTTTCATTTTGTGCGTCCAACATTCTATTAGGGTTTGGTTAATTCTATCCTGGCCTTGACTGGTATCGATCTCTATAAAACAACATCACAAAGAGGTGACGCTTTCTTTGTTCACATTTTGTTGACTCCGATTCCTTTACAATTTATCGGTTAGCAATTTTGAGTTCATTTTGGATGGTAAATTTTGTACCGTGTCCAACCTCTGCTTCTCCTTTAAGTTCTTATTTTCCTTCTCTTTAATATTCAAATAGTTTAACCATTTGGAAACTGGTATTTAATTTTGGTTGTAATGCAATCCGTTATCGTTGATAACGGATTTATGATTTAAACTTTCAACACGAGTCCATTTTATGCTCAAAAGGCTAAGAACTGCCAACAGACGTACTTTTACACAACCAACGAGAAAATCTGAAATGCCATTTTCTAAAACTGGATGTTCTCAAGAAAAAAAAATCTACTTATCCAAAATTATCTAATAAATAATATATTTAGAAAAAAGGCACTGTTTTTCCTATATACAGACAATTCTACCTTAACTCACCTTTCCATTGTATTCTATTATATTGTATCTTTAACTAATTAACCTTTAATTATGTGTGTGTATGCATTTCTGATGCTATTGCATTGATTCTTTATCTGCGAAAAAGGGATAAAGATTTTCATATTATTTACACAAGTGAAGATTCCTTGTTTTTAACATGTATTTATTGTTTTTCAATTAAAAGTAAAGTTTCAGGCTCTTGGGTTGGTTCAGTGGATTGAGCATCCGACTCTTGATTACGGCTCAGTCATGATCCCAGAGTTGTGGGACCGAGCCCTGCGTCAGGTTCCATGCTCAGTCTCTCTCGTCTTAAGATTCTCTTCTCTCTTCCTCTGTGGTTCTCTCCCGTTTGTGCTCTCTCTTTTTCTCTCTAAAATGAAATTAGTTAATTAAATTTTCAATCACATTTATTGAGATTTATCAGCTATTTAATGAGCCACAGTTCTATGGCTCTTAGGTACTATTTATATAAGAGTTAAGTAGAAAATAATCTGAAAGTGGCTGTTAATCTACAACAGGTTCTGAACGACAAATTGTCAAATTGGGTATTCTTCTTTTCTTCCCAAAGCCATTTTCTTGAGAAAATTTGGCCTTGACTAATTTTGGTGATTCAAAAGAATCACTGTCTACAAATTATGTATCTTTTCTTTCCACAGACAGAGAACAATTCTTTTCTGAATTGTGGAGAGTTGTGTTTTAGACTCTTTTTAAGAAGATTTTCTAAAAATATATTTTTGGTGTTTTATTTAGAAATGACTCAGTTACAAAAGACATCTTGAATTATCTGATTGTAAGAGACAAAAAGAAAATGGGAAATAGTATGAAAGTGCTGCTGTCTGAGGGCAGCTTAGAATCTTACTTGCTCGACCCTTCTGTGGGTACACTTTGAGGAAGACATTAGGGAGCTATCCAAGAACTAGTGCCTCAGTTTGGGGTAAGTTCTTAGAGGTAGGATCAACGTGCTTGGTGTGGTAGGCTTAGAAATGACGTAATTTACTTTATTGGGCTGGTTAACTAACCTTATCTAACTAGTATATAAATCGGTCCCCAAATTTATTCATTTACCACATGAACTAGTTCCCTTCCTGGGGCTAGAACACTGTTGTTTACTTCCAGGAACAGTCCCTTTATGAGCGTAATCACAAAACCAAATTAATTACCAGTAAGTTATTCTTGAGCATGGAAAAAAACAGCATCAGAAGGGCAGGAATCTTGAACTTGGAAGATGTGTCCCAGATCCAAAAACATTCTCTTTTGTGGGACTGAATAAAAGGGACCCACCGAAACTTAGTTTTTATATTCTTCTCTCTCTTTATATATGTTTTTAAATTAAACATTAAATGCAGCCTACCTCATTAATTTTTTTCAAGATTACCAAATCTAACCTATCAATTCTATTTTTTTTTCAATGTATGAAGTTTATTGTCAAATTTGTTTCCATACAACACCCAGTGCTCATCCCAAAAGGTGCCCTCCTCAATACCCATCAACCACCCTCCCCTCCCTCCCACCCCCATCAACCCTCAGTTTGCTCTCAGTTTTTAAGAGTCTCTTATGCTTTGGCTCTCTCCCACTCTAACCTCTTTTTTTTTTTTCCTTCCCCTCCCCCATGGGTTTCTGTTAAGTTTCTTAGGATCCACATAAGAGTGAAAACATATGGTATCTGTCTTTCTCTGTATGGCTTATTTCACTTAGCATCACACTCTCCAGTTCCATCCACGTTGCTACAAAAGGCCATATTTCATTTTTTCTCATTGCCACGTAGTATTCCATTGTGTATATAAACCACAATTTCTTTATCCATTCATCAGTTGATGAACATTTAGGTTCTTTCCACAATTTGGCTATTGTTGAGAGTGCTGCTATAAACATTGGGGTACAAGTGCCCCTATGCATCAGTACTCCTGTATCCCTTGGGTAAATTCCTAGCAGTGCTATTGGTAGGTCATAGGGTAGGTCTATTTTTAATTTTTTGAGGAACCTCGACACTGTTTTCCAGAGTGGCTGCACCAATTTGCATTCCCACCAACAGTGCAAGAGGGTTCCCGTTTCTCCACATCCTCTCCAGCATCTAAAGTCTCCTGATTTGTTCATTTTGGCCACTCTGACTGGCGTGAGGTGATGTCTGAGTGTGGTTTTGATTGGTATTTCCCTGATGAGGAGCGACATTCAGCATCTTTTCATGTGCCTGTTGGCCATTTGGATGTCTTCTTTAGAGAAGTGTCTATTCATGTTTTCTGCCCATTTCTTCACTGGATTATTTGTTTTTTGGGTGTGGAGTTTGGTGAGCTCTTTATAGATTTTGGATACTAGCCCTTTGTCCAATATGCCATTTGCAAATATCTTTTCCCATTTTGTTTAACCTATCAATTCTAAATCACACCATGACTGTAACCTAGCATTAATTGTAAAAATCTCAATTTCAGACATTCAGAAACTTTTAAAGTTATTCTTAGAATTAATAAAATACAGATAATAATATTGATTACTTTCTTCACCCCTTTGGGCTGCTATAGCAGGGTACCATGGCTAATAAACAACAGATATTTCTTTCTCACAGTTCTAGAGGCTAAGAAACACAAGATAAGGGCTACAGTAGACTGGGTATCTGCTGATAACCAATTCTGTGGCTCACAGACAGCTTCTGGCTGTGTATGCACGTGGTGGAAGGGGAGGGCAAGAAGTTATCTGGGGCCTCTTTTATAAGGACACTAATCCCATTCAGAAGGCTTCACTCTTGAGACCTAATCACATCCCAAAGTCTCCACCTCTAAATACCAACACAGTAGGGATTAGGTTTTAAGATACACATTTTAGGGAAATATAAACATTCAGTCTATAGCAATTAGGTACCAATATATTTTTTTCATTGTTGATCCCTGAATACACATGGAAGCTTACTTTATTGCTTTTAACTTGGGTGAACAACTTGTCTTTTAATATGTCCTTGGTAAGTATCTGAACTCAGTCATTATATATTGACTTAAAGAGGTTTCTCCACTAGGCTACCACCAGGCTAAAATTTTCTTCCATTATTGCCTTTCATGTTTCTCTTGGTGAAAGCAATATAAAGTAGAAGTTAAACTATTGTTCCTATTTGAACATTATACTAGTGATTTAGTTCTTTGATAAGCATATCAGAGAACTAGAGGAATAGTCATACAGGATCTAGAGTTTGATTTTTGCTTTTACCATGAGCTATGTTAAATTATTCACTTTCTTTTTCAATACAGATTATAGAGATACCAGTGAATGTTTTTGTGTAGGTTTAACAAGATCGCACACATACGGTGGCTCGTAAAATACCCGACACATAGCAGGTTGTCTACAACTGGTATATCCCCTTTCCAGATCCACTCAAACCCCACCTCACCTTCTCTCGTGCACTCTCCCTCCCAAACATGCTTTGAAGACAATGCAAGGCAGGGTAAATCTGTTTTAAAGATTGCTGTTAAAATTAGGGGTTCCCATTCAAGGTCCAATCTTTGTTGTCTCATGAATGTTATTGAAATCCCCCTCTCTTTCTCCTCTGTAACAAATGTTTGCTGTCTCCTGTTTATAAGAGTACCGTGTGTTCCTCTCTCCATGTTCCTCTTCTTCGTGCTGCCCATTAGCCCTCTAAACAATTCACTTAACAAACTAAGCCACCCAGGGGCCTGTACCTCTAAATAATTCAGATGTCAAAAGTCATAATCAATAAACCTCTATTTTCATTCACAGTTAAGCTTCGTAACAGCAGTTTCTTGTATTCCTCCACTATTTCCCTATCCTTTCTTTTTAAAATTTTTTCAATGTTTTGGGGCGCTGGGGTGGCTCAGTCGGTTGAGCGACCGACTTCGACTCAGGTCATGATCTCACGGTTTGTGAGTTCGAGCCCCACGTCAGGCTCTGTGCTGACAGCTCAGAGCCTGGAGCCTACTTCGGATTCTGTGTCTCCCTCTCTCTCTCTTCCCCTCCCAGACTCATGCTCTATCTCTCTCTGTCTCCGAAATAAATAAACATTAAAATTTTTTTTTTTAAATAAAATTTTTTTAATGTTTTTATTTTTAGTTTTGAGAGAGCAAGATGGAAGGCAAGCAGGGAGGCTGCAGAGAGAGAGGGAGACACAGAATCCGAAGCAGGCTCCAGGCTCAGATCTGTCAGCACAGAGGTTGATGTGGGGCTCGAACTCACGAGATCATAACCTGAGCCAAAGTCAGATGCTCAACCGACTGAGCCACCCAGGCTCCCCTTTCCCTGTCCTTTCTTTCCTCAATCCACTGTCTTATGATTCCATACAAACCACTCTAGTACAGTAGGCATCATCAAAGCCAATGTCAAAAAATTCCTTTCTTTATCTTCCTGGACTTTTTGAATGCATCAGCCACTGCTGTTATGAAAACACTCACTCTTTGTGCTAACATCTCCATTCTCTCCTAAAATACTTTTTTGGCTCCTTTCGTTCTTTGCTCCGACCTCGATTGTCCTTTGTGTTCCACCTGCAGGTCTTTTTCTTTCTACTCTTCACACTCTGTTTAGACAATCTATTAGCATAGTTGCCTTGTATAACTCCAGTGGAAACTTTTCAACTGATCTCAGGAATATGCCCATCTCCCATCTCCTCTTGGAAATCTTAGGAACTGCTCCACACTCTAGGTATCTAAAGCTGACCCCATCACTTTCCCTTCAAACTCACTACTTCTTTATTTCCTATCTGAAACTGTACTATTACTGAAAAGAGAAATCTGAAGGTCTTGGAGGACTTTCCCTACAATATTAGAAAATATCTGCATTGATTATAATACATTAGATTTACTTAATATTCCTTAAATCTCTCCCCTCACCTCCCCCTTATCAACTTTGCTCTTTCTGTCATAATTGCTTATCGGTCTGTAACCAATGCAATCGGTGGGCAATAATTGCTTGCCTCCCCTGTAGTCCTGTTCCCTTTTCCTAACAGCTGTCCTTTACTTTTATTTAAGGATTTACCACTTCCCACCCTAGTCAGTGTTGCCTGCCTAGTGTTCCAACTGGGTTTCAGGGGTGAAGCTAGAAATTTGGTTCTGAGCCGATAGACATATCTTTACTAAGAGAGTCTAATAAGAGAAATGTCTGGACTCGTACAGAAACAACCCGAAATGAGTTTTCCTCTTCTTACTGGACTTAGATCTAAGAGGATGATGTAAGACTGGAATATAGAGGCCACTGTGCCACTAAGAACCTAAATACAAGACCAACATAGAGAAGGAAAGACTAAAAGAAGAGACTGTGTCTTGATAACTTTAAATTCTTCAGTTAAAAGGACCAATACATTTACATTTTTGACTAGGTACTCTTGGATTATTTATTATGAATTATTATTAGTAGTACTACTGGTACTAAAATGTACTTAATTGAAATATTTCTTAACTACTTCTACTCTTATCAGCTCATGTCTACATTCACAAAGACTAAGGCAGAAATGTATATGAGGGCTCACAGTGTCTAAATCTTTAAAAGATTTAAGTCCAGCTAAAAGTTGTTAAATAAAATTTGTCTCCATCTTTGTCAAACATGCATTCATCAAGACGAAATTAAAATATTATAAAGTTCTATTTTTTTAATGACTGAAAATAAGTAAAAGATCAAAGATAAAATTTAATTATTGAATTTCTGGTTGTTTCGTGATAGACTGGTAAACTTTATATGGTTAATAAGAGAAAGACATATGAATTAATAAAGTATTCATTCAACATTATTTATTTTTATTTCTTAATTTCAGCTAAATTACTAAGTTATTATAGTCATGATTTGTATATAATTTTAATTCTAACGGCAACATTTATGTAAAAGATAAAAAATAAAATGCCATCAATTCACTGTATACTGAATTTGTATATCATTTTACAAAATTCTTAAAAAGGAAATGCAAAAATGAATAGATTTCTATTTTTTCAAAAATACTTTTATTCTCTTTTTGAAAATGTCGGTTTATTTATTTTGAGAGAGAGAGCACAAGTGGAGCAGGGAAGAGGCAGAGAGAGAGAGAGAGAGAATCCCAAGCAGTCTGTCAGAGCTGTCAGAGCAAAAGCCCGACATGGGGCTCGAACCCACAAACTGTGAGATCATGAGCTGAGCCAAAATCAAGAGCTGTCCGCTCAACCAACTGAACCACTCACTCAGACATCCCAAGAATATTTTTATTCTTAAACAGTCAAAGTCCTCTATTAAAATTAAAAGTCAAATATAGGTTGTAATTACTAAATATAAGCTCACTTATTTAAATAAAGCAAAAATTGTTTATTTCAATTTTGAAAGTTTAATTACAAAAATTTATAAAAATTAAACTATCACAGTTCTTCCATTCTGTGCTTACCTAACCCCAACCTAAAGAAGTGGTACCATACATCACCATATTACCTCTGGACCTACATATAAAAAAGTGAACTCTCATTTTTTTAACATCAAAAAACATTCCTCAGCTATAGAGCTGTCTCAAATACTGTGGTAATTCATGAATCTCTCCAGAACTTCAAATTAAAACATGAAGAAACGCACAAAAATGGACATGACATCCCTGGGAAACAATACTTTGTACAAAAAAATTATCACATATATGCTCTCTGAGAGGAAGAATTTGACAAGTTAATTAGTTTGTCTTTCCTCTCACCAAGTGTCCATTGTTCATGCTTTCTACTCTCTGAAGCACCGTCCTCTGGTATCAGCAGGAGCAACCTCCTTGCATTTTTAGGAAATTTAGTTGCAATTGGCTTTGATTTCAAGGACATAAGGCCAAATTATGGAAGAGACCAGAACAGTTGGGCTACACAGTGGACCTTCAAGGTATGGGTCTTACTGTGCTACTGCTGAGGGTCAGAAGCACTCATCTATAATTTGATACATCTATTTGTTCCCTGTTTTTGATATATGAAGTCATCTAAAGTGTGGACCTCCTATGTTCAGGTCTAACGATATCACCTGCTCTCGTCTTTATGTACTCCATCCCCCTCAAAAAACCTCTCCCATTGATGGCTCCCCACTGTCTTCTGAAAAAAAATATTTGGCTAACTTCAAATTGAAGGCCATGACCCAAATATTGCCTAGTTCTCTGGGGCCATTTATTACGACTCCTAGATCCTGCATTAATTTGCGTTGATAATTTTCATCTCTCTATAATGCTCTCTCTTTCTATAAGTGGTGACATCAGAACTTGTACCTGAGGTCTAAATTCAGGTCCTATGTTCCTAACCACTACCTACCATCACCCAGTTGTCCATTCTGCTATTATGCATGTATTGCTTTACTTCCCAAGAGCATTTAGTAATTCCTGCCACCTAAGGAGAAATGTTTATACACAATTCTATGGCACCACCTACTGAACTCTATCTTAAGTGCTTACTAAAGTGAATTTTTTTCCTCTCTTTCCACGATATAGCATATTTATACCTAAATAGATTGCTCAGTCTTCGAAGGCAGAAATTATACCATATACTTCTTGATGTATCACATCTTGCTAAAGACAATGACTATGATACGTAATAGTTACAATCTTGATAAATCCATTTTTATTTGAAATTCTACCTGTACTTAAGAGATGCTTTGTGTATAATGACTCATAGTGTTATTTGCTTTCCCTCTCCTGTTAATTTGGGGAAATTTCTAGCTAGAACACCATGTCTCTGTAATTTATCATAGGGCCATTCCTCTTCTCCACTGGGGACACCTTCTCCTTGTTCTACATCTGTGTGTGCTTGGGGTGGACACCTGGTGGAAGGTCTGTTCACAGACATGCAGATGGGCTCTGGGAGCACACCACCCCCTCGCGAAAACTGGCTTGCTACTGAGAGAAATACCTTATGTCCTCTAATCCAAAGCCATTCTGCGTGTTTTCCTTACCAGAATTTAAAGAACAAACTCTGTTCCCATCCAAATGTGAAAAGTTTAATTTCAAAATAAAATGTGTCACAATAGCAAAGAAACAAAAGGGGAAAGATTTCTTATGTCATCACCAATAGACATGTCTTACTTTTACTGGTTCTATGCACAGTACAAACCCTTCAAAGCTACTCTTAATACAAAGATCAACACAATTTTTATTCTTGTGAATCTGAATCACTTAGGGAGAATGTCTAAGAAACGTTTCACTCACATTGTCCAGTCTAGACATGATAGCTTAAGAACTACTTATCTTTATCTCCCAAACATGTGTAAATTCTCTTTCCTTCTGCCATGAAAATGTTCTTATTATAAACCAACACTGAGGACCCTGTGGATGGGACAGGTACACAATCAGTTATTATGAATCTAAGGATCTTACAATTTTGTTGCAATTATCTTTATCTGCTAGAGTGCATTGACTAATTCATTAAAAAGCAGACAAACAAACAAAACTGTGTCCTAGCTATGCACTAGGCATTTTGTCCAGTGGTATACAAACAAGCATCAGACTTACCATCCAGCAGAATTGATAGTCCCTGTTAAAATGCAAATGTTATTATCTAAATAAGCTAACCCATCAAACCACTTAACCACAAATGGTTTGTCAAATTACTAGTCAGTCACCCAGAGGACACTGATTTGATGGAATAAAACTTGATGTAGGTAAGTGCGTGTGAAAAACAACAGGGATCAAGACATTGGCAGGTAGGATGGTGCTTACATGAAAATTTCCGAAGACCATTTGATATATCATGCAAGTTTGTCAAAGAGGTTAAGTCAGTAGAGAAGTAAATTCAGAAGTTTTAAAGACACAGTTGTTTCAATCTCATGGCTAACCTAGGATAATGAAGACATTTAAATACTTATAGGTGTAATAATTTCCTCCCACTAAGGTAGATTTGGTCTGGAAGATATTTTTTGTAATAAAAAAGTACAATTTTCAAACCCCTTTCACAGCATAAACAAAACAAAACAAAATGGAAAATGGTGTCTGTGTGGCATATTAGGGTAAAAGCGAAGGCTGCCTGCGGCTCAAGACATCTGGCCCTACCCAAGTCCCACACAGCTTCCCTAAGGGATGTGGCCCAAACTTCCATATCCCTGCATTCCATTTATGTCACCTGAGTATCTGTAGACACATTCATTAAGAAGTTTGTTTTTTTTTTTTAATTTTTTTTTCAACGTTTTTTATTTATTTTTGGGACAGAGAGAGACAGAGCATGAACGGGGGAGGGGCAGAGAGAGAGGGAGACACAGAATCGGAAGCAGGCTCCAGGCTCTGAGCCATCAGCCCAGAGCCTGACGCGGGGCTCGAACTCACGGACCGCGAGATCGTGACCTGGCTGAAGTCGGACGCTTAACCGACTGCGCCATCCAGGCGCCCCTCATTAAGAAGTTTTAATAGAAGTTGAAACATTCTTTATGGAGTAACTCAGTATTATTCAATTATGATTATAATTACTTATATTCTTCATCAAAAAAAAATAGTGACAATGATCAGCATTTGTAGAATAAGTTAAGCAAAGGCATCTCTACTTTGACAAATAAAGACCTCGCTTCTTCCAGAATCTCTGAATTCACTTTATTTTGAAACAGTTATACAATATGGATTTTTTTGTTTGCTTTGCTCTACATTCTAAGCAACAAAATATTCAAATTAATACATTGAATAATATTTAGGAAAAGAAAAACCTTCTTCCTGAATTTACAGTAAAAAAAAAGAATCACCCATGTAAGTTTTATATTATTGGATCACTTTGTGACATTATACATATATTTTTATATATAAATATATTTGGTCTAAGTTCAAGTTTAAAAGAAACAACAAAGTATGTATTATATATATAATAAGACATCAATTCACAGCTTTATAGTATAGGAAAGGGAAAATAGGTTAGCTTTGAGAAGAAAGTACATGCTATTTTCTACTCAAGAAATTGTTATTTTGATGAGGAAAAAATGCTGACCATTGGGAAGCAGAAGTGTTTAGATGTAGAAATCACATCATTTTTTTTAAAAGAGAAGAGATTTAATAATAAAAACCATATTCAAAATTAATAAAAATTAATATACAGAAGTGAATGTAATTTTCCCCGTCTAGTACTTTTCTTGACTTTCAATATTTGAACACAACTACTTTTACTACCAGACATTAGTGTGATTAGAAGATGAGTGAATAATGTATAGTTGGGTGGAATCTGGTCAAGCCTCTCCGGTTTCCCCTGGCAGTGTGCTACTGTGTTCAGGGAACCTGGAATGTGCCATCTGACTGCCCCATGTGATTACAATGCTGTGACATATCCTTTAAATATAAATTCAATGCATATTTAGAAGCTAAGCACTCTTAATTGAAAGTTGTCTATTTAATGAGCTGCTAACTAAATTGGAAAATATCAGCGGACTGTCCATCCTTTACTTTGAAGCCTTTAAATAACTTGGAGAAAGAGAAGCGGAAGTGGGACTCCAGAAAGAGTTGAGCAATACGAGAGTGGTGCATCATACCTCCTTGCTCAGCAAAGCTTTTCCTGTCATTTCAGTTAGCATTTCTTCTCATATGCTGGATGCCTGTTCTGGTGAGAACAGCATCATTATCCAAGTGTGCCCCCACCTTCTCATTTAGCATGACTTTGTTCAAGAATTTAGTTTCCAGCTCTTTTCTGTTTGTGTTCTAATTTTGTTTTCCTTTTGTTTCTAAAAATTTATAATATTGACTTTATTGATTTTATGATAGGATGCTTTGAGATGGTTCTGGGGTTGCAATTATAAAGCTTTTGTTATCAAACGTACATGATCATTTTTAAGGATAATATAGGCTCTATTTGCTGCATTGTTTATTTTTTTCAACTCCTGTTACCATAAAGAGCTGACTCTACTTTAAATAATGAATGATTGGTACTTAATTCCTACAAATTATCCTGAAAGTTGAAGTCTATCATTATTTTGAAAGTTAAAATCATATGAATAAAATAGTTACATGCAAATTGCCTCTCATATTCTGAAGAGAGCTCAGGCTTTTGCTAAATTTTTCATCAATGCCATAAGTTGATGTGTTATTATTTTCTTAAATTGATAGTAGCTGGAGAAAAAAATCTGAAAAGAGATCATTTCCAACCAAAAACCCAGGAATTATTCTGATATATGAGTTTGATATTTGGTTACAAATCGAGAATAAGGCAAGGAGGTATAAGAATGACATTGATTTAATATTTTTCAATATTTAAAAATATATAAGAATGTCATTGGCTGGATATATTTTAAGACATATGAACATCATGAAAATAAACCCTAGACTTAGAGATGGTGGTTAGGAGAAGAGTGATTAGTAAATAGAGCAAGTAGTAATACCTTTTAATTCAATAAAGGACATATTGCCCCTAGACAGAAGGAAATGGATTTTCCCTTCCACCAGCCTCCTCTCTTCCGTGTTAATTCTTAAAATGAAGTTGTAGTCAGTTTGGTTCATATAAGATGGTGTCTTTGTTGGCTCAAGCTATGATAATAAAATACCATAGACTGAGTGGCTTAAACAATAGAAGTGTATTTCTCACGGTTTTGGGAGCAGGGAAGCCCAAGATCAAAGTGCCACCAAGGTAGGTTTCATTTTGAGGTCTCTTCGTCTGGTTTGTGGGTAGCCACCATCTCCCTGTGTGCTAATTTGGCCTCTTCTATATGGGCACATGGGGACAGAGAGCAAGCTCTTTGGTATGTCTTCTTAGAAGGACACAAATCCCCTTAAGAGGGCCCACTCTGATGATCTTATCTAGCCCTAATCCTAAAGGCCCTATCTTTCAATGCCATGACCTTGGAGGTTAGAGCTTCAGTATATTAATTTGGGGGGGGGGGAGGACATAAACATTCAATCTATAATAGACAGTGAGATATCTTTTTTAAAAAAACAAGTTTTTAAATCTCAAATCTTACAGGAGCAAAGGAGAGCTATGTCCTAAGATTATGCTTATGACTTTTAGTAAGTTCCTTTTTATGTAATGAAGATAACACTGGCCTGAGTGCCAGTGAGAATTGAGTTTAAGTTCTGGTTGTGTAATTTCCTAATTGTGTGTGACTTTGAATGTTTAGTCTCTCGAAGGCTAAACATTCAGGCACAATAATTTTGACCTCTTTGTTGTATTATGAAGTACAATGGAGTATAATAAAGTACATGAATATACCTAAAAATAGTAAATGCTCAATAAAATATTTCCAAAATGCTTTTTAATGAACCTGATTCTGTGTATTATTTCACAAAAGAAATAAACCATACAATTAAGAGACCATTAAAAAATAACTACAACTGGCCACAGTTACCGCAGTCAATACACAAGGAAAGGTATATCCTATTTTTTGATCTTTCCATTATTCCATCAAATTCTAAAGCCACTATATTATTTTATGACCAAAAACTTGGCCCAGTAAAAAGTTCTCAAAAGGTATTATCATGAATTTAGGTCACATATTAGGTAGTTTTACAACCACTAAGAAGGAACTTTTCCAAAGAAAATTGTCTGCAAATATGACGGGTAGAATCGTGGCACGATCATCTAAAAGAAACCATTTTTCTTGAGATTTCTAGTACGGGTATTTTTGTTTTTGCTGCTGCTATTGGTTCATTTCAAGGTCTTGATCCTCCTGAGTCAGAACATTGGTATTTATCTCTCCTTCTGGTGCAAAATTCCTTCCTATTAAATGGGGGCATTAAAAAAAACATATTAAAATACCGGGATACAGAACATGTCCTCATTCTCAGCAAACCTATCATCTGAGCAGACATGATTCTGTGTGTTCATGTCTAGACCTTTGTTCAATATAAAGATAATAACTCTAGCTAATAACATATTTTGCCACATTTATCTTGACTCATTAAAGTAAATTCCCAGAAGAAACCTGCATGAGTGGCTATTGATGAGTCATTTCCAGTCAGTCCATTGACTAGAGTAACCAAGATAAGATTTTGGAAATGAGTACAACCTATAAGGAAGGTACAACAGAAAAATAGTTTTGGTCAAAACTTGAGTCATTTTAGTTGTATCTATGAACTTACCAAATACAACTTAAGAAAGAGTGAATGTTTTAAACTTTAAATGACCTTTCAGAGCCCAAGTGCATAGTGTGATTTTCTGTCTTCTATTTCTCTGCCTCATGTTCACCATACTTTTCTATATTGCTTTCACTAAGTAGTTTCTTCAGGAAAACAAGGCTGTGAAGTCTCAATAAGCTGCGAAGGATGGGGATGACACATGTGTGTGGGGGTGTTGTATAAACAGAGAAATGGGTGCGTCAACTCCGATCATCATGTAGCTGAGAATCTCTGGAGAAATAAGCTAATTAGCCAATTGACAAAAGAGGTTTCGGGCTTTCACACAAGGTCCAGTGACATGTAGGCAATGTGACCTGCCCTGTGCTGTTTTACATTTCCTATTAACATAGGAATCAAAACAGGAAAACTCTTCAAGTGACCAGATACATCATCTTCCACCATGTGTTCCCAAAGAATGGAAATAGCTGCTGGTCAATTTGAATTCGTGTAATTGCTGCCAGACAGTTACAAATAGCAGCAGTAGTATATTCAAATGGTCCTTAGTTATAAACTCAGTAGGACAGAGAGACAGAATCAAAGTTTGCTGTGGCAAAGAAAATTCTGGATTAAGCATTTGAGCAGAGGTCTACCTCGCAGTTGGCGCAATGAGATTTAGTGGATTAGGTGGTATCCACAGGCCTGGTGCCTCAATTCATGCCAAATAATTCTGGAAGATTAAAAAAGACAAATAAAGAGTCAAGGTGATCATTCTGTCTCTCTACTGTGTGAATAATGTGACTCAGAAGTGTACTAGAACCTAAAATTACTGATTTGTTTCACATTTTTTAAACTTTCTCTTATTGAGGGGGTTTTGAAATGAATCCATTTCTCACACAGCGTATCCGTGATGTACCAGCGATCGTACAGTTGAACTAGTGTTTTCAGAAGAGATCAACACAGATAACAAATGACAATTTGAGGACCACAACACTGCACAATTCCAGAGGACTCTATTTACATTGTATTCTTTATTGTAAACATAAAATACACTTATACTGTATTTTATCTAAAAAATAAAAGGAACAACTGACTGGTCTAAATTACTGCAATGTATGCAAACAGTCTATTGTGTAATCATGCCCCGCTGGAGGTTTTTTAAACATAGATTGATCACATATTTCTCTTTAGGATGGCTTATTTCAAGCAGGTCCCACTCAAAGTCATAATGTCTTTATAGAGGGAATGGGGCGAATGAAAATTGTCAAGGGAAAGAAAGACAAAAGATATTTTGTAAGCCATCTTATTAGCTATCTTATTTAAATATTTAATCTTTCCCTAGGACAGAGAAGCCTTTTTCTCTTTCTTTTTTTTTTTTCTTTTTCTTTTTTTTTTCTTTTACTATTGCTTACAGAACTGGCCACTACACTTTCAATTAAGTATGATGTTCTTATACTCTTCTCTCTTTTTTTTTTCTTTTCCTCTTTGTGTTAAGAGTCATAGCAACCTGAGACCTGTGATGGGACTATCACCTCTGAGCTATGCTGTGTAAAAGGAGACTTTCAGAATAGGGGCATGAGGGCTATAATGGGGCTGTGGCCACCTTTACCAGTGCCTGCACAGACTCCTTGGCAGGAGAAAATCAAGGAGAA
This sequence comes from Panthera pardus, assembly GCF_024362965.1. Taxonomy (NCBI): domain Eukaryota; kingdom Metazoa; phylum Chordata; class Mammalia; order Carnivora; family Felidae; genus Panthera; species Panthera pardus. The sequence goes on along the minus strand of NW_026526655.1, from coordinate 84,621,365 downwards.
ACAAAAACAAAAACAAAAATAGCTGGCGAACTACAGATGTTTAATCTTTCAGATTTTTTGTCATAGGTGACTCCGAAGCAGATCTGTGAAACCACTGTATTCCCCACAACCCTGGAGTGAGCCGGCAAAGTTGGGCTCAATATTTCTTGTTATCATTCCAATAATACTATCTTGGGAAGAGAATATTTCCAAGAAAGTATGTTCAATTCTGGAAATGCTAATGGGTTGGCAATGTTCCCCCAAGTCTTTCTAGCTGCAAGGAAGGAATGAGGGCAGAGTGCAGCCAGTTACTGGGAGTACTTGCATTGCCTAAGTCCTCCAAATTGCTTACCTACTAATCCCCAGCGCTTTGCTTTCCTGTGAAACAGGACCCATTCCTGGGAATTTGAAATTGCCTTAATGGATAAAGTGGTGCCGGGGACATGCTATTACCTGTATGTGTACATAAAACTCCTATACATGCTTGCCCCGAATCAAACATTTGTTTTCCAACCAGAAAAGAGGAAGTAGATTCAGATTCAAGTTTCTTTAGGGACGAGATCATGCTGAGAGGCAAATGAATGGCCACTGTGGGGAATTTATTTCTCCTGCTGAAAAAGCAAAGGCTAATAATAATTGAGGTTGATTTGCAAAATGCACAGCTTTACAATAATCATATGATACCTAGTAATTTTGAAATTGAGGTAAAAAAAAAAAAGGAAGCACTTCAGAAGCCGGAATTATGAAAATCAAGAAGTTGCTTAAAATATTTGAGAGTGTGCTTAGAGAATCAAATGCCATATGCTTTATTTGCTTCTGAAGAGAAATCGTGTTTTCTGTTGGAACAAATTGCACACAGGTGTTTGATACAGAGTGTATAAGCTATCAAGAGGAGCCAGAATGTTTGGAGTTGGGGTAGGAGGTGTTAATTTGGGAAAGGTGGTATGAGGGGTGGATTGAGAGAACAGAACAAGTAAAGAAAAAAAAAAAAGAAGTAAGCTTCTTAGCCATATTTGCAAACTGGGTGGAGTTGTTAGAATTGGAATTTACCACCTGAGGGTAAACCCACATTAATTTATGCAGTCAAATTAGGATTCTACTTTTCAACTAGTTTGCTTACGAGTTGCCTGTGGAAGAGAAAGAGGATACATAACAGAATTAATATATATAGTTGCTTGTTCTCTCAGCCTATTATATGGGAACTATACATAAAACGAGGTTAATAATTTCCCTTCCACTCATAGGTCTCAATGGAATTAAGATCACCCATTTTATTGATGAGGAGACTGAGACTGATTTTAGTTCACTGCAGTATGTGTAGAGTGTGTTAACAAAGAATGCTTCTCATACTGCCAGACCTGGGTATGTAAGGTCATTGATGCCTGATATATAAGCCATCAATATAATAATCTCCCTGGGGAAATATACAATACTGTTTTTGAAATGGAGTCTATAATGAAATATCACTGATGCAAATTGACCCAGGTTCACAAAATAGCGTAGACAATTTGACATTTCATAGTCATGTCCAGGATATCAAAAAACAAAAACAAAAAACAATAACAAAAACAAAACCTGTTAACTAGAGAGAATGAAGCCCACTCCACTCATTTTAAGATACTACATTGACTTTTCTTACTAATATGTAAACTGTCATGGTTTGTTTGATCTACATTGGATGGAAGGAGTAAATTTAGCTGTATTCAATATATACCTTACCTGAGTAGGTTGTTTAAATCATCAAAATGACCCTTTGGAGAAAGACTCTCATAACTGGCCCGCATGTAATAGTCTGCGTCTCCCTTCTATCTCCCTTCAGCCTCTCTTTCCAGTAAGAAAGACTTCAGGAACAAAAAGTATTCGGAAGAAAAAGGATACCTCTTAAAAACTCTGAAAGCGTATTTTTAAAAACACAATTAAAAAGGTTGAATATCATAGTCAAGGAATTATCTACAACAGAAAATTAATCATTTTAATTCTCACAATTACTTTAACTATGATAAATTTCCTTAATTCTAAAACAAATTTATTATCTCTGAACATAGAATTTTTAAATATTATTTCTCTCTAGATAAATATTAAATTATTAAGTTTATTTTTGTTGTGCTTTATTTTTGGAAACTAAGTACAAAAACTCAGGTCTTGAGTTTTATTAAAGATAAATTTTTAAAATTTAAGAAACAAACAATCAAGCATTGGGAATTTTTTTGAGTTCCTTGCTGAAATTAAAATAGGGTGTTAAAAGCCTAAGACAAACAATCACTTTTGCTGGTTAATAACTTGCACCAAAGTCAATGTCATAGAAGATCAATATGAAAATATTTCTTCTTTCCCAGTTTAGTAAATAATAAGCTTATTGGTGGTTTTTTAGAAGAAACCCTCATAACTGGCTTGAATATTCTGAAATTTCCATTTGGCTAACTTAATTTGATTTACATTCTATCCTGTCTTGATAGAACATTGTAATTATAGGAATCAGAAAAATTGAAAAGCATTAAGGGATATAATATTCTACTTTGGGCCTGGGTTATTAGTGATATTTCAATCTTGAACAAATTCAAAACTCTATTATGTTTGTTTTTTGTTCTGATTGTAACTACTTGCAAACATGTGTGGAGGTAGAGCAAGGGGGTTGAACTGTAGTGATTTGTTACTGGTAAATTCCCAAACTAGATGACTCAGTAGCATATAACCAGCCCAATCTGTACCAATTTTACAAACATAAGGGCTGCTGCTAATTATGGCATATATAACTCGATAATGAAAAGAGATATTTTTAAACAATAATTTTATTTTCCCTGTGTGACTTTTTTATCTTTATTTTTTCCCAAAGTTTTATTTACTCTAGTGCAAATGGATAGAATCTCTTTACCTTTATGCGGATTTGTGACTTTATTTACACGATCTTAAAACATAGTTAAAAACACAAGGGAAAAATTGCTTAATCTGTATAAATTGGCAATGTTGTAAAGTAACAAAATAAGCATTTAAAAGATGTGAAAATGTGTTTTTTTTCTTATAACTACTTTTCTACTTGATAATAATTGACCTAACATTATAATGGATTACTACTTTGTTCGTCTTATTTTTTACCAAGGATTAGGTCTGAAAGGGACAGAGGTAGGGTGGGGAGTTGGGAAAGATTTCTCTTTTCAAAATAGTTCTCTCAGATAACCAATAAGTAAGCAGAAATTTCTTCATGAGTATTGGATTGCTAATTTTCATTTTAATTATTACAAATGGAAGTCTTAAATATGCACCTTTAAGGTACCGAATAACTTCTTTTAATTTTAATGTGTGCTATGTACATTTTAATTTTAATACTGAGTGGGATTATCTCCTGATTTTTGTTAATTTATTACTTGATTTTTAGGAAAATAATTTAGTAAGCCTCAAAGCTAAAGAGTTTGACCATCTTGCTCAAGTTCATAAGATCTTTATTTGCTACTTAAAACTAAGTTCCAAACCTAAGGAATATCATTATAGATGTACTTCAAAGAGGCAAATAGATATCATGAAAAAAAAAAATTTAAACTAAAAACACACGTGAGAATTCAAATTTGGGGATTTCTTCAACAGCTATGTTCTAGCAAAAACAAATATGTGTGTATAGTTAGAAATTATAACACATTCAATAATTGTATTAATCTTGGTGGGCTCTTTCCTCTAGTTATCTTCAGTGAAGTTTGTGAAATATTCATTGTACATATCCCCACAATCTGGAATGAATTAGTTGTTTTTTTTTTCTTTTATTGGTTAAAATAGTTTGAAAATTAGGAATGATTAATGTCTTTATTTTCTACTTCTGCCTTTAGGGCAATTATATTCTGGCCACAGATTAACTATGGAGAAAAGTATACATATAGATTACTTACTGAAAAAGTTATAACTGAATACTAGCAACGGTATTTGCTTTAAAAAGATAAAACCTATAATGTTCTATTTGAGATCAAGTCATATAATTTTCAGTCAATATCTAGGTAACATTCTCAGAGAGTAACTAAGTAATTAAGAGAAGTATAGCTGAAGACATTAATTATTCAAAAAGACATTTCAAACTGGTATTAGGCCAGAAGAATAGACACCAGACCAATATGGGGCCACAGTAGGCTGACTCAGTATAACAACACTGAGAGGTGATGGTGTTGGCATAATGACATCACCACTCTCTTGGGACCCATCATTTGTAATGCAGGTTGCAAAGCCAGACTGATCTCATCAGAACATAGCTGATCCCTACAAACCAACTTTTCAGTGTCCACAACTGCATTTCTGTCCATCTACATTACTGGAGTAAAGGATCGATGCAAGTGGCATTACAGGGTTAAGTTTAATGTGTTATAGGTAATCTAAGACCAAATCTCCCCGTTGACAATGAAAGCTCTATACAGGTATTAATTAAAACTAGGACAAAGTCTTGTGGAAAAGCCCAATAATCAATATATAGGGATTACCACTATTTTTCTGGCACTTATTCAATAAAACAGTTTCAATCCTTCCTTCCTTCCTTCTCTGCTTCCTTCATCCCTTTCTTCCTTCCTTCCTTCCTATGGACTATGTAGTCTCAATGTTTAATGATATAAACTGGTAAGATGTGGAAAGAGTTCTGTATATTGAATAATTTTCCATCCACATGACTTCTTTGGGGTAGATATATTAGGATTATAAAGATATGGATGTATGATTTAACTTTAAAAATTCTAAATTTTTGATACTTTCTTTCATGTCTATCCAAAAATAAAAACACAAAAGTTAAAAAAATTTATCTTTTAGACTTCATCTGAGCTTTTGGTTCAGAGCAGTTTGGATGGTGTCAGATTAAAATATGTGACATAAGAGTCATTAAAGATCCAAACCAAATGCCAACCTGATTCAAGCACCCCAACTGACAGTGTTTTATCCTTTCTAGATGTCTGATTCCTTGATGTTTCTGCATTTGCATGTGTTCTAAATTCATTAAGACAGAAAACCTTGAAATCTAAAAGGAAAAATAAATTACATAACTGATTAATACTAATTGTTGTTTGTTTAGTAATTATCCCTAAGTTTTCAAAGAAATGTTGCTAGTATTCACACACCCTGACAACACAGATGGACAAGGCTTTGCTGCAACAACATCTATGTTCAGAGGAACTTTATTTTATGAAGTAGAGAGCCAAACATTTTATGGAAAGGGCAATAATCTGTTTACTGAAAGATGTAGATTTTCTTTAGGAAATTGGTTTGTTCTGAGTTGGGTAAGTCATCAAAGGCAGAAAAAAAAGTTGACAATCTATTTGCAGCCATCGTTTAAAATTCATACCGTTTCCTTCTCCCTCATTACAAAAAAACACCACTCTGTGCAAGGTTCTACAAGTAAAAGTTCTTCCATTTGGATGGCCTTAAGAGAGCCTTGCAATGACAGATGGTTTGGTTAATTACAAAATTAAACTTTATGCTATTGAGACATAATTTCAGTGAATAATATTTTCCAGACAGAGTTTAATAAGCAGTTTGTGGTTGAGTAGCCTTTTGCCCAAAAAAGGGAACCAGGTCTCTGTGACTACCTTCTACATTCAGAGAGCATGAGGGTAGAGGATGTTAACTTGACTACCCTAGGAACTGAGTTCCAGTAACCTTATCAGAGCCTAACGGAGTGACCCCACCCTAGATGTTGTGAAAGAAGCACTGTTGAAATAGCACCTGGCATTTCACCCTGAACTCCTATAACACTTGCTGATTCACTGACCACAGTCAGGGGAAAGTACACTGGATGTTCAGCTGGCCTTCCTGGGTGAGTCCTTCTGGTAAACATGGACTCATCTGAGAAATCACAGGTTTTAACATTCACATACAGGAACTTTGATTTTTTTTTTTTTTTCGAAATGTGGTAAAGCGAATCAATTTTCCAATAGTTGAAATTTACAAAGGTTAAAACTTGAAATCTAAGTCTTTGTAAAAGGAATACCCTTTACAATCATGCATACGTTTATTGTTGTTTATGTATTTCTTACTGAAAAGCAGTTGGGACTATTAGCATCTGGTATGATCAGAAGTGTGATTTTGGGTGAACACATTTTCTCCAGGTAATTTGGGAAAACAATCTTTGACTTTACTTGACTAACTTGAATGGATTAAAGAGAAGAGATTTTATGCTGAGGCCACTAGTGGTAACATTCCAGTTCTAAGAACTAGTATCTGATATGAGTAGAACCAAACAAGACCTACTTTGATCTGTAAGAAATTAGAAAATTGGTAATATATGCAATGATCTATGTGATTTCAGTTTTACTTTTTTATGTGCATGTTTAGGAAAATAGATATAGATAAACACATAAATACTAAATTTATGGTGAGACCAACCTATACTCTATTGTGTTGCTTGTTCTTCATGAAACAAACAAACAAAAAGAGATTAACCTAATTTTTCCCTCCAAAGAATTGTTGACTGTTTTTACTAAGTGAAAAGCATAGAAACATTCAGAAGTAACTGGATGATAAATGAACTGCTACCCAGAAAACATTCAAATAATTATCCTACCATAAAAATTATCCTGTTTGATTCCTTTCATCATATCTTCAGTTGCTTTTTGGAAATGTTAGTTATATGATGGTGTACCCATGTCTTTTTCATCCTTTCACTATAGGAAACTTTACCAGAGGTATAGCAAATATTTAACAGCAAATTTTAAAATCAGTAAATGACTAAATTCAAACGTCTTAGAATATGGCTATCAAAATTTGAATCAATTCAACAAATCCTTGCTACCTAGATAAATATTGGCTGGCTGATAGAATCTACTGATTATAAGAATGCTTTCTGAAGTTAAAAAAAAAACACACACTGTTTTTAATGGTGAGAGCACAGACTGGGGTCTAATGGCCTGATAAATGACTTATAAATCTATTAGAAAATCATCACAAGAGTATAGAAGCCACAAGTTCTATGGTTAGGATATTTTTATAAGTTAGTGGGGGAGTGAATGAAAAAAGTGAGTCCACATTTATTGGGTTCCCCTTATATGTGTTGTGCATCACTGTATTTCATCTGAATGTAATTGGTAAGATCTTAGGACACTTAAGGTCCAGAGCAATTGTTAAATTGTTCAGAACAGACAGAATGATACCAAGTCTTATCAATCTCTAAAGACTTTCTTCATATCAGTGTGTTTAATTTTTAAAATCAACTACATTGAGGTATAATATACATAAAAGAAAAGGAACCCTTTTTAAGCATTGGAAAAATGTGTGCATGTGTAACAACCATTACCACAATAGAGAATATTTTCATCAATTCAGAAAGTTTCTTTGGGTCCCAAGTTAATCAATTCCCTTTACCTGGTTCAACCCCAGGAAACAACTGATTTGCTTTCTGTCACCAAAATACTTTGCTTCATCTAAATTTTTGCATCTGTAGTACCACGCAGTATATATTCTTTAGTGTCTGGCTAATGATTTTGAGATTCATCCATGTTGCATTATGTATCAGTAGTTGCCCCTTTCTTGTGCCTGAGCTGCAATAAATTCCATTGTCTTCCATTGTATGAGTTACCACCGTTTGTTTATCCATTTATCTGCTAATAGACGTCTGGGCTGTGCCCAGTTTTGATTATTATGAACACAGTCTCTTTGCATATTCATTTTCAAGTTTGTTTGTGTTGACATATGTTTTGATTTAGGTGAGATAAATACCCAGAAGTGTAATTGCTAGGTCATATGAAAACTGTTGGTCTAATTTTATAAGAACTTGACAAACTGGTCTCCAAAATGGGTGAACTTCCATCAGAAATGTATGAGATTTCCAGTTCCTCCACATCTTCTCTATTACTTGATTTTAGGATTTCATTTTTTTGTTTTATTTGTTTATTTGTCTTTGGTGTTCTTTTGAGTGCGTAGACATTTCTCATTTGGTTTTAATTTGTAATTCCTTGGTGACTAATGATGTTGATTATATTTCCACATGCTTATTTGCTGTTTGTTTTTCTTCTTTTGTGAAGTGTTATTTCTCATACTTTGCCCTTTTAAAGATTCTTTGTCTTTTTTACATATTCTGGGTATAAAATTTTGTCAGATATATGTACTGTGAATATTTTTCCCTAGGCAATGGCTTTTCTTTTTATTTTCTGAGTAATTTTTTTTGAAGAACAGAATATTTTAAATTTGCTAAGTCCAATTTACCTTTTTTTCTTTAATGATTAATGACTTTTCTTATCAAATACATTTTTACTTACCCTAAGGTTATAAAGACATTTTTTTTCTCTCATGTTTTTTACCAGAGTTTTATGATTTAAGCTTTTGCTTTCAGTTCTATGATCCACTTTGGGTTAATTTCTGTGTATGGATAAAAACAAAAGTTAAGATTTACCTTATTTCCAGTTCGATATCCAGGTTTTCCAGCCCCATTTTTTGAAAACACTCTTTTCTCCATTGAATTACCTCGGCACCATCATCAGAGATCAATTGATCTTAGAGATATTCTGTTAGATTGATGAATATCCATTATCAACATCACACTGTCATAATTAACTTGGCTTTTTAGAAAGTTGCTAAATCAGGTTGTATCTGTCCCCCCAAACTGTTCTTCTTTTCAACTTTACTTGGCTATTCTGTATCCTTTACTTTTAGAACCAGCTTTTCAATTTACACACACACACACACACACACACACACACACACACAATACCTGTTGGGATTTTTATGTAGTTTGCATTAAATCAACAGAATAATTTAGAGAATTGGCATTTTAAGATTTATTCTTCCAATACATGGAACATTTATTTGCCTGATAGTTTTGGGATACAAGTTATTCACGTATTTTGTTAAATTTATCCCTAATCATTTCCTTTTGATATTTTAATTATTTTAAAAATTTATTTTCTGCTTATTCATTGCTAAATCATAGAAATGCAATTAAGTTTTTTGTACATTGACCTTACAACCCATCATTTTGATATATTATTAGTTCCAGCAGTATGTTGTAGGATTTTGTATAGACAAGATTATGCCTTCTCCAAGTGAATACAGTATTATTTCCTCTGGTCCAGTATAGGTCTTTTATTTCTTTTTCTTGTGTTAATACACAAGCTAAGACTTCCAGTAGAGTAATTAATACAAGTAATAAGATGAGTCATTCTTACCTTCTTTCAGTCTTAGAGGAAAGCGTGTAGTCTCTATATTCTTACTCTGTATAAATAAATTCTTTAAATTTATTGTTATGGTTCACCATATAGATTATACTGGTGAATGTTCCGTGTGCACCTGAAAAGAATATGAATTTTGGTTTTAGAGGGTAAAATTGATGGTGTTCTATAATTGTTAATTAAATCAAGTTGGTTTGTTTTTTAAAAGTTTATGTATTACTGGGGCGCCTGGGTGGCTCAGTGGGTTGAGCGTCGGACTTCGGCTCAGGTCATGATCTCACCGTCTGTGAGTTCGAGCCCCGCATCAGGCTCTGTGCTGACAGTTCAGATCCTGGAGCCTGCTTCGGATTCTGTGTCTCCCTCTCTCTCTGACCTTTCCCCATTCATGTCTCTCTCTTTCTCAAAAATAAATAAACATTGAAAAAAAATTTTTTAAGTTTATTTATTATTTATTTATTGGGGTTCCTGGGTGGCTCAGTTGGTTAAGCATCTGACTTCAGCTTGGGTCATGATCTCGCAGTTCTTGAGTTCAAGCCCTGCATCGGGCTCTATGCTGACAGCTGGGAGCCTGGAGCCTGCTTCAGATTCTGTGTCTCTTCTCTCTGCCCCTCCTCCCGCCTCTCTCTCTCTCTCTCTCTCTCTCCCTGTCTCTCCCTCTCTCTCTTTCTCTCTCTCTCAAAAATAAATAAACTTTAAAAAGAAACAGTTTATTTATTTATTTTGAGAGAGAGACTGAGCCTGAGCCAGGGAGAAGGAGAGAGAGAATCCCAAGCAGTCAGCATGGAACCTGATGCAGGGCTTGATATGAGATCCTGACCTGAGCCGAAATCAAGAGTCAGATGCTTGACCTACTGAGCTATGTAGGTGCCCCAAGTCAAGTTGATTTTTAATATTATTCACATCTTCTTTATTCTTACTGATTTTTTTATCTATTAAAACCAACGATTTCCTTTTTTTAAAGATTTTATTTTTAAGTAATCTCTACACCCAATGTAGGGCTTGAACTCACAATCCTGAGATCAAGAGTTGCATGCTGCACCAACTGAGACAGCCAGGCACCCCAAAACTAGTAATTTCTGAAACAAAAGTGTCAATATCTCCAAATATAATTGTTTCCATTTTTTTTAAATCATTTCAGGGGCGCCTGGGTGGCTCAGTTGGTTAAGTGTCCAACTTCGGCTCAGGTCATGATCTCACGATCCGTGAGTTCGAGCCCCGCGTCGGGCTCTGTGCTGACAGCTCAGAGCCTGGAGCCCGTCTAAGATTCTAGTGTCTCCCTCTCTCTCTGCCCCTCCCCTGTTAATGCTCTGTCTCTCTCTGTCTCAAAAATAAATAAACGTTTAAAAAAATATAAAAAATAAAAATCATTTCAGTCATTGCATCACTTATTTTGAAGCTCTGTTAACAGACCCATACAGACATTTATCATTATAATCAATCTTTTTATCTCAGGTACTAGTCCTTGTCCTGCAGTCTTACTGCATGGTATTAATACAGTCACTTCACCTTTCATATAGTCAGGAGATGAACACTACATCTATTTTTATTCTTTTTTCATTTAATCTATCTGTATTTTATGATTAAAATGCATGTATTATAAAAAAGCATATAATTGGTTCTTAATTTTTCCAGCATTATAATCTCGAATGCAATGCTTAGATCATTACATTGAATGAAATTTTTGGTAAGCTTAGGTTCAAATCTATGCTACTACTATTTGTTTTCTAGTTTACTTGTCTTTACTTTGTTCTTATTTTTTTCAGTTTTCCTTATTTTGAATTGAGTGGGTATTTTTTATGATTTCATTTTATTTACTCTGTTGGGTTACTAGCTTCACTTCTTTGTTTTAGTTTGCTAATAATTGCTGTAGAGGTATAAAACACACCTTAAACTCCCCATGGTCTGTCTATGTACAATATTATAATGCTCCATGTAGCATAGAATAATATTTTAAGGGTAAATGTCTAACCTTTCCTTGTTGTCTTCTTGTTCTTATACATCTCCTATATATTTCATAAACCTCACAATCTATTTTTGTTATTTTTGCTTTAAATATTTTATTATCTTTAATGCGTCTTCAATTTTCAAAAATTTTCTGTGGATTGATGAGGATGTGTCTTTGGTGTAATGTTTGACATGTGATCAATCCATTAAGAGTGGAATGATGTTAAAATTCTTACTGCTTTTTATTGTCTTTTGGATATTTCAGAGTGATGTGTATGACAGTGATGTATTTAAATCTTCTAATATGATAGCAAAATTGTTTGTTTTTATTTTTCCTTGTAGTTTAGTCCATTTCTGAAGTTTGGTTTTGGGTATGTACCTGTTTAGAATTGTCTTTACTTCCTGATGAATTTAATCTGACACTAATATAGAAATGACAATTTTCTTATAGTTAATATTGCACAAGTATATCCTTTGCTTTATTTTTACCTTCAGTCTTTTTGTGCTTTTACTTTAACACAAACTGCTTATAGCTTTTTTAAAAAAGAAATCCACCTGATAAAGCTTGTCTTCTAAAATTGATGTAGTTGGATTTATATTTTATTTAGAACTGCCTACAATTTTAAATTTTGCTAGGTTTATTGATTTTTTAATCCCTTTTTGGATTAATTGATATTCCTCTCATCACTCTCGCATTATTTTTTCTATTATTTTGTATTCTATTATTCTATTATTTTATATTATATTTTTTCTATTATTTTGTAAAGTACACTTTTCTTTTTATAGAATTTCTCAACAACATTTGAATTCAACTAAACAAATTCTAGAGCTAATATTTTTACCCTCCTCCCAAATAAAATAGGTACTTTAAAAGTATTCTTTAATTTAAAAACACCCTTCGGGGCGCCTGGGTGGCTCAGTCGGTTAAGCGTCCGACTTCAGCTCAGGTCACGATCTCACGGTCCGTGAGTTCGAGCCCCGCGTCGGGCTCTGGGCTGATGGCTCAGAGCCTGGAGCCTGCTTCCGATTCTGTGTCTCCCTCTCTCTCTGCCCCTCCCCCATTCATGCTCTGTCTCTCTCTCTCTCAAAAATAAATAAACGTTAAAAAAAAAAATAAAAAATAAGAAAAATAAAAACACCCTTAGTGGCTTCTGTATTATTGTGATCCAACATTTTATCTTTTTTTTGTTGTTGGAAGTAAACAACATTTTTTTTTTTTAATGTTTCTTTATTTTTGACAGAGAGAGACAGAGCATGAGCAGGGGAGGGGCAGAGAGAGAGGAAGACAGAATCTGAAACAGGCTCCAGGCTCTGAGCTGTCAGCACAGAGCCCAACGCGGGGCTCGAACCCACAGACCGCGAGATCACGACCTGAGCGGAAGTCAGACACTCAACCGACTGAGCCACCCAGGAGCCCCAACATTGGTGTTTTTTATATACTCAGTGTTTTTCAGAGACATAAAATTTATCAAATTCTTGGCTAATGCCTTACTACTTCTCTCACATTCCTTCAAAAGTAATTTTCTTTCTTGTTTTTTAGGTGTCTGTGCACAAATCCCTAAAATGTAATTTATCTTGGTATATTAGTACGCCAAGGTTGCTATAGCAAAGTACCACAAACTTGGTGACTTAAAACAACAGACGTTGATTGTTTCACAGTTTGGTGTCTAAAAATCCGAAAGTGTCAGAAGGGCCATGCTTGCTCTATACCCTATCAAACACAATGTGCGCTGGCTTCTTTCTAGGTTCTGGTGGTTTACCTGAAATTCTTGGCACTCCTTAGCTTGCAGCTATGGGACTTAAGTCTACCTCCACTAGCACATGGCATTCTCTCTGGTGTGTCTTTGTCTTTCTTTTCCTCTTCTAAAGACACCAGTCATATTGAACTAAGTGCCCACTTAACTCCAGTATGACCTCATTTAAACTTAAATAATTAAATCTGCAATGACCCTATTTTCAAATAAGGTCACATTCTGAAGTACTAGATTTTAAGATTTCAAGATATCTTTTGGGGGACAAAATTCAACCCACAACACTAAGCACAAAATTCTGATAAACAGTTGTGTGTATTTGCCACTTTATCACTTTGAATACAAAATCAGTTGTTGTCTTGCTTCCATTTTTACTCTTAAAAACTCACCTCTTGTTCTTGTCACTTACTTTTTGTTTGTCTTCATTTTTTCTTCTGGATGCATTAATTTTTTTTCTTTATTGCTATTTTTCAGTTTTCCAATGATTTGTGCAGATACAGATTTCTCCATGTTTCTTCAACTCATGGTTGAATTGGCTTCCTGAGCCCAAGAATGGCTAAGTTGTATTAATTCAAGAAAATTCTCACCAGGTATTGTTTTGAATAGTGCCTCTCTTTGGTTGTCTCAAGTCTTCTGGAGCTTTAGTTAGATATATCTTAAAATTTCTCAGTCTCTTTCCATTATTATTTAAACCTATGACCCAGTATTCTTTTGTCCCAAGCCACTAGGAAATATAGTATATTCTCATGGCAAACTGTGGCATCAGTATTTATTTTTGTTAATGACATGCACATTCTCCGTTATTTTGGGCTTTTAACAAATAACCTTAATTTCCTACCTATATAAACACACACACACACACACACACACACACACACACACAAAATTTCTTTTTTTATCTACTGTTTTTAGTGGGACTATATGGAAGGGGCTTTTATAGATATTTCATCTGCCATAGTATAAAATAGGACTCAAAAGCATGTGTTTAATGTTGAGGTCAGTTTAATACAAAAAAAATCCATATTTTTTACAACATGGACTAGAATATATCTGTAATCTAAGTGGTGATAAAATATAAATTATTTTTCAACAAGGTCTAAAAATGTGATATACAAAATACAATTGACAAGAATGAATTAGATCTATTTTTTCATCAAAATGACAGAACTTTGATATAAGAAATCGTCACATATAAAACTTTGAAAAATTCAGAAAATAGACCCATATTGAAATATTTATTCAAGTTAAACATAAAATTACCAGGTTTACATTCTACTCGATATCTGATATAATAAAATAATTATTTTGTTTTATTTTCTAAAACTAGTCTCCGACTAAGTCATGATATCATTTGCTCCTTTTCCTCTTTGCGAGTATTCTTTTTTTTCTTTTTGCAGAATTGTTGGAAACTATATATAGATAGCAAATATGCATCAAATTTACAAATAGAAAAATATTTTATAACTTTGAATGAAATACTGTTAAGTGTAATTGCATTTGGAATCATCTTCTTTGGCTTCTAGGCCAGCAGTTTTCCTGTTCCTTTCCGTTCTAACTGACTTAAAAATAAATTCTATTAAGTGTGGGAAAATGGGACAGCTTTTTCCACAGCATACTTTAAGTGGCAGTGGTACAGGATCCAGATAGTTCTTTCATTTTTCATTGTCAGAAAGATTAGATAAGAAAGACTCTATGAATTGATCAATTGATTGTGTTATAAAATTATTAACTTGTTTTTTATGTTCAGTATTATCTAGGCTTTGAGGTTCCTAACTGTTAGGGCACAAAATATTTACTGTATTTTTCTTACAAATTGGAATTGTTCTGTGATTTGTTTTAAAGCTATACATTACGAGAAATACATTGCAAAATCCAGAATACATTTTTTAAATAGCAAAAGCCACTTTGAAGATTGTAAGCTGGTGTCAGAAAAAACAAAATATAAATTCTTAAAGTTTGAATTATCCATTTCAGTAGTTATTTATCATGTCAGTTATGGTATAATCTAAAAGTACTTCTGCATTAATTTATTACTGGTCGAGTTTCTTCTACAGAAGTTACAAAGTTCAGAAAAAGCTTAAAAACACATAGATCACAATTATTAATAACATAAAAATGGTATATTTTTTATCTTTAGGTTGAATTGCTAACACCAGCATTTGGAAGAATAAGAAACACAATATTTTTCTTAGTGCTTCTAATATATATTCTGATAATTTCAAAGCCAAAAATAATTTATTGGTATTATTGAACATGTTCATTGAACTATATAGATTTAGGGTGGTGTAATCAATTTACTTGAATTGAATAATTTGGCTGCATTCTGGGAACTTTTGAACTGAATTTTTATTGCTGATATCTATAATTTGACTTTTGCGGAAATGGTTTGCTATCATTTTGTTAATATCAGTAGGAGTTGAGTATGAAAGATTAAAATGTCTTCTAAAATTGTTTTTAGAATACAAATAATTGGTGAACGTGGGCTCTATATACACAGAGAATCTGAGGTATTTTCACTTTCTTTATTGGTTGTATCAGGCATAAACAAAGCATGCAAGTCATTTTTTGATGGTTTTCATTTTTCTGTTTGAAAGTAATTTGAGACATTTTGTTTCATTTAACAAATAACTTTGTATTATTACAGAAGTCATAAATATGTATTGTACAAATTCACGGTATTTAGACAAGCAAAAATAAAGCATGAGAAAGCATTACATTCTCACTACCCACAAATTATGTCTGCTGATATTTTAGTGTATATTTTTGTATGCTTTTACATGTCAACCACACAGATACATGACAAACATATGTAACTCCCATAGTTTTTTGATATGCTTTTATTTTATAATAGTTTTAGGTTACAAAAAATTTGCAAGGATATTGTGTTCATTTCGTAATCTTTATTTTTCAGTCATTGATCTCAATCTTTTCATTTCAGTAAGTTATCATTTCATCTAATATATAGACAATATGAACATTTCCTGAAGTCGGTACACGGTCCCAGACCAGACACTGCTTCTAATTGTTATTCCCCTAAATAGCATGTAATCTAATAAAGCTCCCTTCTCATGAGGAGCCTAAGCCAGCTTTCCCACAGAATGTTCTACCTTCTGGATCTGTGTGCTTGCTTGTTTTGATTTCTTTTGTTTGATTCCTGTTGATTCATTTTTCTTTGACATTCCATAGTGCAGCATGAATAAGACAACTGTTCTGGAGTCAGAAAAACTGGATATTTCTTCTGAGTTTCTTGATAACAATGTGACATTTAGACAGTCACTTAATCTTTCGGAACCCCACTCTTTTCACCTGTTTTAAAATAAAAATATCTTATTCGATTTGAGGGTCATTTCCAATTTTTCTGACTTTGAAATTGCATTGCTATATAGAAATAGCTCAACCTGTGCATACATTATGATCAGTTTTAGAGTTAGTCAAGAAAAACACTTTTATCTGGGGCTGTTAAATAAAACTGACATTTTGGATACAATCAAAATGGGTGTTGATCTCTATAATTGAATTAATCAGTTAAAAATTTATGATTATTAAAATTATTAACACTAAATTATTTCTGGTGACATATTTACATGAATTTATCTTTGCTACTTATTTATTAAAACTTTCTTTAAGTAATTTTTAATTATTTTAAACAAAAATGAAAACATAACCTAGCCAATTAATAAGGGTTTTTTATTAGTGTCAATTTAGAGTAAATTTCAATTGGGATAGTGACACAAGCGACATTTTATATTTTAAAGTTCTCAAATGAGGGTGCCTGGGGGGCTCAATAGGTTAAGTGTCCAGATCTTGGTTTCAGCTCAGGTCATGATCTCATGGTTCATGGGTTCGAGCCCCACATCGGGCCTCTCACTGACAGTGTGGAGCCTGCTTGAGATTTTCTCTCTCCCTCTCTCTCCACCCCTCCTCTGCTCACTTTCTCTGTCTCTCTCTCTCTCAAAATAAATAAATAAACTTAAAAAAATTTTTTTTCATCTTAAATGAAGAAATTGCTTTTGGTAAAATTTACTCCTCAAAGTATAATCTTTCATATTCTTTTATGAAATTCTGTTTGTATGAAACTATATAAACTATAGTTGATATCCTAATAATATTCAGGACAAATTTGCATGCCAGGCTGTTACATAAACAGAACAAGAACATACTGACCAGAGGGGCCTTGTTAAGGACATGGTACAATTTAAATTTTTTTTTTTAGAAATTGTTACTGAAATAATTTTAAATGTAAAGGAGAGTTGTCAAAATAGTACAGAGGATTGTCATATCTTCCATTCAGTCTTATCTAGTATTAACATGTAACATAAGCAGGGTGCATTTATCAAAACATTGACACTAACATTGGTTTAATACTATTAACTAATCTACAGGCTCTATTCAGTTTACTATAGTCTTTCCACAGTGAACTTTTCTGTTCTAATATCCAACCCAAGACACTACGTTGCATTTAGTCATCATGTCTCTTTAGTCTTCTCCATTCTGTGAAAGGTTGTTGGTTTTTCTTTGTCCCTCACAACCTTGCCATTTTAAACAGCAGTGGTCAGGTACTTTGCAGAATATCCGTCTATGTGGGCTTGTCTGATATTTTCTCTTTTAAACCATGGGTTTAATTTTTTTAAGTTAATTTATTTATTTTGTGAGACAGAAACCACAAGCACAGGAGAGAGGCAGAGAGAGAAGGAGAGAGAGAATCCCAAGCAGGCTCAAAGCCCAATGTGGGGCTCAAACACATGAACCGTGATATCATAACCTGAACCAAAACCAAGAGTTGGATTCTTAACCAACCTTAACTTCTGGTTTTTAAAATATGTTCAGATTTATTTTATGGTACAGAATATGGCCTTAATAAATGTTTTGTCTGCATTTGAAAACATTTATACTCTGTTGTAGGGTAAAATTTGTAGTGAATATCAGTTTACACTGTTTGATGGTGTTATTCTGCTCTACTATACCTTTAGTGAATTTTTTGTACCATAATTTACTACTTGTTATATCAATTGCTGATAAGAAGTGTTGAGTGCCCAACTAGAATTATATAAATTTGTCTATTTTTCTCCTCAGTTCCATTAGTTTTTGTGTTATATATTTTGAAGCTCTGTTGTTAGGAACATCAAGGTTTAGGTTAGTATGTCTAGAGAATTTTACCTTTTCTCATTATATAATGTTCCTCCTTATACCTGATAACCTCCCTTGTTCTGAAGTTATCTTTGCCTGAAATTAAAATAGTTACTTAAGTGCCTTTTGGTTAATATTTTCAATCTATTTTTTTAATTTTATTTTTAATCTATCTAATATGTATTTCCATTTAAAGCAGTTTTCTTACAGACAGCATATAGTTGGGTCTTGCTTTTTCTCCAAATTAACACCTTCCTTCTGTTAACTTACGTGCTTAAATCATTCATATTTAATGAGATCATTGATATGGTTGAATTTAAGTATACTACCTTGCTAACTGTTTTCAATTTGTCCACGTGTTCATTGTGTCTTCATTTTCTGCCTTCTTTTCTGTTAAGATGTGTGATTTCATTTAATCTCTTTTATTGACTTACTATTTATGCACTTGTTTTGCATTTTTTCTAGTGGTTTCCCTAAAGGTATATAGTATACATATTTAATTAATCAAAGTCTACTTTCAAATGATAGTATCCACTGTAGTGTAAAGTTCTCAAAATCACATATTCCTCCTCTCCTGCCTCATCCTTTGTACTATTTTTGTTACACTTTATATATTCATTATATTATACACACCATTGCCACTTTTTTTCCTTTACACAGTCAGTAAAGCTTTAGAGAAACTAAAATGAAAAATAGGAAATGTAATTTGAGCTATATTTATTCTGTTTTCAGTTCTGTTCATTTTCTTGTGTAGATCCATGTCATCAGCCTCATAATTTTCCTGTCGAGGGAATATCCTTTAAGAGTTCTTATAGAATAATTTTGCTAGCAATGAACTGCTTTGGATTGTTTGCCTGTGAAAGTCTGTATTGTTTCTTCATTTTTGAAAGATAATTTTTCTGAGTGTAGAATTCTGGGTTCATCATTTCTTTATCTCTTTAAATTTGTCAATCTATTATCTTCTGGTTTCCATAGTTTCCAAAGAGAAGACTATTATTTTTTTGCTATTTGGTTTTATTTTGTTTCGTTTTGTTGTATGTATTCCTCCCTCCTCTACTGGCACACCTTCAATATTTTCTGATTCTCATTTGGATTCAGCAATTTAATTATGTCATGTTGAAGGCTGGTTATGTTTTGGAATTTATCCAGTTAGGTATTCTCTGGGATTCTTTGATCTGTGGTTTTGTGTCTGTCATTTAATTTGTAAAATTCTAGGCCACTATTTCTTCAAGTATTTCTATCTTTCTTTTTTAAGCAGTTGGTGTATTTATTTATTTGTTTGTTTGTTTTTACTATGTGGCCTTTTCTTGTTTTGTTTTGTTTTGTTTTGTTTTGTTTTAGAGGGAGAGAGAGAGAGAGAGAGCGCATGAGTGGGGGAAGGACAGAGGGAGAAGGAGAAAGAGAGAATCCCAAGCAGGCTCCATGCCCAGCACAGAGCCTGACATGGTGGGGCTCAATCTCATGACCATGAGATCATGACCTGAGCCCAAATCAAGAGCTATATAATGGACTGAGCCACCCAGGAGCCTGTCTTCAAGTATTTCCTATCCTCTGTTTCCTCTTTCTTCTCCTTCTGGGATCCAATTGTCCATATGTTAAAATATTTTATAAAGCCTCACAAACCATGAATGTTCTATTCTGATGTTCTTGTTGTTGTTGTTTTCCCCCCTTTCTCTTCTTCTTTTCTTTAAACTATTTTTATCTTTATTTTCAGTTTGAATAATTTATACTAACCCATCATCAAATTCATTGATTCTTAATCACAACACCTTTATGATTATATTTACTGCTTACTGAAGACATTCTACATCTGTTACTATGTTCTTCATTTATAGCATTTCTATTGAATTTTCTCTTACAGTTTTTATCCCTTCTGATTTTGCATTTGTCCAAATTTCTCTCAGATTCTTTAACATCTTAATCATAGTTTATTCTAAATAAACTTGACAATACCTTATGATTGATATAATTTGGGGACACAAGTACACTATGATTCACAAACATAATATGTAAATGTTAAAAATTAAATGTATAAATCTGCTTAAGTAAAGCAGTATCCATTGCTCTTTAACCTAATTTAAGAACCAATAATGTTCCCCCAAATATCACAATCAATAAAAAGAGATAAGAAATGCATAGAATATAATAAGTTATATAACAGAATGGTGTTCCAAAAAGAAAAGATGAACATTTACTTGTACTCTAATTTAGCTGGCTGAGCAGTAAATTTAATTATAGTATTAACCCTGACTATATCACTAATTCCTTATAGCTTTCTATTGCTTTGAAATGTAAACTAAATTCCAAAGCTATGTGAGGCAAATTGGGCACAGCATACTATATATTAAACCTGTCTAATACTTCATGGAGAGGTTCCAGACACTGGCAATCTTAAAATTAATTTCCTTATCTCCTACTATTCCTCAAATACACATTCTGTTTCTCTCCCTATCACTAATTTATTGAAAGGGTAGGCTACATTTAGTCCTTCATTCCTATGAAACTTCTTTAAGTTCTCTAAATATCTGTTTAGCACATAAAACACACACACACACACACACACACAGACACACACACACTTTCTATACGTGGTTGTAGGCACTATATTGATAAGACAAAACACAATCAAGTTGTGTCATCATGTTGTTTATGGTCTGGAAATGGACTAAAACATATCAACAAAATTTAGGGTACTACGGATAAGGGCCACAGTAGATGTAGCTAAGCATGTATACCTCTTCCCTTATTATCTAGCTTTGGCCCAACCACTCTGGAAAGACTGTTTTAGTAGGTCATCAATAATTTCTTTCTTAAAATCCCATTTATTACCCTGAATTCACTATTGAACTGAAAATGCTGAATGATTTTCATCATATTTTATTTCTTTTGAACTGCTTCTGTAACATCCAAAATTGTATTGGTCTCTGACTAAAATACCTGTAGAACATATAATAAAATTATTCACACAGTATTGTAAGGTATTTATTTGCATGTTGTGCACATATATATGCTTTTTATTTGCACAGTTGTACAATTCAGCCACTATACATTTATTGTTCTTTTTTCTCATTTTTTTTCTTTTTGCTATTACATTAATTAATTTTGCTATCATGTTAATATTGGCAATAAAGGAAGTTCAGAAGGTATAACTCTCTTCCACAACTGCTGTAGTGCTAAGAAATGCCTTCAGGGACATAGCGTGTAGAGTGGCCTTTAAAAACCTTCCTAACCTACAACTACATGGTCAATTAATCTTTGACAGAGCAGGAAAGAATATCCAATGGGGAAAAGACTTTCTCTTCAGAAATGCTGTTTGGAAAACTGGACAGTATCATGCAAAAGAATGAAACTGGACCACTTTCTTACACCAAACACAAAAATAAATTCAAAATGGATTGAAGACCTAAATGTGAGACCAGAAACCATAAAAATCCTAGAGGAAAACATAGGCAGCAAACTCTTTGACATTGGCTATAGTAACTTCTTTCTAGATATGTCTCCTGAGGCAAGGGAAACAAAAGCAAAATAAACTATTAGAATGTCATCAAAATAAAATGAAGGAAAAAAAAATAACAAAACTAAAAACCAATCTATGGAATGGGAGAAGTTATTTGTAAATGATTTATCTGATGAAGGGTTAACATCCACAATGTATAAAGAACTTGTAAAACTCAACACCCAAAAAAGAATAACCCAATTATAAAGTGGGCAGAAGGCATGAGTAGATATTTTTCCAAAGAAGATATACAGATAGCTAACCGACACATGAAAAGAGGTTAAACATCACTCATCATTAGAACATGCAAATCAAAACTACAATGAGATATCACCTCATACCTGTCAGAGTGGCAAAATTCAGTAACACATGCAACAGGTGTTGGTAAGGATGTGGAGAAAGGAGACCTTTCTTGCACTGTTGGTGGCAATGAAAGCTGGTATAGCCACTCTGGAAAACAGTATGGAAGTTCCTCAGAAAGTTAAAAATAGAACTATCTTAGGACCCAGAAGTTGCATTAATATTTATCAGAGGAATACAAAAACACTGACTCAAAGTGATACATACACTCTCGTGTTTATAGCAGCATTATCTACAATAGCCAAATCATGGAAACAGCCTAAGTGTCCATCAACTGATAAATGAACAAAGAAGATGTGGGATATATCTATCTATATCATCTATATCTATATCTATATCTATATCTATATCTATATCTATACATATATATTAAGTGGTTGGTACATTTATTTTTTACTAAGTGACTTTTTTTTTGAGAAAGGGAGAGAGAGAATGAGTGGGGGAGGGGAATAAGAAGAAGGAGAAAGAGAGAATCCTAAGCAGGCTCCTTGCCCAGCACAGAGCCTGATGTGGTGGGGCTCAATCTCATGTCCATGGGATCATGACCCGAGCCAAAATTGAAAGTCAGATGGTTAATGGAGTGAGCCACCTAGGTTCCAGTCTTCAAGTATTTCTTATCCCTATTTCTTCTTTCTTCTCTTATCCCTGGTTCCCTCTTTCTTTTCATCTGAATACAGTGCATTTGGGAAAATTTATTTTTATACATACATACATATATACATACATGTATATACATGTATATATATATATATATATATATATATATACACACACATATATAATGGAATATTACTCCACCATAAAAAAGAATGAAATTTTCCATTTGCAACAACATGGATGGAGCTACAAAGTATTATGCTAAGCAAAATAAGTCCGTCAGAGAACAGATACCATATGATTTCACTCACCTGTGGAATTTAAGAAACAAAATGAGCAAACGAAAAAAGAGAGAGAGAAGCAAACCAAAAAGCCAACTCTTAACTGTAGAAAACAAACTGATTATTACCAGAAGGGAGGTGGGTGAGCAGAGGGGTTAAATAGGTGATGGGGATCAAGGAGGGCACTTGTGGTGAGCATGATGAGCACACGGTGTTGCATGGAAGTGTTGAATCACTACATTGTAACTTGAAACTAATATCACACTGTATGTTAACTAATTTGAATTTAAACAAAAACAAAATTATTTTTAAATAAAAAAGTAAAAATACAACCATGAGAAAAAAACTTTATATGCAGGACACTGTATATGTCTATATTTTAAACACTGCCCATTATGCTTCCTTAGTAAGATGTATTAGATCCTTTTATCTCCAAATGTTTAGTATATTTCAGTCTTTAAATGTTTCCTTTGCAAAAAAGTTTGTGCAAGTAAGTTCATGGCTTTGTTGAATATTATTTGATGTTCAATGTATAATTTTGTCAATTATAATTGTAGATTCATGAAAATAACTTGGAAGATGGATCACAGAACCATCATTTGTCATCACATTGGGAGGAAGAAAGCCTTGTCTTGTGTTTAACACTGTTTCTCAAAGTTTTGTTGTTTTATTTGTTTGTTTGTATTTGTATTACATTTCCCCTGAAGAATCTTCCAAAATGTTTTTTTTCCTAATCTCACATCCCATAAAATTGTAACATCATGTTACATAAATTTGTAGCCTTTGGGAGAGCTACACAATAGTGCAATATCTACAGGTTTTATACACCAAGATCCATTTTTGCCTCCTTGGGGGTGATATTGCCTCTATCTAGAAAGCATGGTCTATAATATCATCTCATCAAGGTGGCTTTACTATATCCTTTTTTTCTATTTCATTTCAATTAAGAAACCTTTATATGGGGGTGGGGCGCTGGGGGGGGTGCTCAGTAGGTTAAGCGTCCAACTTCGGCTCAGGTCATGATCTCATAGTTCATGAGTTCAAGCCCCACTTAGGGCTCTGTGCTGACAGCTCAGAGCCTGGAGCCTGCTTCGTATTCTGTGTCTCTCAGTCCCTCCCCCACTCATGTTCTATCTCTCTCCTCAAAATAAATAAGCATTTAATTTTTTTTAAACAAACCTTCATATAACAAAGAGGTATTTTAAATTCTAAATATCTGTATGCTAAATGTTGTTATCATTCTCTTTATATTTTCACAATGATCCTCTGTGATAAACATTTTTCTAATTACATAGACTCATGTCATAAATTTGTGGCACTAGAATATAAAGAGAATACAAATGAAATATATATATAGTTCACTTCTTCCCTTGCAAAGTAGCTTGCGGTTCATTATGTCCATAAATTGTGAAAAAAATCAGTTAGTTGACATTCAGGCAGATTATGCAAAGAAGGTAAGCTTCACAGGAATGAAGGTAGAGGAGGTATTCAGTAAGTTCTAATACTTGTTCTAAGAAACAAGGCGACAAGGTAACTTCAAGAATAGTTCTGACATTGGCACTCGCTATAAACTCATTTTGCTGAAATGAATACAGTGCATTTGGGAAAAGGTATATTCTTGATGTAATCTTAAGATTGTAATCATATGATCAGTACATCTGGAAAATAACAGTCAAAATTAAACTGAACTTCGTCTGGATACTGCAATTTTTACATGGCTTTGTCAAATGTCAGGCTTCCCTCTCCCTCACCAATTTCAAAAATGTTTCACCATGATTTCAAACAGTGAATCATCCCATCCTGTGCCAACCATCTGTTTTGTCTGCCCCCTCATCGACTCAAATTAGATGATGGAGGGCAGGGCAGGTTCTCAAGAGCAGCCATTAACACCAGAGGAAGGAAGGTTCTGGCAGCAGACTTTCCATTGGAAATTGTGGACCATTAAAACTGGCAAGAAGAAATTTACAGAAAGAACTGAGAAGTAAAATAAAACTATGAATAAGAAAAGTGTGGAAAAATATTAAAAGATAAAAAGGTTAGCTAATCAATAAAAAGAGAAGTTATAAAACAAAGTTGAGGAATTGTCAGATAACAAGAGAAAAAAGGGGGTGAAAACTGTGTCTGAAAAAGTAACAACATTGGAAACCTGTGTGTGACAGGAAATTATATGTATTTACAAAAAATATTGCTATCTTACATATTTAAATGCGTTCTGTTGACTAGGATTCATATTTATGAAAAGAGGAGTAATAAAAATGATTTATTATCAATCCTTTTTTTGTATTGTGAACATGTTTGAAAAAAGGGAAAACAACCCTTTGAATTTATAGTCATGAGATAATGGACATAGTTTGGGAAAATTCTTGTAGACACCATGAAAAGAAAATACTTAGCGGATTGTGGTAACACCAATTCATTTTCCTGGTAAGAAATCCACATCCATTTTGTCTGAAGAAATGAATGTCCTTAAATCCAAACAAACAGTGTGAAGCAAGTATAAAAATATAGTGTCCTTTGCTTTTTTTTTTGCATACAATAATTGTTAATTTAGTTTATTAAAGGTTTCTCAAATGTAGACAAATACAAATAATTTTAGCCATGTATTTTCCAAATAACATAAAATATCTGTTTCAAAAGTAAAACGTTATAATAAAAAATAACATACCTCACTGTATACACATAATTTTACCATGAAAAAATCAATTAAAGCTTAACAGAATGTTGCGTTCTTTAAGATGTTTTCATAGATGATTTGTAAGATCACTTTATATTTATTTAATGTGTTACTACTTTGTTAATTTTTTAAAAAATAAAAACATAGCAGAATTTCAATTTTGTTACATTTTAGTACCCATAAGTTACCCTGGTAAAGATAATTGGAGGCTCTATAATCAATCTCTTACCGTTTCCTTCTAAAAATGAATCCTGAATATGACCACTTCTTAACAATTGCCACGATCATCCAAATCCCCATCACTCCTCTGGCCTGTGGAATGTCCCCTTACCTGGTCCTTCTTGCCTCCTCTCTTAGTCCTCACAAGGTATCCTTTACACAGATGTAAGAGTTATTTTTTAAAATTATAAATTAATTTGTGGGTCTCCAGGAATCACAACTCTCCGAAGATGACCCATCAAACTTAAAGGAAAATCGAAAGCCTTTCCTGTGTCCTGTGAGGTCTACTCGAACTGTCCCTCTTTACTCCTACTTGCAATTCTTAAATTTGCTCTAACACACTGGCCTTTTAGCTTTTCTTACATCAGAACTTTTGCTTTGCTTTTTCCTTCTGCTTAGAAATCTTTTCTCTCAGACCTTTGCAGAGCAACTCTATCACTTTTGTCAGACCCTGTCCAGATGTCCATTTCTCTTAAGATAGAGAGATAGAGAGATAAAAGTTTTCCTTGCATGTCAAAAATAAGCCCATTCTTTTCCAATTAATTTCTTTCATAAAATTCATTAATACTGGAAGTTGCATTATATGCTTATTTTGCTGGTTTAATTTTAGTTTCCCTTGACAGAATGCAAGTGCCTTAAAGATAGGGACATTCACTGTTCTGTTTGTTACTGTATTTCCACATTTCTAATACAGTAATTATAAAAAAATACTTGTGGAATAAATGAATGAACAAATAAATGACTAAATATATTTTGGCTATTAGCCTAAATTCTCTAAGTTCATTTTCTCCAAACACAAATTCTCAAAATGTTAACCTAAAGTACCTTCATCTATCATTTTGTGTTTTCATTTTTTAAAATGCTTATGTCACCCTAATTTTATTCTCTACGACTAACCTTTTCTCTTGAGCTTGCTAAATAATACATTTGTTTAACAAATTGCACTTATTAAGTTCATGGCACTGTTTTGAGTGCCTTGATAAGAGAGGAGAGGGGACAAATAATGTAAAAAATACTGTCCTTAAGAACCTTATTGCAATCAAGTAGAACGACATATTATATAATTGTAAAAATATAACCACTTCTTAAAACAAGTATGGGACTTTAAAGAAGTGGAGGTCTTTTTCAAATGCGATAATCCAGGGAATTTTCATTAAAAAGTGGCAGTTGATATTGGCTTTAAAGAATTTTTTGGCTCAGGGTTAGGGGAAAGAAAACTGGGGTATTTAAAAAAAAACACTGTGGGCAAAGGCATCAAGACTCAGGATGTTATTAGTGAATGGTTGCACTTTAATATGGATGGGGCAAACATTCATAAAAAAAACGATAAAGCTTGAGAGATAGTAAAGAGCTATGTTTTGAAAGATGCCTTAAACTATGATAAGGAACATGAATTCCTCAATGATTAAAGATTGAAGTAGGAACACAATATCAACACATTACATTGGATTTTTTATTCCTTAGATCACTATGCAAAATAGATTAGAAACAGATGAGGCTAGAATCAAGGGGAGTTTCAGGAGACTTTTTTTTTTTAATTTAATGCAAGATAGTATAATGATAACCCAGGTGGTGATAGCAGGAAAGATATGTAAGCCAGAGATGTTATGTTTATGTTTTCAAGGCTGATCCTGGACTCTGCCATTTCTACAGCTCCTTCTTCAAAACCATCCAAACAACAGCTCACTGTTAAGGAAGCAGCCGTAAGTGTCCACGTGATGTAGAGTTAACCTCACTCTCTCTGACGGGAGCTGATTGGGCCAAATAGGCATGTGATACAACAGCAGACACTCTCTAGGTGTGGCAGTGATCGTGTGAGGGGTGTGAGGAGGCTTGACATGAAGGATCAAATGTAGGTGATGGTCATTAATTGGACTAATCAGATTTTCTCTCAGGGAGATGTGTATCTAAGTTACATGTGAAAAGAACATGAAAGGATACAGTCAGAGGCCACAAGAGATCATGAACATTTAGGAAGCCAAAGCTATAAGTAAACAGACATAATAGGTAAGCAGAAGCTAGGGTAGTAAGAAAAAGAAATAACACATAATTGGTGGTGGTAGAAACAGAAGCGGAGGAGACACATTGGTGATTTAAATTAATGTCAGAGAATCCAAATGCTCGGGGGGAATGAACGAACACAATTCACATCCAAACCAACTTCTACAAAACTGTAAAAACAGTTCTGTAAATTTTATTCGTCTCATCAGATCCCTTCTGCATATTTTTTCAGGTTCTCTTGAGAATTGACTATATGGGTGAGATTCCTGTGTCTTTCTCTTCCTCCCTCCCACTCTTTCTTTCCTACCTTCCTCCCTTTTTGCCTTTATTTCCTTCCCTTCAATTCCTTTTTCTCTTTTGTTCTCCTCTTTATTTCTTATGTAACTATTTAAAATAAATTATGTTTTATTGTGTAGTAACATAAAAGAACTTAAAGTGATGCATTAAAGTTTAAGGTAATACATTTAAATATATATACATATACATATGCATATACATATACATATGTATATATGCATATACATATACACACATTTAGAAAGCATATAAATAACAAATAAATACATAAAAATAATACACTTTAAATATTGAATTACTATAATTGTGCTATTAAGTGTTTTCATGTATGAGTTTATACCTTACAGTTTACAAAGTGATATTTCCTCAATAAACATTTGTTAAACATTTATTTAGTGATCCTAATGAGCTCTGGGTAACTTGGAAAATATCTCCTCAAGGTGACAGAATGGATGGCATTTTTGGTTTTGTTCCAGTTATCTGTGCTGTATAATAAGCCTAGTGATGAAAGGAACAATTCTCATTTATTATTCATATTTCTTACATTATTAGAGGTTGGCTATGCCCAGCTAGGCCGCTCTTGCTGAAGGTTTGCATGTTTTCAGTCAGTGGTGGCTGGGGCCAAAATCATCCTAGAGTGTCTGAGTGGACATTCATGTGTCTAGAACCTGAGCTGGGGAAGCTGACTCAAAGATTTTGAAATGGAATAGATGGGCCTCTGAAATCCCGCTATTTATACGTGGTCTCTGCAGCACAGAAGCTTCAGGAGAGCCAGAATTTTTGCATGGTGTCTCGGGATTCCAAAAGCGTACGTCCTACAAGAGAAAGCTGAGTAAAAGTGACATGTATTACCTCTTCTTTTCTAACCTCAGAAGTTATGTAGGAAGGCACTAAAGCCAGCCCACATTCAAGAGAAAGGAACTTAGACTCTGACTCTTGATAGAAGAAGTATCAGGGCATATTAGGCATCAAGCTGGACAAGAGTGACTAACCAGCGCAGGGTACGTGTACCTCAGCACTTTTCTGGAATGAAGGACTTTCAGTGCTAAAACTGGTAAACTCCCAGATTAATTCAGAAGAGTTCATCCTCCACAACTGTTTTACAACACAGAAGGTGGGAAAGTGAGACACAGAACCATCAAGTAAAATCTTCACTGTGCAAGTCCATGGAGGTACTGAAGTATGTCTCATAGAAAACTACAAAGAAAAAAAAAGTTTTATGCAAGAGTGATTCCCAGTCAAATAATATTGACCATCTTTAATAACATTGTCCCCTGCTTAGAAACTTAGATAATTTATCCCAGCATCACGCAAATATTTTTGATCACTGAATACTCCTTTTTCACATAACATTTGTTAGATGGATCGCATTTGAAAAATGATGAAATAACGCACGCCAACCATGCCATATAAAACGTCTATTCTGCCTAGATACAAAGATATTACTATGGAGACACCTCCAAGGATCAGAAGGTGTTGGGGTTAAGGAGCACAGTAATGTTCATTGAAAATGCATGCTTTGTGTGCATCCTCCCTTACTAACTTGGTCTTAGGTATATGAAAATTACATTAGTCCAGGTAAAGATTGAAGTACATAGTTAAGTCATGGATTTCCAGAAAGACAGCCAATTTTGTTTTAAATAAAATAAAGTAACAGACACCAAGCTGAAATTATCTGGCTAAATGTCTGTGTGGGGAAGTTCACACATCCTCCTCACTTTCTGCTTTACTCTAATCAGAACCATTAGTTTCCTCATTCTTGTGAATATCAAATTCACCTGCAGTGGAAAAACACAGGGACATTCAAGTTTCTATTGTAAAACACAAAATACAGTTGGAAAATCATACTATGGCTATCTTCAAAGTCATTTTATTCATCGAATAAAACCAAAGTCAGGTTTAATAATTTTCCAGACACATTGTCTTTGAAATTAATAAAATTCACAAACTACTCTTAATCAAAATATGATACTAAGTTTTGAGGGGAAGTACCTAAACAAATCTTGTGATTTTTCCTTTGTTTTTTAATGGGGTGGAGGGTGGCCTTAGAGTTTTTAAATGAACCAAAATGTAAGAGGAATTAGCCATTCTGAAATTGGAATGCCATACGTTATCCTAAAAAGCATCTGACGGTGGAGAGTTAGAAACCTGATTCTTGGGTTGCAGTATGAGGTAACATGACTCTTAGAACCTCAGATTTCTTACCTAAAAGATAAAGGATGATTCCTTTCATGCAACTCTTAAAGTCGTCATATGGATAAAGTGAGATGGTATGCGTGAAACAATATTTGAAAACTAAAGTCTGATTTATGTTAGTACTATGATCAGAGATCTATTTGTATTAAGAGAGCATATCATTCTTTCTAATGATAACTGTTACCAGTTATGAAGTACTTTGTCATTGAGAGGTATTCCTTTATTTAATTCTAACAGCAATCCCTTGAGAAGGATATTATTTTCATTCTACACATGAGGAAATTGGGGATCAGAGTAGAAAGTCATTTTCCAGGATTATGCATCTAAGTTAGGAAGCAGCAAATGTGTCTGTTCTCTTTCCAGTATGTTACATAGTGCCCCAGGCATGATGGTGATCCTATTTTGCTCTTGATCTTAAAAAGTTCTTGAGGATCTAGTGTAACAGGCCTAAAAAATATCCTTGTACAAAAACTGGTAGCTATTTATATTAGATGAAGTGATATTTATTAAGAAAGGCTTTAAGGCCTTTAATTCAGCAGGCCTCATGTTGAACACTTCAAACACCATTGCATTGATTTCACTCAACAATTCAACCAAGGAGAAAATGCCTCTTTTTAACACATGAGAAGACAGAGATTCAAATTAAAGGTTAAAAAATTGCCTAGGGGTGCCTGAGTCACTTGGTTGAGTGTCCAACTTCGGCTCAGGTCATGATCTCACAGTCTGTGAGTTCAAGCCCTGTGTTGGGCTCTGTGCTAACAGCTCAGAGCCTGGAGCCTGCTTTGGATTCTGTGTCTCCCTCTCTCTCTGCCCCTCCGCTGCTCATGTTCTCTCTCTCTCTCAAATAAATAAACATTAATTTTTTTTTTAAATGGCCTAAAGAGGAGGCAGCAATTTCATGACAGAACTAGATAAATTTAGGACTGTCCACCTTCCAAATTCATGTTCTTAATTGTAAGATATACCACCTTCCACTTTCTACACAACATTTAAAGTACATATTTCAAATGTATTCTTGGAATTCTAGATAAAACTTCTTTAAGTGCACTAAGCTAAAAATAGAAATCATTGAGCAAATACTGTCAGTATAAAACCTTGGAAAGCTACACATTCTTTTAGTGCTTTCTTAGCAATTCATAATATGCTCATCAGATGCTATCAATCAATAAAGACCCAATAAAATCAAAAGTGAAAAAAAAAAGAGTGCATCTCCATTCAAGAGAGCTATTTCAAATTTTTGCCCCTAAAGTTAATGCTAAGATTCATTTTGTCTAATGATTACTATTTTGCAACGTCTTTTTTGTCTTCTACCAATGTAAGTTATTACTAGGAGCAAAAGGTCCCCTTAATAAAATGGGTGAGATAGTAAGTTTTATCCTGCCGTATTTCAGATTTTTCATTTTATTGGCTTTTACGTTTTACTGGCCTTCACTTTTCCTCATTCACATTGCTCTTTTGGTATAGCTTGCCAGACTGATACATTTGATATAAAAACATGAATGAAATGAACTGAAAGGATATTGACATCCGTTTTCACACATTTGTGAGGAGAAGTATAGCTTTGGTTAATATTAAGGTGAGTCAAAAATGGGAAAGATGTTTTCCAAAAGAAAAGAAAGTAAGAAGAAAAAAACGAAAGACAAAAACTTGCCCTTGAGTAACTCAACTCTGATGACTTTAATGATGTCCATTGTAATCATGTGATGCCACTAGCCAGTGTGCCTACTATCACATTTTATTCCAGAAGGAAACTATATGACTTGCTTCGGGTAACCAGGGTAGAGCCCTTACAAATAGAACCAATGGAAAATTGGAAAGAAAAATCCACTGAACAGAAATATTGGGGTAGGAGGTAGCAAGGAATTGAAGGTTCCCTTTTTCTAGTTCATGGTTTTATTTTATTATTTTCTTTTACTTTATTTTGTTTTATTTTATTTCTACTATAGATAACATACAGTGTTATATTAGCTTCAAGCATACGATATAGTGATTCAAAATTCCATACCCAGTGTTCATCAGGACATGTGGGCTCCTTAATTCCCATCACCTATCTCACCCACCCACCCCCACTCCCAGCTGATAATCATCAAATTGTTCTCTATGGTTAAGAGTCTGTTTCTTGGCTTCTCTCTCTCTCTCTCTCTCTCTCTCTCTCTCTCTCTCTCTCCTCATTTGTTTTGTTTCTTAAATTCCACATGTGAGTGAAATCATATAGTATTTGTCTTTGTCTGACTAGTTCACGTATTTTTGTTCCATTTTTTTCCCTTCTACTCTAAAATAATGGTAAGAGAGATAAGAAAGAATACTACAGTCCAATGAAAGCCTATTGTATTCCAGGGGCTTTTCTTTCTCAGTTAGTTTAATTGTTATAACAACTCTGTACGTTGGGCATTATTATTTAATCATGCCAATTTTACTAAAGAAAATGTAAAGTTCAGAGCAATCAAGGAAGCTACCAAGGTCCTACAGCTCATAATATTAATTCTGAGGCTTGAAATTTTATCTGGCATTGATTTTTTCACTAAACGTTTCAAAAGGGAGCGAAACATTGTAAATTAAATTAACAACTGCTCCTAGAATGCCCTAACTGCATATATACATGTAAATAGGAAATGTGTCTCTCTCTGTGTGTATTTCCTATTATTTTTGTATACATTAATAAGAAAAAGTATCCTATGCTCTTCTTCCATGGCCTCATGGTTTCCCAGAAGTGTGGGAGTATGTGCTGCACTTCACGGGCTAGCTTTTGGGAGCTTTGTGGATATGAAAATGGGCCCTAACTGAGGGTAATAAGCTCCCTGCTAATTGATTGTATTCATTAGAATTTCCTACAATTTGAGCATATCAATAAAATGATTCAAAAGATGGGGGCGCCTGAGTCACTCAGTTGGTTGAGTGTCCCACTTCGGCTCAGGTCATGATCTCACAGCTCATGAGTTCAAGCCCCACATCCGGCTCTGTGCTGACAGCTCGGAGCCTGGAGCCTGCTTCAGATTCTGTGTCTCCCTCTCTCTCTCTGCCCCTCCTCTGCTCACACTCTGTCTGTCTCTCAAAAATAGATAAACATTAAAAAAATGTTTTAAAAATAAATAAAATACGTTTTTTTTTTTAATGATTCAAAAGATCAAATTTCTATTACAAACTCGTTTACAGAGAGATAGCTATATTTGTTCCTTGCTCAAAAGAAATTCAATACAATGGTAAATTTCTGGAAATAATTGTCATAGAGTACTAAAATAGAATTCATCCTAGATCAGTGCCAGTTGAGACACTGTGTTGATATATAACAGAGTCCAGTGTCTCTCTGTATATCAGTTCTTGAAACTTCCTTGATACCAACCCCCTCCGCCATCACCAAATGTAGTCAACAAGTGTAAAAAGCGTAATTTCTGATGCAATCAAACCACCGCTTTTATTTATTTATTTTCATCTCCCATTAGTCCTTTAAATATATACTCTGCCATCTTGCCCTTTCTCTGGTTATAAACCATATAAAGTATAATGTCATCTGCAGACAGTTAAAGTTTGACTTCTTCCTTGCCAATTTGGATGACTTTAATTTCTTTTTGTTATCTGATTCCCGAGGCTAGGACTTTCATTGCTATGTAAAATAACAGTGGTGAGAGTGGATATCCCTGTCTTTTTCCTGACCATAGAGAAAAAGGTCTCAGTTTTTTTCCCATTGAGGATGATATTAGCTGTGGGTTTTCCACATATGGCCTTTTATATGTTGAGGTATGTTCACTCTAAACCTACTCTGTTGAGGTAAGTTTATTTATTTATTTTGAGAGAGAGAGAGGGCAGAGGAGGGGCAGAGAGGGAGGGAGAGAGAAACCCAAGCAGGTTCTGCTCTGTCATCATGGAGTCCAATGTGGGGCTCAAGCTCATGAACCATGAGATCCTGACCTGAGCTGAAATCAGTAGTCAGACACTTAACTGACTGAGCCAACCATGGGCCCCAAATTGAGGGGTT
Source organism: Panthera pardus (assembly GCF_024362965.1). Taxonomy (NCBI): domain Eukaryota; kingdom Metazoa; phylum Chordata; class Mammalia; order Carnivora; family Felidae; genus Panthera; species Panthera pardus. Next base: position 84,587,351 of record NW_026526655.1, on the reverse strand, counting down.
TTATCCTGAATGGATTTTGTACTTTGTCAGATGCCTTTTCTTCGTTTATTGAAATGATCATATGGTTCTTATCTTTTATTTTATTAATGTGTTGTATCACGTTGATTGATTTGTGAATATTGAACTACCTTGCAATCCCAGAAATAAATCTTGGCCTAAAACAGGTCCATTTTCCTTTTTTGGTTTCTTTTGAGTTTTTTACATGACCGTCATCTAATAACATTCTTAACTTCTCCTGAAATGAAACTATCATTAAACTTGACGTAGTGGAGAGTGGAGGTGGGAGATTTGGCTTTTTCTCTCCATTCCTGTTTAATTACTCCCTTTCTGACTTCTAGTTGTTATTTTAGACACTTGGGGTGGGGGAGGGTCTAAGCAGGTACCAAGAGCAGAAATAAAAGGAAAAACCAGGAACGATCCTTATTTGGTTGATGATGGATACTGCTGTAATCTACTTTCATTATGTCAGAGCCTGGAGGATCTGAGGGTGAATCCTTTTTCCTAATGAGCATATTCTTGGCTTCTTCAGAGATTGTCCTACTTCCCAGGGATCATCTCTGTTCATTACTCCAATAATGCTTATTCCCACAGACTTTTGCTCTTAGAGTCCCATGACATGATTTGGCAGAGCTTAAAATGACTCCAGCCAAGCAATCTCTTTGCATGGCACCCCAGAAATACAAATACATCTCTTGCCCCAATAAACTCTGTGATCCAAACAAATCCCAAAGTCTCTCCTGTTGCCAAAGGTTGCTTTTGGTATTTTAGGTGTAAGTCAGTACTCTGTGTCATCCAAAACCAAAGGAAACATTCCCTGGTTTCTCGGGGGAGATGCATCCCACAAAGCCTCTTTCTCTAGGTTTAGGAGAAGGTAAGACTCAACTGCCCTTTCGGGAAGAGTAGAGAAACTCACAGAATGGCTAAGGCTCTTTGACAAAATGTTTTTTCACTTACGTGCCTGATCCAACAGAATCGCCTGATAATTTTGGACTCAGATTCTGTTTTTCTTTTCTTTTTTCTTTACAAATTTTTCCTGTGGTAATTTACTCACCTTCACTTTTGTATTAATATTAGTATATACATTGTGAGCACCACCCCTGAACCTAAGATTGCAATCATTCAATGTTTACAATTTGCTACATAATAAAATATGTCTAAGTGGTCAATACAATTTTTAAGATGTTCGTGAAAATTTAGTCCACTTGAATCTTCCCAGTAAATTCAACTCATCTAGTCTCTCACAGGCTTAATAGGCAAACTGTAAGACACCAAAGTCATACCAGGATAACTTTATTTCCTAAAATATTATAGCTGGTCATTTCTAATCTATTTTTATCCACCATTCTATAAGCTCTTTGTGGATAGGGACTATATATATTTTGTTAATTGTTGTATCACATGCTTAGCACTGTACATATCACATAGTAGGTGTAACAAATAATTGTTGAACAAATGGAAAACCCCATCAGTTGAGAAATGAGAAGATTCATTTCCTGGCTATATGCCAAGTAAGATAAAAACAGGGAGGAAGGCAAACCATAAGAGATTCTTAATTACAGAGAACAAACTGAGGGTTGCTGGAGAGATATTGGGTGGGGGGATGGGCTAAATGGGTGATGGAGGGCACTCTTGGGAGGAGCACTGGATTATTATATGTAAGTGATGGATCACTAAATTCGACTCCTGAAATCATTATTAAACTATATGTTAACTAACTTGAACTTAAATTTTAAAAACTTAAACGAATAAATGTCACACAGGAAAAAAAAAAATTCTGACATAGCATAGCAGTATGGTATCATATAGTGGTCATGAGTAAGATTATTGGTCTCTAAACCTAAATATGCCATTTACTGGAGCAGAGGACTAACATTTAAAAATTTCTATGCCTTGTTTTATTCTCAATAAATCATGTTTGCACTATAGTTCTTCCACCACCAAGCTTCTCCACACAACTTGGCCTTCTTAGTTTATAGATAGGAAGACACAAGAACACAGGGAAATCTGTCAGATCCTTATTTTAAGTTCTTTTGCAGACATCTGTTAATTTGTAACACAGGGAATAAGACCAATACAAAATCACTTTAGCTTGCAAGAACTAAGCTAAAGATGGCAGGGGAGGGGAGATTTATTTTAGAATTATAAAATTTTAGTTTTGCATTAAAAATGGGAAATATGGGGTGCCTGGGTGGCTCAGTCGGTTAAGCGTCGACTTCAGCTCAGGTCGTGATCTCATGGTTTGTGAGTTCAAGCCCCACATCAGACTCTGTGCTGACAGCTCAGAACCTGGATCCTGCTTCAGATTCTGTGTCTCCAGAGCTCTCTCTTCCCCTCCCCCGGTTGTGCGTGTGTGTGCTCTCTCTCTCTCTCTTCAAAAATAAATAAATAAAAATTGTTAAAAATTGGTAAGTAGAGTTTAAACTACAAACTATGGAGGAAACGGAGAATACAGAAAGATATAAGAGAATATTTCTGGAGGCTGTAGAAGAATATTAAAAATTTGACCAGACAGCGGAGGAATTAATATTGAAAAGAGTATGAGTAGGAATAAACAGAGACTGAATATCTGAGAAGATGTGCAACTCTCACCCCCCTGGGCCAAATCTCAGAGATACATACCAAGAAGTCCAAGTGGTTTGGAAGATACTAAAGAAGTAGGAGTTTGAACTAACTTCCCAGATTAAATTGTAGGAAGCTTGATGCCTCATAGAGGTGCAATGATAGGGGTTGGGGAGAAGGCTCTGAGTCTGAGACCCCTGAGATCAGCCATGTGTGGCAATGTGGTGTTACAAAAGCACAGTTTCTGAGCCCCTGGAGAGTTAAGGAGGAGAGCCAGAGTGGGAGAGGATCTTACAGTGGTGCTCACAGTTCAGTCACTGAGCGCTCTGAAGGACCTGCATGGGTAGTGCAGGGTATAGAGAAACCTCTGTTTACTCACCAACTGCAGTGAGGACAGAAGCTTATGCTCTAGGACTGTAGGGCAGCCAGCACATCAGTGGAGACCTACCAAGGTATCTATTCGCAATGTAGAGCGCTACTTCAGACTTTCTGGGATTTAGAACACTCTGGGTAGAAAGGAAGAAACAGCAGATGGGATATAAGGGGAATCCTCAACTGAGTGGGCATTACTGCGTTTTAAACTGGAAATGACTCAGTTCTCAAGATCAACTTTGCTGTTACTACTAGGTCTAAAGAATTAAGCTAACTGCCATATAGAAAAATAAATAAACAAAGGTAGGAGATTAAAACCTGAATTTTGTAGACTACTAAAAATATGAAATAATCATGTCCATGGCATTAGCTATGACAATGTCTGCAAACTCTGGTAATTAGATGTAGATATAATTAGGGGAGCATAGGTGCCTGTGAAATTGTTTCTAACTTTGCCCTTTCACTCTCCAAATTGTCCCAGTTATGGGCATCTTCTAACAATAATAGAATTGTGTTTACCTATGATAATTCAGGTAAGTTCTTAGCACATTAGCTGATGACTCCTAAGCACCCAATAAACTATTTTTGTTGTTTTCATCAGCATCTCAAGCTAAATATAAAGGTTTTGAAAATGGGTAGAATTTCCTCAATCATGGAAAAATCTTGAATCCTCATGTGAACTTTGAGCAGTATTTTTTCCCTCATAGAAATGGTTCTGAACAAACTAGTATTAGTCCTTTTCTGTACTAACATTAGAAAATGCCAAAGAACTAATATAGGACTCCAAAAGTTCCAACTTTGCTACTTGAGAATATTTTTCTATAGTTGAATCATGATAGAAGCAATAAATTTACTCTCTAACCCTCCATAGAATGAAATGCAATCATTAATGGATGCTTCGAGCTCAAAATATATTTAAACAGCTTTGAAGTGTCATGTTAAAGATGCATCTTAGTTACATAGTAAGGAGTAAGGAGAAGACATCTCTATGCCATCTGGACAAGCTTCTGCATCTAGTTTTCCTTCCTACCAGTGGACCTTGTTCTTTACCAATGGATGACAATGGCTCTAGAGCAAAGGCTCTTTCAATGAAAGGTAAGCCCTTATGAATTAGGAAACTATAAAAGAAATGAATACTAGCTGCCCAGTAGCCTATATCATTTTAAGAAACAATTACAGATTTTTTCCCCCTCTCACATGGCAGGATGGTGTAGGGATATTAGGCAAATAGGTATCTAACCATTGACAAACACCTGTGCCAGCTCACCAGCCACATGAAAAATTCAGGCTCAGTGTCCATCTCCGTCCACTGCACAGAACAGACAGGACTCAGTTGCATAGTCTGCACTGGCCTACATGTGACGATTTCATTCTTGAAGTCCTCTTCTTTACTCTAGCCCTTGGCAATCTCATCCACTCCCCGCTTCAATTATCACCTCTGTGGGAGTGACTCCTGCTGCTACCCAATCATTGTTCCTTTGTATTTACTTAAAATGTTGAGTTGTTTTGAAGATGACCCCCTCCAGTCATGCCACTGTCTCCATCTTTTTGTCCTTGTCATCTTCAGGCCTTCTGGTTCTTTTTGAGGAATTATTAGTCAGGTCACAGTTTCTAGCTCTAGCCTGACTCCAAATGACTCTTTCTCTATATGGTCATCTTATGTGTCTTCATTGCCCAAGGTCTCACCCTCTAATACTGTCACCTTTTAGTTAATCCAATCTTTAAAACTAGCTCACCATTTGGAATAATTCCAAACTCTACTCTTAAACTACAACCTTTGAGATTATTGAAAGCTGTGTCTATGCCTAAACTTTCTTTGTAGACTTCAAAAGATTTACAGGACCTTACCTTTAGAATGAGACATCTCCTTCACCCTTAAACAGCACATTTTTTTCTTTATTCTTACCTTCTTATGCATAGTTTAACACCCCTCTTTCTTATCTCCTGCCCTTGGCATCTTTCAAACTGATTTCCCAACTCTTCCACTATAAGCTTCTCACTCAAACTTCTGTTTCTGTTTCACTTAAGTCTCACTTCCAGGACATATACCAATTCTATAACCTTCGATGTAGTTGTTTCCAGTTTATAAGAATTGTACTCACAGCAATAGCAGTGTCCTTGGGCATTTTGTAACTGCCTGTGGATTTAGTATTCATTTGGAGAAAGATTCATCCTTGGCACACCCATCTATATCAGAAAGGATGTGACGTCTGGTAAAAGCCCACTCTACCCAACACTGCACTGTGCACATTTATGACGCCATTTAGTCCTCGTAAAAACCTTCCTAAATCGATACTACCCCCATTTTAAAGAAGTAGAAACTGAGAAGTTAAGTGTTTTTCCCATAAATCCAGAATTAGTAAGTAGGAGAGTTAGAATTTGAACGATGCCACCTAAGCATTTCTGCCCCCCAAAATGAAATGGTGATCCAGTGCTCCTCTGGGGAAACACGGCCTAGAATAAAGCCCAGTCACAATGGGTGTTTTCCATCCATCTCAGGACACTGTTATTAGAGAAGTATAAAAATAAAGTTTCACATGTTAGGAAACTGAGGCACAGAGAGGCTAAGTCACTTGGCCAACTCATGTAGTCAAGCATAAGCGTCAGTGTGCACTTGTGCTCATTTATTCAAGTGAAGCCATTTGAATGAAACATGTTCCATTGCATAAATGAGTAAAACATGGCACGCAAAGTTGCAATGTTTGGTTCCTTGGGCTTTCTGAGTATAATCTGACAGGCACACCAAACTGGCTTCCATGGGCTATTACCTATTGAGAGTGATTTACTCACTGAAATTTCCTGGTGGACTAACACCATGTGAGCAAAAAAATGTGGGCTTCGTGATGCCTCAGATTCATTTTAATATTATTTATTTAGAACATCCAGGACTTTTTTTTCTCCCTTGAGAGGTCTGGCTTCAGATTATAACAGATCCAGCAGCCCTCCTTTGAGGCACAGATGGGAAATCTGTCTGATACTCTGTAAGGAACCATGCACAGGCACATGATTTTAAGTGATCAGATCATCATTCAGTGGTCCCATCAAGGAAGACATCATAGTCATCATAATTTCTTCAAAATTCTGCCTGCAGATAAATACTTTTGTTTCACAGTTATAAGTCATTTTTCAAAAGTAAATGTATCCAGATAAGGCACAACATCTAGGTTATATCTGTGGTGTATAATTTAAGAAAGCGGGAAACATACAGGGATAATGCCTGCTTTAGCTAAGATAGAGAATGACAAGGCACAGGAGAGTGACTGGTACCAAAGATCGCATTTGTCCACTTGACAGTTTCCCTGAAATAGACCCGATTCCCAGATGTTGAAAATAACCTTTGCCAATTACCTTTCCCCTATAAAACTGACTTAGGCTGACACCCACTTGTCAAGGCCTAACAGATACCATACAGAATAATGTGTAAATTATCTTTTCAGTTTTTACTATTAGTTTTCACTCGACCAGGTTTACAAGGGGGTGTGTGTGTGTGTGTGTGTGTGTGTGTATGCGTGTCTTGGGGGTGAGCTTACATAGCTATAGGAATCTACTTTGGAGAACTTACTCTGACAATAGAGGGGTAACTGAATGAAGGGCAGGCTTCAGAAGAGATGTAAAATCATTTATAAAAGTGGAAAGATCCAATGTTCCGATGATTAAAAGAGATCCTGAACACATTTTTTAAATGATTTTGAGTATCTTACTGATAATAAAAATGAATGAGTGAGAAAGTAAGAGAAACAATGTGGGTGCCTAGCAAAAGAAGCATTCATAGTTTATTCCAGAAAACTTTTAAAGCCAAGGGTGTTTACCACTTTGTTTAAACAGGACAAAGAGTCTTGAGTATGTTTTAAAACACCAAACACTTCAGGGAAATGGAAAATACCATGTCAGACAGGGGGACACAGGTAATTGTTTCCTCTGGTGAGCTGTAGCCCTTGAAAGCTCATTTATGTTATCACTAAGGTGAACCCGAGGTTTTAAAGAATTGTAAATATGTATATATAGAGCACATCCAATCAGAAAAAAAGACCCAAGCCATGTGTGTGAGATGAATTATACTGATGTCTGTTATAAATCCCTAACATAGCTCATGAGATCAATTAAGATGTTCAAGCAGCTACAAAAAGGATGATTGAGGCAAATGGTAACATCAGGATGACCATATGGTAAGGGGAAACTAGAACTGTTTGGACGTAAAATGAGAGCCATCGGAATTCTAGTTACAATCATACACTACACAGTGAGGAGAGAGCAGAATGAGGCAGCCAAGAAAAATACTAGATGAAGAACAGTTTGGGCAGTGATAAAGACAAACAAGCTTGTGTTTCCAAGTCAATAAACAGGTGGTAGGAATAGAGGGTGACATCATCTGTGTCTGCTCTCCTTCCCTTCCCTAGACCAAGAGCCTACTGGTTTGCTGCAGGGCCAGGTATTTGTCAGAGAAGTAGCTCTTGGATTTTAGAAGTGGTGAAAGGAGCTTTTTGAGGAGTGTTTAGCCAAGGGGAAAACTATTTCTTAAATGAGACCATCAAAGGTTGTATTCCCCCTGCTTTTCTCTGGAATAAGCATGTTAATTGTGTTGCTCTATACATGATCTAGGACAATTTCTCGCAAGGCTGCCCGGTGGGCAATTTAACTACAAGCCATCATCACCACAGGACACAATGGCCTTTGCAAAACTTAGCACACCTAGAAATGCATTATCAGGTGACAACAGCCTTGCCAGTTCATGTCACCCCAGCAGTAATGTCTAAAAGGCTTTCATTTTTCAAGTTTTCTTCAAACTGCTGAACTGTGATAGGCTAACTTTTCTCAGCAGTCTTAAATCTATATTTACTAATGATTCCGTCATGTGTTGAAAGGAAAATCTTCATCAATTAATGATATTGAAACATAAGAGCTTAACCCAGCCCTCTAGATAGAATATGCCTTTTGGAAAATCCACTAATCTTTTTATTCACAAATAATGAAGCAAATCTGAATATATTTGAGCTGTCTGAAGTGAAATAGAAATCTCACACTGCAGAACACTTCATGATCAACAAAGGGGAAAAAAAAAAGCAATCTTCAAAAGATGCACAGGAAGGAAAGCATCGTGTTTAAAAACGTGGGTTTTGAAGCCATATCTGGAACTTACTCTGTATGTGACATTAGGCAAATAACTTTAACCTCTCTGTACCTGGATACTCACGTCTTTACAATAGATACAATAATTGAATTTATCTCATAGGTGGGTTGTGAGGATTAAATTATATAAAACACATAATGTGCCTAACACAATATTTTGTATACAGGAAAGGTCCACTAAAGATTAGTTACTATTGACATTATTATAGAAATAACGTAAGTGGTAAGAAAAAGGATAGTCTTGTTTATGTCAAATGGAAAAAAATGAAAAAGTCAGTGGTTCTCAAGTATTAGTATGCATAAGGATCACTCAAGGAGATTATCAAGAATGCTGATTTCTGGCCCTCAACTCCAGAGACTTTAAGTTATTATTCTTTATATAACACTGTCTGGCAATTCTGATACTCATGGTCCACCAAGTATAGTTTGAGAAATGCTGAAGTAAGATATGCCCTGTCAAATTGTCAACAAATCTAAGTAACTATAATCACTAATGTCCAAGTTGGGAATACCTGGGTCCATCTGACATTCACTTTTTCTTATGCAATTAAGTATAAGCAGCGGCTTGAGTTGATGTCTAAGGTTGTAATTTTCTCTATAGAAAAATCTGTACAGTAGAAATCGCTCCATATTCTTTTCTTAAAACTATTTGCTACAATAGTTCTATTTAATTACCAGCCACCTCCTCCAGACACTGCCTTAGTCTCTGTAGTTACCCTGATGAAGGCATATTGTCCTGTCCATAAGGAGCTTATAGTATGGTGAGAAAACTGTTGAGTAAATAAGAACATTTAAATATAGTATTAGAAAGACTATAGCTATGTAAGCAAAAAGTCGTGTGAAAAAAAATAGAGACACATGTAATCAATGAATGGTATGGAGGTGAGAAAGTTTATAGAAAGTGAAGAAAATTGAGACCATAAAATTGGGAACATATCAAACAGTTTGTAGAGGTTCACATTTCAACAAGCATATGCTTAGTTCCTTTTTTTTCCTCCAAATTATTGTGCTAAGCAATAAGGGAAGTTAGAGGCTGTGACTCAGCCCCTGCTCTAAATGCGCTTATATTTTAGTGAAAGACTTAAGTGTGTCACACATAATTAGAGTTAAAGAAGACTATAACAAGTGATAGAGTAAAGAAATGTTTCTAAACGGCAGTACTACTGACATTTGATTGTCATCCCCGGCCTCTACTTACTAGTTGCTAGACATCTTCTTCTCTCCACTTCCCCCTGAATCGTGACAATTGAAAATGTCTCCAGACATCCCCAAATCTCCTGTGGAGAGCAAAATCATCCCTATTTGAGAATTAGAAATTCAAAGCTAGACATGAAATTAGAAAGGGCGAGATAAACTTCAGTCAAGGTTTATCGGGAGCTAGAGGGAGTTGAGCTGGCATTTGAATGGTATACAGTGTGAAAGAAGATACTGCAAACAGGAAAGTCAACCACTAGGAATTGGCTGCATGAAAGAAATGTGGAAGTAGAGATGAAACATTTAGGATCATGGGAATTCTTATACGTCAAGGTGTGAATATTAGACTTCATTTTGAGGACATGAAGGACACAAATATTTTGGAGCAAGAATAATATGCTCTGGTCTTAGAAAGGTAACTCTGATGGTAGTGTAAAGAATGCATTAGGAGAGACTGACAGAAGCTAGAAAAACCAGTTTGGAGGTTACTGCAGTAATACAGCTAAATCTGGATAGTCATAACAGAAATTGACAAGAAGAGATGGATCGAAGAAACACCAGGGCAAACTAGACAACTCAAATGCGAAGTGAGCAGGAGGGATGTATTTCTGGCTGGAAAGACTTGGTAAAAGTTGATGTGACTATTGGTTCTCAAACTTCTTGGGAGCTTCCCTGGTGTAATCAGAAACCAGCACTCCACCTCCCCAACAGAACATATAGGACAGGGAGAGACTGAAGCCATTCCAGGTTGGTGGGTGGCAGTGTATTTATTTTTTTAATTTATTTTTGTTTATTTAAAATGAAATTAGTTAACATACAGTGTCATCTTGATTTTAGTAGTAGAATCCAGTGATTCATCTCTTACACATGATACCCAGTGCTCATCCCAAGTGCCCTCCTTAATGCCCATCACTCATTTAGCCCATTCCTCCCACTCACCTCCCCTCTAGCAGCCCTCAGTTTGTTCTCTGTATTTAAGAGACTCCTATGGTTTGCCTCTCTCTGTGTTTTTACCTTATTTGTCCTTCCCATCCCTGATGTTCATCTGTATTTCTTAAATTCCATGTATGAGTGAAATCCTGTATCTGTATTTCCCTGACTTATTTTGCTTAACAAAATACAGTCTAGTTCCATCCACATTGTTGTAAATGGCAAGATTTCATTCTTTTTCATCATTGAGTAGGATTCCATTATATATATATATATATATATATATATATATATATATATATATATGCATGCCGCATCTTCTTTACCCATTCATCACTTGATGGACATTTGGGCTCTTTCCATAATTTGGCTATTGTTGATAGTGCTGCTATAAACCTGGGTGCATGTGCCCCTCTGAATTAGCATTTTGTATCCTTTGGATAAATACTAATGATGTAATTGCTGGGTCATAAGGTAATTCTATTTTTAATTTTTTGAGGAACCTCCATACTGTTTTCCAGAGTGGCTGCACCAGTTTACATTCCCACCAACAGTGCAAAAGTGTTCCCCTTTCTCCACTCTTTGCCAATATCTGTTGTTTCCTGAGTTAATTTGAGGCATTCTGACAGGTGTGAGGTGATATCTCATTGTAGCTTTGATTTGTATTTCCCTGATGATGAGTGCTGTGGATGGCAGTTTTAATAGACAAAGGAGACCAACACACAAGGCAGCAAGATGAATGGATCACCACATTTGCCAGTCACATCTTCAAAGTTTATATATAGACCTTAACTAGGTTTATTCATGTATGCCATGCAGGTGTTCTCAACACCCCAAACCATTACCTTGGATCAGCCTTCAGGAACAGGAAAAACAAGTGAAACACACATTCAAAAGACAGGGGAGGGGGTGAGGAGCTTTCAGTCATCCAAGCCAAGCTCACAAGTCAACTGGTAGCCACAACCTTTTGATGACATTCCCCAACAGTAATAAATGCAATGCAAGATACCCAAGGAAGAAGTGTTGTCAGCTTCATTTGGATAGCTTCAAAACTTTTAGCATCAGAGCTATTTACCCGGTTCAAAGCCTTCTTCAATTTGGACTATAGAGGTTCCAGTCTGAAAGCTGGCTTACTGCTCACTCAACTCAAAACAAAAGCTGAGAATGTTACTCCTTACTTCCTACTAATGGGAGATGATTAGTACAAAATTTATCTACTTGCAAAATAGCACAGGAGAGAAGCGGGAACCTCTTGCACTGTTGGTGGGAATGCAAACTGGTGCAGCCACTCTGGAAAACAGTGTGGAGGTTCCTCAAAAAATTAAAAATAGACCTACCCTATGACCCAGCAGTAGCACTGCTAGGAATTTACCCAAGGGATACAGGAGTACTGATGCATAGGGGCACTTGTACCCCAATGTGTTTATAGCAGCACTCTCAACAACAGCCAAATTATGGAAAGAGCCTAAATGTCCATCAACTGATGAATGGATAAAGAAATTGTGGTTTATATACACAATGGAGTACTACGTGGCAATGAGAAAGAATGAAATATGGCCCTTTGGAGCAACATGGATGGAACTGGAGAGTGTGATGCTAAGTGAAATAAGCCATACAGAGAAAGACAGATACCGTATGTTTTCACTCTTATGTGGATCCTGAGAAACTTAACAGGAACCCATGGAGGAGGGCAAGAAAAAAAAAAAGAGGTTAGAGTGGAAGAGAGTCAAAGCATAAGAGACTCTTAAAAACTGAGAACAAACTGAGGGCTGATGTGGGTGTGGGAGGGAGGGGAGGGTGGGTGATGGTTATTGAAGAGGGCATCTTTTGGGATGAGCACTGGGTGTTTTATGGAAACCAATTTGACAATAAATTTCATATATTTAAAAAAATAAAAAAACAAAAATAAAAAAATAAAAATAAAAAATTTAAAAAAAATTAAAAAAATAGCACAGGAAACACACATGAGCTACCCAACCCTTAAATATTAAATACATATGCAGAGCCGAGAATTTCCATATATATGAAAATATCCAGCAAAATGGAGAATAATTCAAAGATAAATAAGCAAGAAAACTGAAACTTGAAGAATAAAAGTTAATTCTGGAAACTTAAAAATGACAAGTTGAACAAAAAAAACTTTGATGACTATATTAAGAAAGTTTTAAGAAGGTATAATATCCATAGGCCAAAAGAGCACCATAAAAGGATTAAACACTGAACAGACAGAGCTCTTTCCAAGGGCACATGTCCAATTCGAAAGGTTCACAACATGCCTACCAAAACATAAAAGATCCATATTTAGACTTCTCTTATTGAAAAGAGAAGCCTGTAGCTTAGACAAAAATCAGAAACATCACCAACTTTTTGATCACATCTTTGGATTCTAAGAGATTGTGAAGCAAATTCTACAAAATTTTAAAAGAAAATGAATTTGAACATAGTATTTGATACCCAGCAAAACTATTATATTTTTGTAAGATAGAAATCAGAACACATAAAGGCTTTCCTTCCAAGTAATTTTAAAAGTTTGTTGAAGCAATATTTTGTCAAAAGGGGAGATATATGAAGACATAGGAAGATATGTGATCTAAGAAACAGTGGATTCCTACTATGTCAGGTGTGTAGACCTAGAGAAAAAAAAAATTGTCCAGATTAAAACAAGTAGAAAAATGAGTAAGAAAATATTACAGAGTAATAGAAAGTACACAAAATATAAATAATTGAGAAAGTGGAAATTCATAAAAATAAGATGAAATTTAAAAACAAATGTTATTGTGATTCCTCTGAGAAAAATGAAAAATACAAAGGAAAAATATATTTAAAAATAAATAAAATCATGGTTCAAATATAAAGCGAAATAATATATGGTATGATTTTGAGCCATTAATAATGTGTAAAAATAAAGAATTCATTTGACTTAGTCCTCATTATACCATGTACTCTATCCTTGGAGGGGAAATGGGTCTCCAGACATGGAAATCTGTTTCTCATCCCTTCACCCAACAAAGAACAGAGTAGATAGTGTAAAACAATCTAAGTTCTACTTGGTGGTTTCAATTTTTTGATCAAATTTCATGCAAAGCACAAATGACCAGGCTGTGTTTTGTGTATCAGAACTTAAACTCTAGAAACACAAAAGATGTGTCTGGTTGACCAAGAAAGTGATATAGGTTACATATCTGGTCTAATCTTACTGAATATTTGGGAGTTCTGAAATATTTTATTATAATAGAAATATAACTCTTTGGGAAACCCTGTCATTATTAATTATATCAAAAGAAAAAATAAGCCAAATCGAATTATAAGTAACTGACGTCTGGATGTCTCAAAGGTATAAAGATAAAATAAGTAATTAATAAAAGTAATAAATATAGCATATAGCTCATTTTTTAACATGGTTATTGAAAACTATCTATGCAAATCTAGGATGTACTATGTAGTAGATTTATAAGGATTACAATTATATTATGTATATATTAAAGTGGCAATGTTTAGGTTTTTATTTTAATAAATACCCTTGTCACATTTTAATTTCCAGTCTCTCCATGTTACAATGCTGGGACAGAACATATTTCACCTGTGAAAATACATGCTTTTCAATATATACACATGTAATATGATATTCATATTACACCTTACAATACTTTATATGGTGTAGAGGAAAGCACAGGATGTAACATAATCCACACAGGTTTGGAATGGCATAAAACTAGGTATATATTCTATTTACACTGCTATTTAGCTATATGGACTTAAGCAAGTTACTTAGCTTTTTTCAGCTTTAATTTCATCATCTGTAAAATAAGAATAAAAGCACCTAAATTAAAAATCATTGTAAGAATTGAAGAAAATACATGCAAACTGTCTAACATATAACAGTCGTTCTCTAAATGGTGTCTTTTGTTGCTTTTATTAGGAACAATGCATATTTACCTAATCTATTGGCATCATGAAAATATGGTGAAGCATATGTTGTTCATGGTTTTACTTTAATTTTTTTAAATTTATATTAGTCTGAAATAAACATAAAGTACACGAATAATACATTTAGTAAAATTATCACTCAGGAATTTTAGGTTTGTAAATGGAACATACCCACAATATACAAAAATCTCAGAATTTTAATATAATTATACAACCAGGGCCCGTTGAGATCACTACAAGTTACTGTCACAAAAAAACTCAGAGACAAAGCCAAAGATTAAGTCCTGATAACAAACTAATGTTGCCTCTGGCTAGCAATAAGAATTTGGGGTCAAGTAAACCCCAAGAATTGTTGTCAACACAAAAGAATAGTTTCCTACAAGTATATTTTCATTGAAATGTCAGACCCCCTACAGATGATCATGTTCATTTCTACTAATGTCTGTACCCTATTTCCCAAAACCAACAAACAAAAAAACCCACAAAATGTCCCTTCCGTTGCATTCTAATTTAAACTACAAAGCGGGAAAAATGCAAATGAGTTATTGCAACCCAATTTTTTACAAAACATTTCTAAGCGCAAGAGATTGGCAGAGTTGAATGGCCCCTACTTCTCCAGCAGTATGAGGCTCCATTTTCCCACACTCTCCTAGGGAAGACAGCATATGAATCATGCAAGTGGCAGCATCACTGGAGGCTCTCATGATAGGTAGATCTGAAAACTGTGAGTCATTAACATCGTCGTAAATGTCAGTTGTCAGACTCTCAGTGTCATCTGAGGCTCTATGCCTGCTTTTTTGCTGTATCTGCCATTGCCACAGGGGTTGTAGGCATTGCATTGTTTAAGTATTTATCACAGGGGTTGCAATTCTTTGATGGTGTTGGAAAAAGAACATACCCATTATATCTCAGTGCAAGCCACTTGGTATGTAGAGTGGGTGATGCTGTAGGAACCAAATAGTCCTGGTATATGTGACCCTGACTGGATAAAAATGCAGCAATAACATATTTTTTAGATCTATTTGATCTGCTTCCTTTGACAGCTGCCTTAATTGTAGACTTTGCTATTAAAAATTAGTCTATACGTTAGTATGTATACATATATGAATCTATCCATCTATCTCAAATTATATATTTATATGTAATATATTTCATATATATAAAATATAACATATGTTATATCTCTATAATTGTATATAATGTATATGTCAGGTAATTATTTCAAGGTTTTACTATCAATGTCAACCTCTCAAAATAAAGGTAATCACAACAATAGCAAAAATGATTTCATTTCAGATAAAGGGAAATTGATAAATCTTTAAAAACTTGAATATAAAAACTCCAATTGTTTAGCCATTTTTCCACTTCAGTCTTTCCTGCAAACATAGTATTGGAAAGACCAAGGTGGCTAAAAGAAGAAGCTGAATGTGAAAATACTGAAATCAAAATGGAGTTGAAGCTCACCTTAAGTAGTTACTGTCATTACAGCACCCTCTTTTCTAATACACCTCTTTTTTCTAACAGTACTGTGTCACTCCTTCAGAGGATATCATGTAGAATGAGTTTTCCTACAATTATTTTCAGTTTTGCCTATTCCTGAAATATCAGGAAGGGGCACTATATATATATATATATATATATATATATATATATACACACACACAATGGAGTATTACTTGGCCATCAAAAAGAATGAAATCTTGCCATTTGCATCTACATGGATGGAACTAGAGGGTATTATGCTAAGCGTAATTAGTTAGAGAAAGACAAATATCATATGACTTCAGTCATATGAGGACTTTAAGATACAAAACAGATGAACATAAGGGAAGGGAAGTAAAAATAATATAAAAACAGGAGAGGGACAAAACATAAGACCCTCTTAAATATGGAGAACAAACAGAAAGTTACTGGAAGGGTGGGGGATGGGCTAAATGGGTAAGGGGCATTAAGGAATCTACTCCTGAAATCATTGTTGCACTATATGCTAACCAACTTGGATGTGAATTTTAAAAAAAATTAAACAAATAAAAAATTAAAAAATTAAAAATTTAAAAATTTAAAAAAACAAGAAGGGGCACTGAAACACAATTATAAGCAAAAACAATTATTTCTAACTCTAGACAATCTAGTGGAAGATCTCATTTTCTTGAGCACTGTAAACAGATCCATTTCTCTTTTTTTAAAGTTTATTTATTTATTTTGTAAGAGAGAGTACAAGCATGGGGGAATGGCAGAGAAAGAGGGAGAGAGAGAGAATCCTAAGCAGGCTCCACACTGTCAGCACAGAGCTCAACACAGGGCCCGAACTCGGGAACCTTGAGATCATAACCCAAGCTGACATCAGGGGTCGGGCACTTAACCAACAGAGCCACCCAGGTGCCCCTAAACTGATCCATTTCTGAACTGGTTTAAACAAAATTACTTTTAACACTCCCTGTCTTAAGCCTTGTTCAGTCTGTTTTATAGGTTTGAATAATTTCTGTCCCCCCAGTAATGGTCTCCTTGCTGTCTTTCATACGCATATAGTCACCTTTCCCAGAAAGCACTCCTCAGTGAGATTCTTTTTACACAATGGATTCTTTTTACATAATGGATCAACACCAAGGCTTTGGAGTCAAGCCGCATAGCTCTGCTTTGCTGAGGCTGTAGTAATCACTCAAACTCTCTGAGACTCTGTTTAGAGTTCTATGAAATTATAACTAGTAAGGAGGTTTTAAGATATGTAAAACAAGTGACTCAGTGCCAAACACTCAACGAATGGCAGCATAATCCAGCACTAGTGGGATGCTATCTATATTCCAGAAACATTGCAAGAATTTTGTCTGCCCAATAAACCTGTGAGGTAGTAGTATTATGCTAAATGTACAGATAAGAAAAGTAAGACTTAGAGTAAAAATTTTCACGGAATTATCCCTAACCAGTCCCTCAAGTTTAAAACTCTACTTTTCTGATTTTATCTTTCCAATAAACTACAACTACCTCTAACCTATTCTAGAATTCATTCTCTGACAGAACGTCATACCTAAACAGGATTGTGTTACAGTGTGACTTAATCTTTCTATTTGGTATAAGTATTTGTCTATATATAATCTGTATCTCAGAAACTGCAAACAACATATGAGAATAATTTTCCATTTGTTTAGCTATTCCAAAAGCTAGCACCTGTAGGTGGTTAAAAAAGAAACTCACTTAAATAATCATTGATTCTGGATGAATTAGGGGAAGATGGCGGCGTAGGAGGACCCTGGGCTCACCGGGCATCCTGCTGATCACTTAGATTCTACCTACACCTGCCTAACGAACCCAGAAAACCACCAGAAGACTAGCAGAACGGAGTCTCCGGAGACAAGAGCAGACGAAAGGCCCACGGAAGAGGGTAGGAAGGGCGGCGAGGCGGTGCGCACTCCACGGACTGGCGGGAGGGAGCCGGGGCAGAGGGGCGGCCTGCCGGCCAAGCAGAGCCCCCGACTCTGGCTTGCAAAAGCGGAGGGGCCAGACGGACGGAGTGTGTTCCGACAGCAAGCGCGACTTAGCATCTGAGAGGTCATAAGTGAACAGCTCTGCTCAGAAAGCGGGAAGCCTGGAGGACAAAAGGAGGGAGAGTTGCTGAGCCCCCGGACAACAGAGCTCAGTTTGTTGGGGAACAAAGGCACTCACCAGCGCCATCTCCCTCACCCATCCCCCAGCCAAAATCCCAAAGGGAACCAGTTCCTGCCAGGGAACTTGCTTGCTCTGCGCAAACACCCAACGCTGTGCTTCTGTGGATCCACCCCTCCAGGAGTGGGTCTGACTCCCTCCCGCCGCCACAGGGCCCCTCCTGAGGTGGATCACCTAAGGAGAAGCGAGCTAAGCCTGCCCCTCCTGCCCCCGTGCACCTTGCCTACCCACCGCAGCTAATACACCAGATCCCCAGCACCACAAACCTGGCAGTGTGCAAGTAGCCCAGACAGGCCATGCCACCCCACAGTGAATCCCGCCCCTAGGAGAGGGGAAGAGAAGGCACACACCAGTCTGACTGTGGCCCCAGCGGTGGGCGGGGGGCAGACATCAGGTCTGACTGCGGCCCCTCCCACCAACGCAAGTTATTCAAGACAGCACAGGGGAAGTGCTCCTAAGTCCCGTACCACTCCTGGGACTAGCCAAAATGACGAAACTGAAGAAATCCCCTCAGAAAAATGTCCAGGAAATAACAACAGCTAACAAACTGATCAAAAATGATTTAAACAATATTCTATATTTCTATATTTAAACAATATAGAAAGTGAATTTAGAATAATAGTCATAAAATTAATCGCTGGGCTTGAAAACAGTATAAAGGACAGCAGAGAATCTCTTGCTACAGAGATCAAGGGACTAAGGAACAGCCAGGTGGAGCTAAAAAAGGCTATCAATGAGCTGCAAAATAAAATGGAGACAACTACGGCTCAGATTGAAGAGGCAGAGGAGAGAATAGGTGAACTAGAAGATAAAATTATGGAAAAAGAAGAAGCTGAGAAAAAGAGAGATAAAAAAATCCAGGAGTATGAGGGGAAAATTAGAGAACTAAGTGATGCACTAAAGAGAAATAATATACGCATAATTGGTATCCCAGAGGAGGAAGAGAGAGGGAAAGGTGCTGAAGGAGTACTTGAAGAAATAATAGCTGAGAACTTCCCTGATCTGGGGAAGGAAAAAGGCATTGAAATCCAAGAGGCACAGAGAACTCCCTTCAGACATAACTTGAATCGATCTTCTGCACGACATATCATCGTGAAACTGGCAAAATACAAGGATAAAGAGAAAATTCTGAAAGCAGCAAGGGATAAACGTGCTCTAACATATAAAGAGAGACCTATAAGACTCATGACCGATCCCTCTACTGAAACTTGGCAGGCCAGAAAGGAATGGCAGGAGATCTTCAATGTGATAAACAGAAAAAATATGCAGCCGAGAATCCTTTATCCAGCAAGTCTGTCATTTAGAATAGAAGGAGAGACAAAGTCTTCCCAAACAAACAAAAACTGAAGGAATTCGTCACCACTAAACCAGCCCTACAAGAGATCCTAAGGGGGATCCTGTGAGACAAAGTACCAGAGACATCACTACAAGCATAAAACATACAGACATCACAATGACTCTAAACCCGTATCTTTCTATAATAACACTGAATGTAAATGAACTAAATGCGCCAAACAAAAGACATAGGGTATCAGAATGGATAAAAAAAAACAAGACCCATCTATTTGCTGTCTACAAGAGACTCATTTTAGATCTGAGGACACCTTCAGATTGAGAGTGAGGGGATGGAGACCTATCGGTCATGCCACTGGAAGTCAAAAGAAAGCTGGAGTGGCCATACTTATATCAGACAAACTAGACTTTAAATTAAAGGCTGTAACAAGAGATGAAGAAGGGCATTAGATAATAATCACACAGTCTATCCATCAGGAAGAGGTAACAATTATAAATGTCTATGCGCTGAATACAAGAGCCCCCAAATATATAAAACAATTACTCACAAACATAAGCAACCTTATTGATAAGAATGTGGTAATTGCAGGGGACTTTAACACTCCACTTACAGAAATGGATAGATCATCTAGACACACGGTCAATAAAGAAACAAGGGCCCTGAATGATACATTGGGTCAGATGGACTTGACAGATATATTTAGAACTCTGCATCCCAAAGCAACAGAATATACTTTCTTCTCGAGTGCACATGGAACATTCTCTAAGATAGATCACATACTGGGTCACAAAACAGCCCTTCATAAGTTTACAAGAATTGAAATCATACCATGCATACTTTCATACCACAATGCTATGAAGCTTGAAATCAACCACAGGAAAAAGTCTGGAAAACCTCAAAAGCATAGAGGTTAAAGAACACCCTACTAAAGAATGAATGGGTCAACCAGGCAATTAGAGAAGAAATTAAAAAATATATGGAAACAAACAGAAATGAAAATACAACAATCCAAACGCTTTGGGATGCAGCGAAGGCAGTCCTGAGAGGAAAATACATTGCAATCCAGGCCTATCTCAAGAAACAAGGAAAAGTCCCCAATACAAAATCTAACAGCACACCTAAAGGAAATAGAAGCAGAACAGCACAGACAGCCTAAACCCAGCAGAAGAAGAGAAATAATAAAGATCAGAGCAGAAATAAACAACATAGAATCTAAAAAAACTGTAGAGCAGATCAATGAAACCAAGAGTTGGTTTTTTGAAAAAATAAACAAAATTGATAAACCTCTAGCCAGGCTTCTCAAAAAGAAAAGGGAGATGACCCAAATAGATAAAATCATGAATGAAAATGGAATGATTACAACCAATCCCTCAGAGAGACAAGCAATTATCAGGGAATACTATGAAAAATTATATGCCAACAAACTGGACAACCTGGAAGAAATGGACAAATTCCTAAACACCCACACGCTTCCAAAACTCAATCAGGAGGAAATAGAAAGCTTGAACAGACCCATAACCAGCGAAGAAATTGAATCAGTCATCAGAAATCTCCCAACAAATAAGAGTCCAGGACCAGATGGCTTCCCAGGGGAGTTCTACCAGACGTTTAAAGCAGAGATAATACCTATCCTTCTCAAGCTATTCCAAGAAATAGAATGGGAAGGAAAACTTCCAGACTCATTCTATGAAGCCAGTATTACTGTGATTCCTAAACCAGACAGAGACCTAGTAAAAAAAGAGAACTACAGGCCAATATCCCTGATGAATATGGATGCAAAAATTCTCAATAAGATACTAGCAAATCGAATTCAACAGCGTATAAAAAGAATTATTCACCACGATCAAGTGGGATTCATTCCTGGGATGCAGGGCTGGTTCAACATTCGCAAATCAATCAACGTGATACATCACATTAATAAAAGAAAAAAATAAGAACTATATGATCCTGTCAATCGATGCAGAAAAGGCCTTTTACAAAATTCGGCAATCTTTCTTAATAAAAACCCTCAAGAAAGTCGGGATAGAAGGAACATCCTTAAAGATCATAAAAGCCATTTATGAAAAACCCACAGCTAACATCATCCCCAATGGGGAAAAACTGAGAGCTTTTTCCCTGAGATCAGGAACACGACAGGGATGTCCACTCTCACCACTGTTGTTTAACATAGTGTTGGAAGTGCTAGCATCAGCAATCAGACAACAAAAGGAAATCAAAGGCATCAAAATTGGCAAAGATGAAGTTAAGCTTTCACTTTTTGCAGATGACATGATATTATACATGGAAAATCCGATAGACTCCACCAGAAGTCTGCTAGAACTGATACATGAATTTAGCAAAGTTGCAGGATACAAAATGAATGTACAGAAATCAGTTGCATTCTTATACACTAATAATGAAGCAACAGAAAGACAAATAAAGAAACTGATCCCATTCACAATTGCACCAAGAAGCATAAAATACCTAGGAATAAATCTAACCAAAGATGTAAAAGATCTGTATGCTGAAAACTATAGAAAGCTTATGAAGGGAACTGAAGAAGATATAAAGAAATGGAAAAACATTCCATGCTCATGGAATGGAAGAATAAATATTGTCAAAATGTCAATACTACCCAAAGCTATCTACACATTCAATGCAATCCCAATCAAAATTGCACCAGCATTCTTCTCGAAACTACAACAAGCAATCCTAAAATTCATATGGAACCACAAAAGGTCCCGAATAGCCAAAGTAATATTGAAGAAGAAGACCAAAGCAGGAGGCATCACAATCCCAGACTTTAGCCTCTACTACAAAGCTGTCATCATCAAGACAGCATGGTATTGGCACAAAACAGACACATAGACCAATGGAATAGAATAGAAACCCCAGAACTAGACCCACAAATGTATGGCCAACTAACCTTTGACAAAGCAGGAAAGAATATCCAATGGAAAAAAGACAGTCTCTTTAACAAATGGTGCTGGGAGAACTGGACAGCAACATGCAGAAGATTGAAACTAGACCACCTTCTCACACCATTCACAAAAATAAAATCAAAATGGATAAAGGACCTGAATGTGAGACAGGAAACCATCAAAACCCTAGAGGAGAAAACAGGAAAAGACCTCTCTGACCTCAGCCATAGCAATTACTTACTTGACACATCCCCAAAGGCAAGGGAATTAAAAGCAAAAATGAACTACTGGGACCTTATGAAGATAAAAAGCTTCTGCACAGCAAAGGAAACAACCGACAAAAGTAAAAGGCAACCAACGGAATGGGAAAAGATATTTACAAATGACATATCGGACAAAGGGCTAGTATCCAAAATCTATAAAGAGCTCACCAAACTCCACACCCGGAAAACAAATAACCCAGTGAAGAAATGGGCAGAAAACATGAATAGACACTTCTCTAAAGAAGACATCCGGATGGCCAACAGGCACATGAAAAGATGCTCAACATCACTCCTCATCAGGGAAATACAAATCAAAACCACACTCAGATATCACCTCACGCCAGTCAGAGTGGCCAAAATGAACAAATCAGGAGACTTTAGATGCTGGAGAGGATGTGGTGAAACAGGAACCCTCTTGCACTGTTGGTGGGAATGCAAATTGGTGCAGCCACTCTGGAAAACAGTGTGGAGGTTCCTCAAAAAATTAAAAATAGACCTACCCTATGACCCAGCAGTAGCACTGCTAGGAATTTACCCAAGGGATACAGGAGTACTGATGCATAGGGGCACTTGTACCCCAATGTGTTTATAGCAGCACTCTCAACAACAGCCAAATTATGGAAAGAGCCTAAATGTCCATCAACTGATGAATGGATAAAGAAATTGTGGTTTATATACACAATGGAGTACTACGTGGCAATGAGAAAGAATGAAATATGGCCCTTTGGAGCAACATGGATGGAACTGGAGAGTGTGATGCTAAGTGAAATAAGCCATACAGAGAAAGACAGATACCGTATGTTTTCACTCTTATGTGGATCCTGAGAAACTTAACAGGAACCCATGGAGGAGGGCAAGAAAAAAAAAAAGAGGTTAGAGTGGAAGAGAGTCAAAGCATAAGAGACTCTTAAAAACTGAGAACAAACTGAGGGCTGATGTGGGTGTGGGAGGGAGGGGAGGGTGGGTGATGGTTATTGAAGAGGGCATCTTTTGGGATGAGCACTGGGTGTTTTATGGAAACCAATTTGACAATAAACTTCATATATTGAAAAAAATAATAATCATTGATTCTGTGCATTACTTTAATAATTTACTTTAACCCAAATATTACTCAATTGGTATTCCTACCTTTGTTAATGCACAATCAAACCCGAAGCTTAATAATCCATTATTTCATCAAACATCACTTTTTAAAATACAGTATGTTGTTGAGGCATGTAAGCTACAATATGTTGCACATATACAAAAGGCACCATTTGATGGATTTTGGCACGTGTATCCAACCACAAAACCATCACAACAATCAAGATAATGAATATTCCCATCACTCCCCAAAACTTCCCCCTTTCCGATCCATCTCTTTCTCCCACCTGACCTGCTTTCTGTCACTATAGATTCATTTTTATGATCTAAGACTTTCCATAGCTAAAAATACACATTAGATACATTTTTATTTTCATTTGGCTTCTTAAATATAACATAATCAGGGGTGCCTGGGTGGCTCAGTCGGTTGAGCAGCCGACTTTGGCTCAGGATATGATCTCACAGCTTGTGAGTTCGAGTCCCGCGTCAGGCTCTGTACTGACAGCTCGGAGCCTGAAGCCTGCTTCAGATTCTGTGTCTCCCTCTCCCTCTGCCCCAACCCACTCGCATTCTGTCTCTGCCTCTCTCAAAAATAAATAAACATTAAAAACAATTTTTTTAAATGTAACATAATGATTTTGAAGGGGTGATGTATATCAACAGATTTTTTTTCCCTTTCTATTGCAAGGTAGTATTCCCTTGGACAGATATACCAGAATTTGTTCATCCATTAACCAGCTGATGGATATTAAGGTTGTTCCCAGCTTTGGGCTATTACAAACAAGTCAGCTATGAACATCCAAATACAGAACTTTGTGTGGACATATGTTCTTATCTCTGGTTCTCTGGGACAAATGGTGAGAAGTGCAGAGTGCATGGTAGAGTGCATGGTAAACTTTTTTTATGAAATAGCCAAAGTGTTTTCCAAAGGAGTTGTGACACGTTATATTCCCACCAAGAGAGTACAAAAATTCTGTTTGCCTCCTTTTCCCACCAATAATAAGCACAGTGAGGATATTTAACTTTAGCTTCCCAGTGGGTGTCTACTAGTATCTCATTGTGATTGATATTTGCATTTCCTTGATGATTATTGATGCAGAACATCTTTTCATGTGCTTATTGCCTATTGATAATTTTGTTGCTGTTGTTCAGTATCAAAAAGTTGCCTATTTTCTCTTGCAATTGCTTGTCTTCTTAAAATTAGACTGTAAGAATTCTTTATACATAGAGAAACACAGGCCCTTTCTCTCATAAATGTGTTGTAAATATTTTCTCTGAATCTATAACTTTTCCTTTTATTTTCCTAATAGGGTCTTTGTAGGGCAAACTTTTATTAATTTTAGTGAAATCAATGGCAGAAAATAGGAAAGATGTCGTTGAAATAAATTACCCGATTTTCAGGCTTCTTGTGATTAGTTGATGAAAGATGGGTTGTAATGGCCACCCACAGAGGTAGATGGGCCTCTCTCCCAACCAAAATTTGCTTTGGATATGGTGACTGATGGTGCCACACATACACTAAACATGTATAAACAGTTTATTAATTACATAATTGAGGTCTCTGACAGGGTCAGGATAGGTGTCTCAAACAAATCCAAATGTTTCAAGAGACCATGAAAAAGAGAGTGGTTTGGGTTTTTCATGTGTTTAGGGCCTGGGACCTGAGGTGGGAGTTTCTACAGGTGAGCAGGGCCTCCTGTGAGTTGAGTCTCCCACGGGGGCAAAGGGAGGGAATATCCAAGCTGTCTTATCAGCTTGCCCAAGTGTGGTGCACAAGGGGAAAAGAAAGGGGTGAGGCTTAATAAAAATGGTGTCAGAATCCTCATTACATAAGTGCTAATATTCTTTGCCATGATTGTGCGATTGACTGTTTCTCCATTTTTCCTCTAATTTTTTGTTATATTTTGAGCCTCTATTTTCAGATGCATAACCACTGATAATTTTTCTGTCTTCTTGATTATGAAATGTCCTTTTAATCTCTCTCAGTACTCTTTGAAGTCTATTTTGTCTGATCTTAAAATACAGAGTTTTCTTATGCTTGCCATTTGTCTGCATGATATACTATTTTCTGTCCATTTAATTTCAACCTGTCATTGTCTTTATATTTACAATATGTCTCTTTTGGACAGTATATAGTAAACTCCTGCTTTGTCCTTACAACCTGTTCACCCTTGTTTTGTAATCGAAGTATTGGGACTATAAAATTTAGTGTAATTAAGGAAATGTTTGAAATATGTTTACAATTTATTTGTTTTGTTTTTTTTTTTCATCTGTTTTTGTTCCTGGGTTCTCTCCTCTTTATTTTGAATTATTTCAATTTTTTTAAAAAATATTTGTTTAATTTAAATATTGGCTTTTGTACTGTATCTCCTTCTAGTGTGTGTGTGTGTGTGTGTGTGTGTGTGTGTGTGTGTGTGACAGAGAGAGATGCTTCAAGGATTAAAATATGCATGCATAGTACCTTTTATAGTCTTATACAGTCAATATTGTACAAACTCACATAAATTGTAGACACTCTGAAATCTGGGAACCCCTACCTTCCTTCACATTGACCTTTATGTTATTGTTGCCAAATAGGCCACATTTACACAAACTGAAAATCTAACCTGGAAATGTAATTTTCACTTTGTGGTTTACATATATAATGGAATACTATTTGGCAATGAGAAAGAATGAAATCTGACCATTTGTACCAACGTGGATGGAACTGGAGAGTATTATGCTAAATGAAATAAGTCACTCAGAGAAAGACACCATATGTTTTCAGTCATATGTGGATCTTGAGAAACTTCACAGAAGACCATGGGGGTAGGGGAAGGGGGGAAAAGTTACAAACATAGAGGGAGGGAGGCAAACCATAAGAGACTCTTAAATACAGAGAACAAACTGAGGGTGGATGAGGGGTGGGGGAAGGGGAAAATGGGTGATGGGCATTGAGGAGGGCGCTTGTTGGGATGAGCACCGGGTGTCGTATGGAAGCCAATCTGACAATAAATTATATTTTAAAAAATAAAATATAGTCATTCGTATGTTCTTTAATGAATCTAGGAGGTTAAAAATTAATATTTTGTATTTACCCACCCTCTATATCATTTTTGTTGTTCCTCTTGATTCCTGAAGATTCAAGTTTTCCTCTAGTATTATGTCCCTTCAGCCTGAAGAACTTCCTTTGGCATCTCTTATGGAACAGATCTAGTAACCATTCGTTTTTATTTTTCTACTAATTTAATTTTCTACTATCTCAGAATGTTTTCATTTTGCTTTTTTCCTAACGTATATTTTTAATGGGAACAAACTATGGATTGACTATCCTTTTGTTTGCAATTTAATTTTTTTTTTTTTTTGCTGTCATCTTACCTCTGATGGCAAATCCAAGATCATTGGAATTGTTTTTCCCCTGTATTTAATATGCTATTTTTTTCTAGCTGTTTTAACAGTTTTCCATTGTCTTTGATTTTCAGTAGTTTGTTTACATACATGTAGTCACAGTTTTCTCTGAGTTTATGATGTTGGAAATTATTTAAGCTTTTTCAATTTGTAAATTTACACCTTTCACAAAATTTAAGACATTTTCAACTGTTGTCTCTTCAAATATATTTTATGCCTCAATCTGTTTCTTCTCAGAGCTACTTCAGGGCCTCCGCGAATATATTTATTCGACATTTTGATATTGCCTCACAGGTCTTTGAGTCTATGTTTAGGTTAAAATTTTCTTTTTCTGCTCTTCAGATAGGATCATTTTTACCAATGTACCTTCAGTTTCCTCATTTCTCTGCCATTCTGCATTGGGTATATCCTGTGAGTTTTTTATTTCTGATATTTTATTTTTCAGTTCTAAAATTTCCATTTCACTTATTTTTATAGTTTGTACTTTTGTGTTAAACATGTCTATCTTTTCACTCATTTTAAGGGTGTTTTTCCTTTTACCTCATGAAGTATACTTATTATAGCTGCTGTGAAATTCTGTCTGATAATTCTAGATTTTGAGTCATCTTTGGGTGTTTTTATTTTTTCCTCTTTGGGATTTGGACACATTTTTCTTTCTTATTCTTTGCATGCCAGGTAATGTTGGAATGCATTCTGGACCTTGCAAATGTTATGTTGTGCAGACTCTTGAGTCTTGTTATAATCCTCAAGAGATTGTAGATATTTTTATTTTAGTCACTAATCAGTCTGATTATGTTCATACTGTAATTTCTGTCCCTTCTCCTCTGAACTATATTAGTTCAAATCTCAATTCCATTCTCTGAGTCTTCACTATGTTAATTTGGGCCTATCCATGCGCTCACAGATCAGGTTCATTCCAAGTCATGTGTGGGTGGCTCAAATCTCAGCTTATTTCTCAAAGCTTTTATGACACAAGGTTTAGGACTGCCTCACACATGCTCGGTTCATGAGGTAAATTGTGTTCTCAGTACAGAATCAGTATATCCCCGTTGCAGGATCTCAGACCTCAGGGATCCACCTCTATCTTCTGGTTCTCAGGGTTCTGAGTCCCCTTTCCTTCTTCTTTTGTCCAAAAGGACATGATTTCTTTAGAGCTTTAGTCATGGGTAAAAAGAAAAATAGAGGGAAACTCAACCCCACATTGACTGCTTCAAATTTGTCGTCTATCCAAAAGCCTCATATTTATTTTTGTTTAGTTATTGGTATCCTCAGGTAGTTGTTTGTTTTTAAACAGTGTGTCTAGAGATTTCTGTTGTTATTGATGGAATAGGTCTGAATGGACTTATTCCATCAAGCCAAAAATGGTTCTTTCTAATGTTACTTTTGATATAAATAATCGGCACATAGAACATTTGCCTCTGATTACACATGCTATATCATGATTTTGAATTTTATATGTCTTTGTAAATGTTAGGGGATAAAAGAATTCTATTCATCATCTCCTTTAGCTAAACATATCAGCATCTTCAAATCATCTATTCTATCCGAATTGTTTCTTCTGAATAGCTATATTGTTTTAATTTTTTTCTTTTAATAACAAAGGAACCATTCTAGGCAAAATGAAATGATGAGGGGCCCAAAGTGTCTTTCACTGTAAGTAACAGTGAGTTTATCCTATACATTTCAGTGATTGCGTATTCTTAAAAAAGTCTTACTGGGACACCTGAGTGGCTCAGTTGGTTGAATGTCTGGCTTCAGCTCAGGTCATGACCTTATGGTTCGTGGGTTTGTGCCCTACACTGGGCTCTGTGCTGACAGCTCAGAGCCTGGAGCCTGCTTCGGATTTTGTGTCTCCCTCTCTCTCCATCCCTCCCCTGTTCATGCTCTCTCTCTCTCTCAAAAATAAATAACATTAAAATTTTTTTTAAAAAAGTCTTACTAATCTAAATGTGACCTTCTTTCTTACTTTCACTTAGACATTGGCTCTACCTAGAGAAACCAAATGGGAATTCATTCCTAAATATCTGGGATTATGGAGACATTCAACTGAAACACTGCAAAACAGAAAACGTGCATGAGATAAATGGCCATTCTGAGATACCAGTAGAGTAACGATCCCGAATAATCTTAAATAGATATCAAATTTCTTTCTTTTTAAAAAAAATGTTTACTTTATGTATGTATACATAACTAACGGTGATGCTTGAGGCCATCAAAATCTCAGCCTCTTGTTCGAAGGTTAATTTTAATAAGGCCCTGTGGGTACCTGGCCCCATGTCAATTTGCATGGCTGACTAAATCTTCCTATAACACATCTCTTGATAAACAATTTCAAGGTTTCTCAGTCTGCATAACCACAATAATTAACCTAAAATTTTTGTTGTCACATAACTGCATATTAGTTAAGGGGACAGGGAAACATCTGGGCTCCATCATCTATAAAATAACTCTTCATATGATGAAATTTCTATTGTTTTCCTCAAACCATTTCTTCTCTAGATTAAGAAATGCCAGTTTCTTTCTTCATGCTCCCAATTTTTTCAATACGTTTCTTATGTTCATTTTTTCCACCACTAGATCCCTCTTATTGATTATTGAAGCACCTTATTGTTCTGGATTTGTGTGATTCTGATATAATTTCTATCCTTTAAGTCAGCCCCAGCTAATGCTTCACATATTCTGAATTTTGTGTATCTCTAGTTTTTACAAGTTATGTTCCTGTTTCTATATCTACTAAAATTTCCCTCTCCCTTCCTTTTCTCAACAGAACCACATTACTGTTTAAAATATTATTACAGTATCAAAATCAACTCATGCCTACTAACAGGAAAGAAGGGAAAGATTAGTCATTATAGAAAATAACGCCCCTCAGTAGTTTGGTTAAATGTGTGCCACGCTGACTGAAATGCATGATTTAAGAATCTATGCTTTGAATTCCCTTCTCTCTCTGGTAAAGAAACTTTTGTATTTGGCAGGAATTCTCCATATAGAGGTCTTCAACTATAAGGAGGGAACGAGAATTGAACTGTTTATAAATAGTTAGTGAATAGATGCTGCTTAAGCACAGCTATTCACACTAAATAGAAAAAATTCTGAATAGCTACACATTCTGGCTCATGACAGTGCTGAAACATAGGCAAGGGGTAAGGAGAATGGAGTCTGTTAGCTCAGCAATGCGGGCCAAAAGAATACTTTTTGCCTGAGACAT
The DNA here is from genome assembly GCF_024362965.1 of Panthera pardus. NCBI lineage: Eukaryota > Metazoa > Chordata > Mammalia > Carnivora > Felidae > Panthera > Panthera pardus. The sequence goes on along the minus strand of NW_026526655.1, from coordinate 84,557,447 downwards.
AGACATAATTGTGGCAAAGGGTTTTATACAAACATCTGGCTTGGAATTCTATTCCACTTTAATTTGAGGGCACAGCCGGCAATGAGATTCGGTGTCAACAGGGTTATTACAACCATGAAGGCCCAATATTAATATTTGAATCATTACAGCCTCCAGGATGCCACAATCAGGAAAACAGAAGTGCTTCAAGAACCTAAGATTCTTTAAAGCTACAAAAACCTGAGCTGACACCTGCCATCGTAATTGACCTCCTCCAAGAATTGAGGCAGACAGAAAACAGCCTAAGTATGAGTGAAGTCAGAATGTCAGCCCAGACTTAGTTTTAACCATTTAGTTGTTAATTTTAATTATACAGAGACAATTTCATTACTTCATCTCGTCCGTGTTATTTTCCTTCACAATTATATTTTGTACCTTCATTGAAGAAATCAGTGCAATGCGATACACTATGAAAAAATCCATTCCGAAGGATAGTAACTTGAGGAATAATCCCACAGTTGGAAAAGTTTTGGGTTTCTTCCTTTCAGAAATAGTAATTGCTAGAGATAACTTTATAGGTTTTCAATTTATTAATTTATCACAATAATGACTTCAGTTGAATATTAATTATTCAATTGGAAGCTAATTTTATATTTTTATTTAGATTCAAAATTGGAAATAAATATATGTAAAAAATAACTAAGTCCTTATTGTTCAGAATCAGACAGCGGGATCTTTGAGGGCAAGGGCTACATATTTTTCACTTCTGCATTTCCAGTGTTCACCATGGTGCCTGGGACAATGTAGGAGATGCCACCTAAGTGACTAAATGTGTCATAATGATATTTTCTCCTGTGAAAAGTAATGATACTTTGAATTTAGTTTGATCTAAAAGCACTAATTAAGCATAGAAGAAAAAAGCTGTGTATGTATTCAAAGCCCTTTCCAAAAAATTTATTTTTTCTTATAGTACAATGCTTAGTTATTTTTTATAGTCCAGTTAGAACTCAGCCTGATGATTGTAGCTCTCACTGTTTTAACCCATTGTGATTAATTTCTAATGTAGCATAACTTTGACATGAATGTAATGAGGAAAAATGACAATAAGGACCCAAAGAATCCAACTGAATGGAGAAGTTATTCCCATGAGAAGCACTTTCTTTCAGTTCCTCCTCATTTCCTTCCTCACTCCTGCCTCTGTACTTCCTTAGAGGCTACCTTTCATGTATTTGACAAACTCAAACTGTTCAGCCAAAAAATCATTTACTCCAACTATTTGCCTTCTCAAAATACCATAAAAAGTCTCCTAGAAAAGACTTCTACAGCAGTTCTACTTGGCAATGAACATTCTGAGAATGAAAGAGTAAGGGAAATCCTAGGTAGTAAAGAGTTATGAAGTTGAAAACTACCTTTCTTCTTTCTTTAGAAGAATTCAAACCTCACTGGCTATTATATGTGAGTGATGAATCACTAAATTCTACTCCTGAAACCATTGTTACACTATATGTTAACTTTTTGGATTTAAATTAGAAGGAGGAGGAGGAGGAGGAGGGGAGGAGAATTATTCAACCCTGTGGAAGAACATCAATGACATCTTCAAACAGTATGCTTCTAGTGCAACAGAAGACACTAGAAATTACCAAAGTCTTGTAGTTGGTGTTGATATTCCATTATTAACCTGATTCAAACTCAAAAATCAGTTTTCACTGGACCTCTTGCCTTATGGATATTTCTTGATACTTATAAGATGTAGATACCACCATGCCTGATCTAGTACTGGAGAAAGAGGATTGTATATAAATTAGCATTGAATAAAAAGACATAGATTTAACTTTAAGGAAGTTCATGGAAGGAAAAGAGAACCAAGAATTTTTGTAATTCTGGTACTCTTTAGAGACATGAAGAAAAAGAAAGTGTGTCAGCCAAGAGGAGTCGGTGTAATACAGGTCTTTCTCACGGTTTCCTCTCTGCCATCTGAAGATTTCTGCTTTAGTAACCTGTTTAGAACCACTATTGGCAGAATAATGTGAGGATTTTCATGTTAGAGATGAGATATGATAAATATTCCTCTGAGCCTACTCTTTCATGCCACTTATTTGGAAAGTCTCTATATTGCTGAGTTAGTCAATACTTGCTTTTCTTCTTAGTGATTGCTGTAGTTGTGATGATGTGCTCTCGAATTATGCTTTATAATGTAGACTATTGATACCATAATTGATAACCTTAAATCTGTCTGAGCATGCCAAATATCATTTGGGAAGTTCACTTATGTATTTAGCTAGTGCCTTCTAAAAAGAGAATCCTACGAAACTCCAAAACATCACAAGTCTACATCCTAGCATCATCCCCATCTTACTCATGAAGACACTGAGGCTGAGAGAAGGTAAGTGATATTGTTTGTGGTCACAGGGCTGGTATCTACGAGCGTCAGTGTCAAACACAGGTCTGTGTGATTCCAGAGCCCAAATTTCTAAATCCTGCACCTACTGTCTTCCCTTTCTCCCTTCACCTTGCAACTTCATCCAGGCGTCTGAACTTTAATGTTTCTTAACTATTGCAATAGTCTCTCAAACTTGTTCCTCTTTTCTCATGGTCTCTACTCTTTTATAGGCCCACCCCATCTTTCCTATTGCATGATCTTCCTATTATACAACACAAACAATTCACTCTCCTTCTTAAAATCCCTTTACGAATCCTTATCACCCACAGAAGAAATGCCAAACCTTTAGCATCTTTTCAATGATTTTCTGAATCCATCAATGGCCAGCATTTTTGAGAAACGCTGTTGCTGGCAGTCCCTGAACTGTAGCTTCTCACAACTGTGCTTTGGCTGTGTGATAAAAACAGTTGTCTACTGACAGGTCCGTGACTTGATCTGAGATGGCCTCAGATCTCTGCTCCATAAGAGCACTTGGGGTTGCAATCAGAGTCCTAACCAATCCCAGTACATTCCCTCTCCTGATGAGTTTTAACATGGGAGATACGCAGAGACATGCAGACAAGTGAGTGGCATTGAACCCCAAAGACCTAAAGAGAAGCCATTTAGCAGAAGCCAAGATATAAACGAGCATCACACAAGCAAAGGGAAGCTATAAGCAGGAAGGAGAATACAGTCAGAAGTTGCTTGCTATGAGGCAAATTGCAAAGGCAAAGAGAAGGTGAATTCTCAGAAAGTAGGGGACTATAGGGGTACCTGGGTGGCTCAGTTGGTTAAGTGTCTGACTTCAGCTCAGATCATGATCTCGGAGTCAGTGAGTTTGATCCCTGCATAGGTCTCTGTGCTGATACCTCAGAGCCTGGAGCCTGCTTCGGATTTTGTGTCTCCCTCTCTCTCTACCCTTCCCCCACTCATGCTCTGTCTCTCTCTGTCTCTCAAAAATGAATCAATGTTAAAAAAATAAATTAAAAATAAAGACAGTAGTGGACTATTAAGTTGGCTCTCATATCTTGAATGTAACTTCTAAAGAGTCCTGCCGTGCATCTGGTTGAGATGGTTTCCCGTGCTCTCTGACCTCCCCTTGTATCCATTTTTATTCCTTAATGTATACTTAACCCTAATTGCCTAATACTTTAGTATAGATATTCGCATTTATTCTTACTAATTAAACCTACGCCTACCTGTCCAGACACAACTACTGCTACTTTTCTCAGTCACCAGTGCTCCACTCATATCTTGAGAATTCTCCTAAGCACACTGTACTCTCCCGTGATGTTCTTTTGTTAGGCTGTCCATTCCATAGCCTGTATTCATCTTCAAAATACTGTTTAAACCTTTCCTTCTCCTCTTGTCATCTCCTGATACGCTCAGGTGATCTGGCTGTAGTGCTCCAGATACTTTTGACATTACCTTTAGATGGTAAGCACTTTGAAGACTGGAAGCATGTCTTCTTCATATGTATATTTTTAAAAACTCAACACAATCCTTATAGAGTAGGTGCTTTATCAATACTTAATGAGGGAAGAAAAAAGAGAAGGAAGGAAGGGGGGAAGAAGAGAGGAAGGGAATGTTACACAGTTACTCATTCAAAATTTTTGATACACAAAAATGCTTGAATCTTGGTTTTCCTCTCCCTTTTTACGAAGCTGAAGTAGATGAAGTAGAGCCTTAAGTATGCCGGAGTATAAACGGAGTGTGTCCAAGAAGTGAAGTAAACTTCTCAAAGGAAAGAGTAAGTGTTAGAATTAGAAGTCAGGTGCATGTCATTACAGGATCTGAGTCCACTGATTCCAGTGACTTAAGTTTCATTTCTGGGCTCTTAAACAAAAATTTCAGTCAAGTGTCCTCTTACACTCTTCTTAGGTCAGAGGATATAGACTTGCAGTAAATATGTTTTCTTACTCAAACAGCCATACATTATTAGACCAGGCTCACATAAGCAAATTTAGTCCCACATTTAGGCATGGCTGAAAGTTACCTTGCTGGTTTTAGGCCTCTGCCCAGCGGACTGAGGCTGGTTTCCAAGATTATCTAGCCCTGTCTCTTTTCTGGAATCCTAAAAAGGAGGTGTAATGTACACGCTATAATATGTACAAAAACGTCAGCTCTTGCTCTGAAATGACTTAGGAAATAAACTTGGAAATAAACTACTCCCACCCCTTTTGATTTTACTACAGATCATAAGGAAAATCATAGACTCATCTTTGGCACTGAGAATATAGAAATAGACATTTTCTCATGTGCAGACAATATGGCGATATTGTGGTCTTCCCACAAACTGGAAGTTTTCTAGTCAAAATGAACATTGATTGCAACTTGTCCTCAAAAACAAGAGCTACAACTGACCTTTAAAATTAAAATTATATCGGGGCACCTGGGTAGCTCAGTCGGTTGAGCGACCAACTTCGGTTCAGGTCCCGATCTCACGGTTTGTGGGTTTGTGAGTTCGAGTTCCGCCTTGGGCTCTGTGCTGACAGCTCAGAGCCTGGAGCCTGCTTTGGATTCTGTGTCTCCCCCTCTCTCTGCCCCTCCCGTACTCATGCTCTGTCTCTCTCTGTCTCAGAAATAAATAAAGATTAAAAAATTAAAAAAAATAAAATTAAAATTATGTTTTTAAAATAGTCAGTGGTAAGCAGAATTTTGGCCCAGTGATCATCACCCCCTGGTGTTTCACGTGTGGATATGTTAAATATAACATATTTAAATATAACATATATGACAAAATAGACGATGCACATGAAATTGAATTTACAAAAATTAAGACAAGGAAATTTTCCTGTATTAGCTGAGTGAGAATTCCACAAACCTCTAAAAGTGGAGATCTATGTATTCACTCAACTTCTCTCTCCTTAAAAAAAATAAAATAAAGATGAAGGCAGAGAATCATATTCTGTTGAGGTAAAAAGAGGTCAAGAAGATGTAGTTCAAGAGGAGATTAAGAGAGGTTTGAAACACTTAAGAGACTCAACTGACAACTGTTGACTTTAAAATTACTGGGGATGCAGACCAAGGAATATAGATAGGCTCCAGAAACTGGGAAGAAAGCCTGGATATCCAGGGAGGAAACAAGAGCGTCAGGCACACAATGGCATGCAACTGAATTCTGCTGATAATCTGAAAGAGCCCCAAGAGCCACCAGAAAGGAATGCAATGTTGCTGACACCTTGATTTTGGATTTGTGAGACTGGAAGCAGTGTCTAGTAGAGTTCAATGAACTTCCAACAATAAATAGTTTCTGTTTTAAGGTGTCAAGTTTGTAGTCATTTAACGTGGAATCAGTTGAAAATGCATACATGACCATATGCATTTTGGTGAGTTATAGTCAGTGATCCTTCACCACAACGTAACTACAAAATGCCAAATGTGCCTCTCTTCCAATCACTTTAACTTGGAGGGCAAATGGCTTATGTTCATTTACAGAAGTTTTATTCTTAAAATTTTGTTATTTTTATGCGTTGCTGTTAAATGTCTAAGGCAAGCATTTGGTTATGTGTGTTTTAAAATTTTTTGAGTTGAAATCATAATGTTCATGCTCTGTGACTTGACTTTTAGTGATGTAAATGCTCATTCTACTTCTTTGAAAAAAAATTTTTTTAACGTTTATTCATTTTTTGATAAAGAGAGACAGAGCATGAGTGGGGGAGGGGCAGAGAGAGAGGGAGACACAGAATCTGGAGCAGGCTCCAGGCTCTGAACTGACAGCACAGAGTCCGACGTGGGGCCCCTGAACTCATGGACCATGAAATTATGACCTGAGCTGAAGTCAGTGTGCAATATGAAAGAAAGAGGAATAAAGGAAAACTTTAAGATTATTGGCCGTAACAGGTGGAATAATGGAGTTACTTTTTCCTGAGTAGGTGACCTTAGGGAAGAAGCAGATATTGGAGGTAAAATCATTTGAAGGGGGCCAGGTTAAATTTGAGATGCTTATTGGGCATGAAATGTTGAGTCAGGAGCTCAAGAGAGAAGCCTGTGATAGATACATTTATGGTTGTCCTTATAAAGATTACATTTAAAGTCATCAGATTGGACGAGATCACCAAAAGAATGACAATCAATAGAGAAAAAGGAGAGTTTCAATGGCTGAGTCCTTTAAGGAAGATTCAACAAAGCAGTCAGACAAAGAGTAGCTACATCTCGAAGTATGTTGATATTATGTGGAGGTATTCTCTGTGAGTTGAGCTTTAGTATTATGCTATTGGTGGGCATTGGTTGAATGTCCTGTACTCTTTATAAGGCCCCGTGAAAGAAAGTTCTTTGTGGTCCTAGAATCATGCATAGTTGTGTTTCTCCTAAGAAAATATCTTATCATATCATGGACACTGAATCACAAAATAGTTTCAAACTCCCCTTTGACATTTGCTTCCGAAAACAATCTCCTTCAGTAGACGCCCCTAGCAAATGTAAAGCACCTTGAAGAACACATTTTTATGTACCAGCTTCACTTCTGCCTTTATCTTATCTTTCTGTTATTTTACCTTTGTTCTATTCCCTAAACCAGGTAATCTTTCATTTCACTTTATTGCACTGAAATTTTACATATTTATATAAATTGTGTTGCATCCTTTCTGGAATGAATAAAAACAATGATAGATTTATAAATAGTAGAGGTTAGATTAGATAGATAGATAGATGATAATTAGATACATTTAAGTGTATTAAGAATCACATGTTTTCAGTGACATTTTGCAGCAACTGTGCTATTGGGCTCTGCCTTGCGACAGAATGCCAGCAGGTCTGAATCTCTGACTGATGAAGGCCGGTAGGTCTATTCTGTGCATCATACATAGCAAGACAAATGCAAGTAACAGGCCCTTTGCCTATATAATTATCCACTTGCTTTTATTTTCTCTACACATACTAAAATCTGGAAACTAGTCTGAAATAAACATTAGGGAAGTTTCTATAGTGAGTTTAGCTTCCCCTGAGCCATGTGCAAATGAGCTTATTTTACACATATATATTTATATAAAATCTGCTGTCATAATAGACATTGGTCAAAATGCTTTTGTCTGTTTCAAAAAAAAAAAAAAAATCAGATGCGCACTCTACCAAAAAGTTCTAACAGCTATTTTTCACTGTATATTCAAACAAACAAAAGAGACAAAAAGAGAAACTAAAGATTATGTTTAATGATAACAGGCTGAAACTTCACCTCAGAAATATGCATGTACACTGAATTGTGTACATGTCAGGGGGAGGCTCTCTGCCACTTGAAATCAAATTATCTTTCAAACGAATGCCATCAAGACTTAAGTTGGGACAATTCTATGTCTGGCCTCGTTTGCATTATGGTAAAGTAGTTCTGGGAAGTTAGGGTTTTTACAAACCTATCTTTGATTTCCACTAAGTTTCTTGCATCACTCACTGAAATAATGCCTCAGCCGGGCATCCCTTAAACCTTCCCAATTTTAAGGTACACATTTCTTGTAAAGGGTAAGATGGGAGGAGAAGGGTAAGGATCCTATTTGACTCTTCCCCCTGGGGAAATTCCTGAATGTCACTTAACCCATGGATTTCAAAGACACCAACCGATCAAATCAGGTAGCTAACACGTGGGGAAGAGTTCAGAATGGCATAAACTACGAGTAATCTTTTTAGAAAAATCTGAGGAGGAGCATTTTTACTTCTTGACCAGGTAGTTTGGGTCATCATTTTATTGAGATGGTTTAGGCCATGGCCCTCGTTAAGCAGAAATACTTTATCTTTTAAAGCATCTGCCACACTGCCCAAATCCTTGCGATAAACAAGCAGCTTGGGGGAAGTATTTCCCGAGGTCTGACATGGATACATTTTTTGGCAGAGAGAACCAGCCTCAACAAACCAACTTCTTGCCAGGAGTACTGAGCACACACCTACCACCTCGAGCCTTATTTCCACGCCTGATGATGATAATAATTTTAAGAACTGGGAATTATAAAGCTTGCTTGGCAGCTTTCTCATATTGTGAGTGATAAATCAAACTTGGGGTGCTTGCCAGCAGAAAGTTCTTTCTTATCTGAGTAAATATATGAGGGTGGATATGACACAGGCAAAGCAATTTGGTTCGAATATCATGATGGGTGCAATGGGCGGGATTTTGTATGGCTTTATTGCCTTCCTCATTTGGGGATTTTGGCTCACAGTCATTTGTTCTCAAGCAGTGTCCGTCGGCTTTTCCCTTTTGGGGCAGATTCTCTCTCTCTTCTTTTCTTCTTTTATCATGACCCATGACCAATAAAAGTAAGAGAAGTTTTTCGAAGCATATCTCTAATCAGCCATTCCTCTGGATGCTGTAGATCCCAGACACGAAGCAATGTCTTTCAGCCCCGATTTCACAAGTGTGTAAATCCCCGCATCTCTTCCCCTTTACAATGAACTCTCATTTGGGTGCCAATGGTTTGCATTCTTAAATGCCACCTGTTGAAAATAAAAGTCTCATGACTTTTGCAAATTTTGGTTCACCCTGGGTTAGCCTTACGCAGCAGTCTAATTTCACGGCGCTTAGCAATTACTTTTATTACTTTTATGACTTACTCCACCGAGCAGGCTTCCCGTGGCAAGGACTTTATCTCTTCCTCTGCCTGGATTTGTCCCTCTCATTCTTTGTCCCTCCCTGGCTCTCCGGTTTTAACCCGTACAAACACACATGCGCTCATTCGTTATCACTTGAATTCATTTAGTGAGTCTCTACATGTGTCCCCAAATAGTCCAAATAACTCAAAATAGCAGGTATTTGAAAAGAGTTATTTTCTGTGTCAATGGGAGCAGCTGAGGAACAGAGAAATAAAACGATTTCCCCAATTAGAGATTTGTTGTTTAAGCAAACAACTTACACCAAAAGTCAAGATGCTTCCAGTCCTAGCTGTGCGACTTTGAGCAACCCCTGTGTGTTCTCTGCCAGCCTCAGTTTCCTCTTGCTGAAAATGAGGCAAGTGGATGAATTCCACAGTGGTTCCCAAGCATATGCTTGTGTAGTTAGGTTTTCAAGAGGCACATGTGAAGTAAGTGGGGGATTTGTTTGGAGACTCAATTTGCCAGCCTCCAGACACAGTGTTCTTCCTGCAAATCACACGCTCTCTGATAACAAAGAGGAAGAGAAGAGGGAAAGATCTGGATGTTTCCCCCAAACCTGCTTTGCGTACTTGAGACACACACTTTACTGAAAAGTTAACTTTGCTAAAAAAAAATTTTTTTTTTTTTAGTTCTTCAAGATTGATTGCTTCCTGTTATTGTTGAAGATCTGCTTTCTGTGGTCATTTGGTAAATAAATAGCTTTAAAAGGGAAACAAACAGCAGTGTTTTGTTTTTCCACTGCAGAGTTTACATGTTCAGTTTCAGCCACATCATGTACGAATAGCTTAGTGCTTCACATAGTTCTGGGGAACCCAGAATTCTTTGAAGGGGCCTGGCAGGATGTCCTTTGCTATCGCTCACTGAGTCACAGAGCGCAAACGCCTTTTCAAGAGTTCAGGAGTTGTGATTTCAGTCAAGTTCCAGTGGCTCTCGACCACTTCTGCAAATCTGAATGAAGAAGCAGCTACGGGGGCTGTGTGAATTATGATAAAAATGCCTTCTGATGAAGCGCTGAAAGTGGCATTCACGGTGAGCTGAAAAAACTTTACGGTGTCCCTCAAACTTGCAGTCTACAGGGAGCAGTGTATCCTAAGAGACAGGACCGAACCCCCCCAAACACGCACCCTCCCCCTGCCCAGGTAGCAGTGGAACATATTTGTGTTCAATTACAATCTCTGTTCTTTGAGCGTCCCTGCCTCCCGGGGAGCCACCTCTGTGTCTCTGGGAAGGCAGGCCTTCCCCAGAGCATGCTCCTTTCACAAGCACTGTGACAAGATTGTGTGTCGGTTCCAAAGGGTTAATCCCAAAGTGAATTCTTTGCATGTGTAATTTAATACTTCATAACTGCTGAAAATTGGAGTCCACATAATTTATTTTCTTTGGTCGGGCACATTTGCCTCATGCTTGGCCGGGGCTGACTTCAGACAGACACACCTAAAGCTCTCAAGTGTCCCAAGTGGCCCGTGTCAGTTGTACAGAAGGATTGTGGTACTTGGCCCGAGCCCAAGGATTAGGTGTTCCTGAGAAGGTTTTTTTGGCTCTACAAAGCCCTAGGATGTCATGGGAATAGACTGCACTCCCTTTTCCCCCTTGAAGGCCACATATCAACAGGGTATCTAACCACTCAGAGACAGGCTTTACACAAAGGTATACATTAAAATAAATAGAACATGCAACCAGAAAGAACCGAAAGAGAGGGAGGAATTGCTAAGCGGAGACAGGAAACAATTGCTTCATTGTGGAGGCCCCGATCTTAGAAGTGCAGAGTGCGGCTCCATCTACAGGACAATTTGTAAAGCTGGCGCTTGGGGCTTAAAAGACGAAACTTTACATGCCATTTAGAGCCGGCTCGCTCTGCACGGCGGGCTTCACCCAACTCACAAAAATCCCACTTTTGATTGAAAACTAATTGTCCCTCTTTGACGAGAGGGATTGCGAGAGAGCGACACAGAGATAATAAGTAAGAGGGGGAGCTGTTCAAGGGCGCTTTCACTTAGCTTTCTCTTAACTTTGGCAGTAAATATTCTTCTCATCCCCGCAACACTCATTTAATCTCTTTCTCTCCTTTTCAACAACTTCCTCTCATTTGGTTTCCTCTCATTATTCCTCGGCTGGGGAGGGGGCATGTGTGTTTTCCCCATTCAGACGAAATAGAAGGCTGTGTTTGTTTGAACACCATTCTTGTACTTCCTGGCAAGCTCTCCCCTTTAAAGAAGGTTCAGGTTTTTTAGGTTTAAAGGAGCTGAACAACTTTAAAGTAATAATTAAAGCCAACTCTGTATGTGCACATTTTCCTCTTTTTGTCCCCCCTCTATTTAAAAACCTTGCCTGCCAACGCAGCGGCTGCTGTCTAATGCTATTTCAACAGGAGACCTGGGTTTCAGGACAAGATCCAGGCCATAGGGGAGACTTGATGGCTCGGGGAATTAGTAATGGGATTTGGAGCCCTTCATTTCTAGGTCACTGGTTTGAATAGAGCCCAGGTCAGTAATGACTGAAAGTTGTTACCACCCGATGCCTGCTCTTCCCGCACTGATCTGAGGTTGCCCGCCGCTCTGTCCCTGAGTGCCTGTGGCACATCTGTGCTAATGGCATTCATTGACAAGTTGGCTGTTAGAACTTAGGCCTAAATGTGAGGCAGACCACCTCTGCCATGTGCAGAAACAGTGTCCGCGCTCTGTCTGGGCTGCCTCTTCAGGGGATAATACAGAGAGAGAGAGACAGAGACAGAGACAGAGACAGAGAGACAGAGGGAGTTATAAAGCTGTCTTGCTTTTCTGTGATTCGGGGATCTGGTTCCTCTCTCCGCATGCACCCTAAATCTCCTAGGCATTGTATCCTTAGCCACTCAAAGGTCAAGTCCACAGAGCAGGACTGACAGGCCACAGAGGGCCAAGTCGTTAAATACTCCGAATGTGTGTGTTCTGAGAAGACTGTTTTCAAAAACCTGAATTGGGAGCTACTTTTTTTTTTTTTGTCTTCTTTCTTCAATTTCTAGCACCACATAATGATGGCCCTTTTAAAATAATGTTTGCTGGAACCCCAAATTTGTGCTTACTGAAGTCTAGGGGAAAGGGGAGTGTTTGCTAGGCTCATATTAGTAGAGGGTGTGAAAAAGTAATTGCAGCTTTATTTCTTTTCTGTTTTATAAGAGGAGAAATGCTTGCTGCAAGAGAATCAAGACAGGAGTGCAGACTAAAAATTCAAGCACGATATGCTGGTTTGCAGTCCGGCAGGTTCAGCAGAGCCCCTCTCCAGGTTCAGACTGACCTGCCAGGGCAGCTCACTGTGCTTGAAGAGAGGGGAGGACCCGGCCTCCCTGTGGGGACAGGGCTGCTATGCGGAGAGTGGCAGCACCTCTCCCAGCCTGTGCCCACCCAGGGCCCAGGGCACAGCCCACGGGGGCCTGGCTCCCCGCGTCCCTCAGTTTCCCTGCCCTACGTGGAGGTGAGGCCCATCCCCAAGAACCAATCGCATATAACCAATGAAGAAATTCCCATCGCATAAAGACCCATTTATATCAAGCTTATATTTCGATTTCCTTCTCAGACAAGTGGGTTTTAACAGCATTGATTTTTAGTGATAAACCAATTACAGGTGCTTGCCACATTGCAAAGATACCAGATGAGACATTTTAACTCAAGAGTTCAGAAAACACAGCAGGCTGCTCCTACTTGCTGGTTTACAACTTCCCTCTCTATTTTTATTCCTCCTGGATAGCACTGTTTTTTCTTCGCTTGCTTTTCATTTTTATGTTATTTGTGTTTTGCTTCCAAGACTATTTGCCTGTTTTTACTCGTTCATTTTTGTTTTCTTCAGGAAACATGGTCTTCTACATTTTTGCTGGGAAAACGCAAAAACACTGTGGCCAATATAAGGACCTTTATGTTATTTATGCATTTCTCCACTCCCATCAGGCCACCAAGCTCCACTCCTGACTTTGAGGCAGTATGGCAGTAACAGTGATTTCCCAGAGGGTCCCAATCCTTGCCACAGTCCTCACCACCCACACCACCTGCAGGACCTGAGCCAGTGGTTCTTTTTGGGCCACCTACTTTCTGCCTTTTCTTTGAGGACTCCAAGCAGTAACTGATTCTTTTATCCTGAGAATCATGGAATCATGGGGTTGGATGGAACCATAAAGGTCAGCATCTTCACCAATTTCCCTCAGGCTGGAGGTATGAGTTCTACTTGAATACCCCCCTTGAAATGGAGGCCCACCTATTCCAGGCAGCCTATTCCTTATTTATTTAACATCGCATGCCAGTCAGGAAATGGGGCTACATCAGTGAAAAAAAAATCACCTTTATGAACTTTGGAATCAAGTGAAGGGTGGCGGAATATTCAACCCCAAAGTATGCACTCTGGCATGTTGAAGATTTTGAGCCATAGGCACTTGAAAAAGTAAATACAGAAAGATACTGTCCCTGAACTCCCCTATCTGCTTAAAGACAGCTCCTCCAGAAAGAACTCAATGGTCATGAATCCCTCCCCAGGAACGTCCTCAACCAGGGAAGATTGACATTTGTCACAGGAGAGGAGACTAGATGTCAACACAACACCCATGAACTCTATCACAAACCATCATCTCTTTTCATCTGTTCTTCTAGGTCCCATTCATTTTTCCTAAAAATCATTTGCTTTCCCCTAAGAGGCCTACATCCCCCCTTACTTTTCCCTATGAAGATGTGATTAAAGCCTGAATTCTAAGCCACTTCAGAAAGTTACTTTTCCCCTGGAGTCTCCCATGCATACCTGAGGTATACATTAATACACTGGTATGTTTTTCTCTTGTCAAACTGTCTCTTGTTGCACGGATCTCAGCTGAGAACTGAGAAGGGTGGATAGAAAGTTATCTTTCCTCACCAACACAACAGTAGACGAAGAGTCAACAAATAACTGCAAAGGTGCTCAGTGTTGATCAGCCTTGACCACTAACATCTTTCCTAGATTGAACCAAAATTTACATGTTGTTAACACCAACTCATTTCTTTACCTGTCTGCTGAAATTTCACATACTGTTCTTTGTTGATATGATGGCTCTTGAGACCCCTTACTGCACATTTTAGGGATTCTATTTCATTAACCTTTACTGTCCTAAGACTTTGATAGGAGTTGGCTGCTCCACGAATGCCTGGATCCATCAGAAATGTCAGTTTTGTTCATGGTGGCATGACATTGGACGTAGAAGAAGACGTTTTTGTGTCTGAAGTTGCAGTGAGTATTGGCACCCAAACTATCGCTCCCATATTTGGAAAAATAAGTGAGTTCAACTTTGCAAGATTTCAAGGAAGAGAAAATGGTATGGGATACCTGTAGCTATGGCTTGGATTTCCTCCACCCATGTTTCTTTTCTTTTCTTTTCTTTTACCTTTGCTTGTTTAAAATGGTGTGAAATCCCTGATTTTGCAATGTTCCTTATGGAAAAATCTGGTAAGGAACTGGAGAATTTAAAAAGTTGTAATGGCTGTAGTGATTAGTTTTACATATAATTTTAGTAATATTGGAAAGGTACAATAACCCCATAAAAGTGACTGAGTGATGATCTGTAGGGGATAGAGGGACCTTGGGAGGAAAAAAGAACTTTTCAATGTGTACATTTATAATCATTTGATCCTAAGACACTGAATGTATTAACTACTTAGAAATGACATAACCTTGGGGTGCCTGGGTAGCTCAGTCGGTTAAGTGTCTGCCTCTTGATTTTGGCTCAGGTCATGATCTTGCAGTCGTGAGACTGAGTCTCACATCAGGCTTCATGCTGAACATGGAACCTTCTTGGGATTCTCTCACTCTCTCCCTCTCTCTCTGTCCCCTCCCTTGCTCGTGCTCTCTCCCCTTTCTCGCAAAATAAAAATTAAAAAAAAAATTAATGTTTAAAAAAAAGAACTGGCATAAGCTTTAAAATTGATTTTAAAATATTGCCAGTATTTCATTAATGATAAAAACTAAAAATAATAATAACAAAATAAAGAGATTTTTTCCCCCACAGCTTTGAATTTCAAAAGGGTATAATGATATCTTCTTAAGAGGTTAGCAGAACTTTTAAACCTTGCTTATTCAACCAACATCTAACCCAAACTGCTCTCTGGGCAAATAAAATTAATTATACAATTTATTATATAGTTTTAACTCAAAACCATGAAGAAAAGAAATCATAATGAAAAGACAGAAAACCAACTTCTGATCTGCAAGGTAGGATTCCAAGCTTCTACATACTCAGACCGACTTTTTTGGGTTTAAGATGTACACCTCCTGGAAGGACAGATTCAAGGAGGAAAAGGTCCTTGTACACATCTTCCCACTCATGTTCTCTTTTGACTTGCTATGGGATTCCGGATAGAGAAGCATAATTCTGCAAGACTTTTGTGAGATGTTTTATTCATAATGTCAATGTTTAGGGCTAAATGTGTGAGAAATGAAACTTCCCATGTGTATTGTAGGGGCTAGTAACGTGACACTGGGTTCACACTGCCCTGAGTTCTACTCCTGCTTTGACACTTATAAAGCAAGTTGCTTAAATTCTTTAAGCCTTACTTTATTCATTTATAATATGAAGTTGATGACAGTATCTACACATCAGAGTTGTTAGGTAAATGAAATGATACATTTTAGGCCTTTGACAATATGGATGTCACATGCTAATTGCTCAAAAAATGCTAGCTATTATTTTTATGTTACTGCTCAAAATTATAATCCTAATAATAATAATTATTATTATTATATTATCATATATTACTATAATAGTTTTTTACCATCTCAAGTTATAATTCTCCTGTGAAGCATTACATAGTCAGGCTGTGTTCTATTGCTTGCCCCACACCCATCCCTTGTCTTTACATAGTAGCATAACCATGCTGTATGTTTCTGTGGTACTGACCCCACAGTTCTGGAGTACTGACTCCAGATGTACTCTCAGAACCACCACTGGCTAATCTGCATAGTCCAATTTTTTGGCAATAATTATTGTGTCAAGTATGAACATGAGACCCAAGTCTCACCAATAGGATTCAGTTCTGGGGTGTTTTAAGACTTTGTGTTTGTTTGTTTGTTTGTTTTCATTATCTCTTGTCTGGACTTTATATAAAGTAGTTGTAAGTCTGAGGTTACTGTGTGCCACCAGGTATCATTCGTAGAGGTGGGGACCTGGGGCTCCTATGCAGAAGCTGTTCTTCTCTCCTTCTGGGCCCTTCTTGGAGAAGCCAAGGAGATGTGCCTCTTGAAGCCCACCTCTTACCTTCTATACCATGCTCTTGGTACCAAAACCCTGGAATTTTCTGCCAAGCAGCCTTCTGTCAATTTCCAGGGCCTGTAGCAGCCTCTATCCTAGGCTCCATCTTTGTGGAAAGGGGAAGGGACTTCAGGTCAGGGGCCCCCATTTTACACAAGCTGGTAGTGCGTATGTAGCCCTTGCAAGTGTTTGGAACGTGCTTAGGGACACTACTTGATGAAGGTGTCCTTGACGGTGAGGTGAACAAAGAGAAAAGTAGAGTCAAAGAACAAAGAGTTCTGATGAGCTCCTTTTGGTCCTAGATCCAGTTGTGTGTGAAACAAGACTGACCCTTGAGCTATTAAGTTTCTGAATCAATAGGTGAGTTTGGCTGAGTTTTCTGTAACTTAGAGAGTTCTATCTTGAGACACTTTTCCTTGCTACTCCATCCTGAATTGACATTCCTTTATCTGTAACCATGTATCACTTATGATATTCAGAAATTTATTATATTCTTTATTATTGAATTATTGAAGGTAGGAGAGCTTTTCTTTCTCACCTAAATTTCTAAGAACATTTGCAAACTATGAAAAAGGATGGATTTGAGTTCACTTTGAGGTTGCCAACTGCGTGACCATGGATAAGACAGTTAACCTCTCTGATTTGTCTCTTCAGCTATGAAAAAGAAATAAGGCTATTTAAAGTTTTAGGATTGCTAAAGGGATTACATGAGATAATGATTGTAAACAGCCTAGTGCATACTAGGCAGTCAATAAATTCCTTTATCATTTGTTTGAGGGTGGTTGGTGTAGGAATTAAACCCCAACCACTGCTACAACTAGCAGAAACCCAACTGAGCTAACTTAAACAGTACAAGTCTCTCCATAATTTTAGTTGCATTGCAGTATCTCATGGAGAGGGATACAGCTAGGCGTGGGTAAGCTGGTAGCAGGGACTCACAAACCACCTCTTTATACTTTGCTGATCTCCACTCCTTATGCCACTCATTTTGGGGCAGCCTGGCTTTTACTTTTTACTTATTATTTTTTTTTAAGTTGACTCATTTTTTGGTAATCTCTATACCCAACGTGGAGCTCAAACTCATGGCTCTGAGATCAAAAGTCAAGGATCAGATGCTCTTCCAACTGAGCCAGCCAGGGATCCCAGGCTTCTTCTCATTCTCAAGTCTATAGTGAGGTACAATGCCATTAACAGGCCCATTGTTTGCATGTCTTCCTTTCAAGAGAGCATCCAAACTGAGCTGGGATTTCTTATTCTTGTCTCAAATTCCTAGGAGAGATTCTGATTTCCTGAACTTGGACCAATCAAATGTGGCAAGATAAAAAATTATATTAACTTGGCACCTTGTACAGTAATGTAAGGTTGAAATGAAGGGAGGAAAAACTCTCAAAAAGATAAGGGGAGAGGATTCCATTGAATAAGAGATAGCAAAGCAATTGACATTGAGCTCCAGGGATAGTTTTGTCAAAATTATTCTGAATTCTCTCCATGTGAACAAAATGTTGAATGCACGTTAGCATACCTTCCATAAATGTCTGACTAATTATTTCCTCCATGTACCTCTAGAATAGAACTACAAACAGAGGGTCTGGGTGGTTTTCTATTATTACATAGCAGAGGAAAACAATCAACCATGAGACCTGACCTCTCAGTTCCTTAACCTGATCCCGAGAATCTTTAACTCAAATATTTATCAAGGCTCCTTCTTTAAAAGTGACCATGTCAATCTTTGGTATATGGCTGTTATAATGTTGATATGGACACATTATGTATGAAAAATGGTTAGCTCAACATTTGCAGTGTCTGATTTTCACGCATTAATAATCTGACCATTTAATTAAAATATAATGCCAGAGGGTCCCAATCCACAACGCAGAATGACCTAGAGAATGTCCTGTCATTGAGAGGTAGAGAGAGAATAGGAAGAAACAGCTCAGGGACAGGTTGGCTACTTTTATGTCTGTGTGTGACTTAATATAACTAAAATCTAAGTGTATCCGAACCCAGGGCTCCCACCTGGTAGGATTTTTAGCTTTGCATATGCTGTTTATTTTTTATGTGTTCCTTTGGGATCCATGGGCGGTGAGTGTGTGGCAATGGGATGGAAATACACAAACTTCAGGTGGAAGTAATTGGCACGTCTTCACCTTCTGAAAAGAGGCCATCATCTCAATGCCCCAGACAGACCTGCCCTCTGAAGGCTGATGTCTAGGCCAGTGAAACCCAGAGAGCGTACCTCACAAGAGGGACATGCTAGCTCAGAAACTTAAAATGAAAAGTTTTCATGTTCAGCTCCCTCCTTACTTTACAAAGACCCTTATCAGAAAAGCATACTAAATTGGAATTAGTGAGTGAGTGATGCAGGTCTCTAAAGCCCAGGGACTGGAAGAGAAGATTTCTTAATTACACCAGCAGGGGCTTGGTTTCTATTCTTAGTGCAGATGGGTAATGTGCTTATGTTTGTGATGTGTCCTGTTTCTGTATCAGCAGGGCCAGGCTTCAATTTACTGTGAGATAGAGGGAGTAAGTGGAGGGTCTCTCAAGTTTGGTCTTTTCCCTAAATGAATTAATGCAGCCTTTTCATAAACAACATACCCATGTAAGTCTTAACTGTGCTATGTCATAGGCCAATCAGATTGAAATATACTAATAACGTGCAGTTATTAAAAGAAAGGGTACCTTAATAGGAATTTGAAAATCTCTTTATTTCCTATACATTGAATCTCACTACACATCCCTCATTGAAAGTAATTCAGGTTGGAGCTTTCAGACTACCTGGAGGGAGAAGCAAGAGTCACTTGTAGAATATCCGTACCACAGAAAGTTTCTGGCAGAAGTCCATCTCTGAAAATGGGAAATCTCAGTGTGTCCTCCTTTGCCAACATGAGCACCAACTATGTGATTATTTTTCAGAAAGGAAGGGCTATGTTAAGAGGCAGTTTCTACCAATCTCTCTTTCTGTGCCTAAAAGTTGAGTTATTTGTTCTGAACTACTGTGAATCCTTGTATGAGCCCATGTCCTTGTGATATTGTTTGATTTATAACTTTTGGCTACCTCTAAGGTTCTAAAAAGCACAACAAAGCATAGTTTAGTGAGAAAATACATATTTCCTTCGAATAGAAATAGTTGGTGAATTTTAAAAATAAAAGTGCCCAAATCTTTTAACTTGTTAAATTATTCAGTCTAGGGTGCCTGGGTAGCTCAGCTGGTTAAGCGTCCAACTTTGACTCAGGTCATGATCTCACGGTTCATGAGTTCAAACCCCACATCGGGTTCTGTGCTGTCAGTATAGAGCCCTCTTTGGATCTCTGTCCCCTTCTCTCTCTCTGTCCCTCCCCTGCTGGCTTTCTCTTTCTGTCTCTCTCAAACATAAACACTTAAAACATATTCAGTTTAAAAGTACTGAAATGACCTACAATGAGGCAAAAATAAACAGCTTAGCTTCATGAAGTTGATGAACACTATTCAAAAACTTCATTCCAATCCCAAGCCATTTATTTCCAATCACTAAAATATCTAACTCATGTGGCAATATTCTTCTGTAAAAAAAAAAAAAAAAAAAAAAAGAAAGAAAAAAAAAACATTCAGATTCTTACCCATTTTCTGATCATCCTACTAAGGTAAGGAAGAAGAAGCCATGAATCCTTACAACAAAACAAAGCAAAATCTCATCTTTTTGGTAATACTGATGAATTTTGCCAAAGTGGGATTAAGGCAAGAAGGTTGTTTCTTGGCATGAGAATCCTGGAAGGAAAACGAGGCTGAAACTTAGCATCGTTGCATTCATATCTGGTCAAGCTGCCTTATCACAATTCAAACTTTCATGCTGGGAAACTGTTCTTTCTTTGGTACCTTTTCTGCCAGAATTCAACTCTAACAACAAAAGTTTATAAACAATGAAAATTCCAGCTGGTTGACATCAGCGTCACGAAGCTTTCTCTTCACACTGATACAAATATTTACCCTGAGCTCTGGCAAAGCTTTCCTTGCCCATGTCACCCTTAATCATACATTTTTCCTTGATTGAGTTATGCTTTCCAGTACGTGATTTGCTCTGGTTTACTTTTTAACACATCCCAGAGGCTTCATCAAAATCAACTCTGGGCAGGCCATGTCATTTGGTAGCTGCCAAACATGTTATTGAGAAGGAACTTGGCAAATATCAAAACAGCCTTTTCTAACGGCTCTAATAAATGTGTTTGTTCTTTTGACCGCCATTTACTTTTTGGGTCCCTCATATCCATGCACAGATGCGCCAAGAAAGTAAGCAGAGATGTACTTCATTCCCTCTAATCCATTCCCTGGAGACAACGTGCTGATGGCTCTTCCAGGCACCTTATTGCAAAGAAGTTGAAAACCTAAAAGGTTTCATCAATGACTCTTTATTTCCTTCAAGAAGACACAGGGTTATTTTCTAAAGGTTAAAACAACAGATTGATGTACTCTGTAACTGTAGTAAAGTCGGCTTGAACAAATATTTGCCACACCAAAGTGACTTGTGGAGGGATTAGCACAAAATATTGCAAATATTTCTATAAAGCTTCCCTTGCCAAAATAAAATGTTTGGGTTCTCTGCGCTGAATGCTTGCAAAATCCTCGCAGAGTGCATTAACAGGGCAGAATTCAGGGGCACTTTTTCTCAAAACAGGTGATGCTGTTACCTGGAAGACACGTAAATAATTACTTTAATTTCATCAGTTTACACTTACCTTGCATATATGTTTCAGAAAAATCTGGTCGTTATACAAAAACTTTATATGCACCAGGCGTCACCACACTACCTTCTTTGGAAATAACATGAAGTCAGCTGTGCAAGCAAGCACTCCTTTCTTCTGCCTGGACCAGTTTAAAAAAAAGAAATCTCAAAAATGAGATGGAAGTCCCACCTCTGGGGCATTCAGAGTCATTATTTCTGTTATTGTTGTTTTTCTTGCACACCTCAGGGGATATGCGTGCACGCACACAACACACGCACATTCACTTATACACACGATAATCTATACTTTACCTAGCGAGTTTTACCCTTGCCATTTGCCAGCCTTCAGATTTATCTGACCAGCTGGAGATGTGTATTTGCTTGAACATATTGAAAATGCAGTGATTTGTAACAAAAATCTACCTACTGTGATCATTAATACATAAACATATTTCAAGACCATGGTAAATAATTATTATACGCTAAGGTGTGACCCACATATTTGAGAACTTGGAATTTAATAAGATATTCTCCTCAGTTCTTTAGTAAAAGTAGTAGCAATTTCTTGCTCATGGAAGCCCATTATTAATTCTTTTGTACCACAAGGAGTCCATTCTGTGTAGAGAAAATGAAAAGAAAAAGCTCTGTATAGGCCCGAAGGAGTTAGAGCAATTTCCCAAATTCCTAACCTGACCTGTTCACAAAAATACAGGAAAGGAAACAGCATGTGCCAGTCCCTTTGTTAAAGACTAATTTCTATCAGAGTGAAAGGTAGAAATTATCCCCACTCTACAGGCAAAGGTCAGAAGATTCAGGAAGTTCCACTAACTTGCTCAAGGTAATTTAACTAGCAAATGCAGATGAGATTCAAACCTAGTTGCGTTTGACAAAGAGGCCCTATTATTTGTTTATGTCAGTTTGTGTGCCCCACCACATCGACCCAGAGGGCATGCAGCCCCATGTGCACAGTTCTGTGACTGGCCAAAGCCACTGGGGAGGTTTAACTCAAACCCATAACCCCAGTTAGGGATAAGCCTCACATATCTATTGGAATCCATTATGATGTTCAATTTGTGAGGATTTACTTGGAAATAAATTTCAAAATGGGGAACGTTTTGCTTTATGTCTGTGCTCTCTGCAACTCCAGAATTCTGAAGAGAGCTATGTCAGGAGCTCCTGTTACAGATAATACGATGGCTGAAGAGGTGAATCTGGACCCCTGACACAGGCCCTCCCCTAAATTTTTCTGATCTTTTTTGATATATTAGGCATTTGCCTATGGTTTTGTTTAAGTAAAGGTTTATACTACCAAAAAATAATATTTTAAACCCGAGAATTCTTATGACTCAGATCTTTGGGCATGTAATTCTTTCTGATGTAGACCATGACTTTCAGAAAGCTGTAATTTTTGCATTGTCATCTAAAGACTCATACAGCCTAGTTAGCAGTAAGACTAGTGCTCCATGTAAACCTGGTTTATGTTCAACTTTCCAAATTGTAAGGGAGTATGACTTAGCAATTATATATATTTATGCTCCAGTTAGCAAAATAGATGTATCCTGAAAATAATTTGTATAAATTTGCTTTCATCTACACCAGTGAGATTACCTGTCTAAAGGACCCTATTAATAACTGGAAGGATAGTTTTCTATACATTTGGATTTGTACAGATTATATGCAGATGTAGCCAGCAAGACAGCAGTTCTGCCTTTGACTTTAACCTAACAAAGTCTATTGTGAAGAGGGAAATACTGTTTTTGTGATATGAGTTCTTTTCAGAATTGTTCAGGGCAATGTTTACATCATGAGGCTATATCTGGTTAGACCTATTGAACCAGAACTTCCAGGAGCGGGGAGCAGACATCTGTACTGTAAAATCATGCCCAGGAGGTCTTGAGTAATCAATCAGATTTGAAATCACTGTTTTGGCCTATTATATTTTCAGACTTGAAAAGCTGGCCCCCTCCCAAGGAGTCTATTTCATCTTTGTATAGAGTTTTCTAATTCTCCTACGCACCCCTTACGCCAACCTGAGTCAAATGCTTTCTTTGCAGGCACAAGAAAAGGGAGACTGTGAAGAGGAAAGCAGAATGGCCACACTGTTGCCATTTCCATAACCTTCTATATTAATGTTATGTCAGCCATTGACTCTTTCCTCGCTCATTGCTGCATTAAAATGTCTCGCTCACCTTAATGTCTCCAGCCCTTTACCTGGCACACCTTAGGTGCTCAGCATTTGTGTTGCTACAAAAAAATAATTAATGAGGGCATGATCCAAGTTCAGTGGTAAGAAACTCTCACCGGCCATCCAGTTTTTTCTTCTTTTCCTTTAACCCAGTTGCTTCTTAATTTTTAAAGATAAATTTATCTTGTTTCTCTTTAGGTTCCTCGGTAACATTTTGCTTTCTTCTCCCAACTCCACTTCTGGTATCTCTCCATAGCCCCCATTTCTTAATGATTCCCTTCTTGATCTTCTCTCACAGGCACAGCCAATCGATCCTTCATCCTGTCCTCAACTTCCCAGAAGACTATGAGTCCTTAGAGTATAGGAGCTCCCTGATGCTGCTCCCAGACCGTGACCCATGCTGGCAAAGCTTCTGCTCCCATGTGGCTGCATGTTTCATGAGGAGAGCTACTAAAATGCAGGCAAGCACAAAGTCTTAATTGCTTGCTAGTGGGCACTCAGCCAACATGCTGTTAGCAGAATGAAACCCAATCTTAAAGAAAAAGTGCTGAACCCCTGCTCTGGATCACCCAGCCCCATATGGAATGCACGTGTTTTTGGAGGAGATTTAGGCATGAAGATCTTTTTTTCCACTCTTTTGCATGGGGCTGTCAATCTATGGGTTGCTAAAACATTTTATTCTTAATGTAATAACCCTGTCTGCAGACAACTTTAAGAAGCAACTCAGTACTTCCTCTCCCAACTTATGACATCGGAAATTAATATATTCTCAAATTTGTGTTCCTTTCTGCAAACATTAGTTTCAGTGTTCTTTGCAACAAAGTTGTTACTTTTAAGAATGTCTACATTGACATTTTGAGATTGTCACTGCCTGGTTCTGATGATTTGACAAATATTTAGTCTTTGCTAATTAATCTCTCTAAAACTCAGTTTACTTATCTTTATAAGGACAAAATATATATTAATACCTTCCTGTTATGGTGCTTGTGAGGATTCCATGAGATTAAAACTCTTGCCAGTGCCTGGGACAAAGAAAATGTCCAGTAAATGTTGACTGTTAATATTGTTAGTAAAAATAATAGTCTAGTTGGGGTGCCTGGGTGGCTCAGTTGGTTAGGCGACCAACTTCAGCTCAGGTCATGATTTCACAGTTCGTGAGTTCGAGCCCCGCATTGGGCTCTGTGCTGACAGCTCAGA
Source organism: Panthera pardus (assembly GCF_024362965.1). NCBI lineage: Eukaryota > Metazoa > Chordata > Mammalia > Carnivora > Felidae > Panthera > Panthera pardus. Next base: position 84,533,166 of record NW_026526655.1, on the reverse strand, counting down.
GTCTGGAGACTGCTTTGGGTTCTGTGTCTCCCCCTCTCTCCACCTCTCCCCTGCTCACACGCTGTGTCTGTCTCTCAATAATAAATAAACATTAAAAATTTTTTTTTTAATAATAGTCTAATAGTTTTCTCATTGTAAAAGCAGCTCAATACATAGCATAAAATATTAACACATGCATTTTGGTGTTTGGGGGCTTCAGCCTTTTTTTGTTTTGTTTTGTTTTATTTTGTTTTGTTTTGTTTTGTTTTATTGTTCATGTCCAGGATTACATTTTGATATATTCTTACTGTGTCCTTTTTCCTAAAGAGATTAAAAACCTTTCTTCCCATTACAAGTAACAAAAAACAGGCAAGGAAGATAAAGAGAAATAATGGTCCCTAGACTTCCCCTTTAAATTTTAATATCACAATGCTAGGCTCCAAACCTTTCGTTCTGTATTCCTCTCTAAATCCTAGAATACTGCAAATTTCCCATCACTGTTAAATGATTAAGATGAGGTCAGTATGAACTTTATTAAGTCCTATAGTACTTCAGAAATGGGACATTCAAATTAATGGCTAAAACTTAGACAGTAAAGGTAAATTTGCCTTTCCATTTGAATAACATTTCCCTCCCCAAAGCTTGTAATAATCCTTTGTCACGCATGGGTCTGGAAAGGATTGTTCTGAATGGCCCAGAGCTGTACCACCAGTATCAAGGTCCTCATTCACATCTTTCTTAGGTGTTTTAGAATGCCTTAATGAGAATAGGATACCTGGTAGACCACTTTTGTATTCCAGATAATGCTGCTAGGGTAGCATTAAGATTATACTCTTCCTAGGATGTGTTTTCCATGTGCTATAATACTAAATTACAACTCCAGAGAAGGAATGCCAGTGGTTTCTGTTGTCAGTTTCTATAATATTAATCTATTTGTTGACATATCAGTTTCTAGCACAGAAAGACCTCTCCCAGAACTCTCATTAATATCAGCAATTTATACATATAAGTACTACATCCAACATTAAAAATTACCTTTGTCATTTCCTTGGTAAACATTAAGAGCCAGATTTGATGAGAAAGACATCATCCATATGGTAATTTGATATCTTTGAAAATCAGGGAAGGCCATTTAAATTGCTAAGTTCAATAAAATGCCATTAAAGATATTTTATTCCCTTTCTCCCCAACCAATTCTGAACCCAGGAAAGGGTTACCAAGAAAGCTTGAATAGTGTCTTGTTTAACTTTAAATCAGATATGGCTCCATTTATTTCTTCAAAAAATGGTAAGAATTAATTAATATTAATCTATAATCACATTGATGGAAAAATTAATGGAAATTTTAATAAAAATATAACCTTAACAGGATTTGAAGTTGTCCTTTAGAATACAAAGCCAACACTTTATCCACCAAGCAACTGGTCCTCTGCTACCAGCTGATGAAATTATAAAAATCAACTGCAGGATGATTCTTCTTTTGTTCTCTATGCAAAAAGAAACGTTTTTGAAAACTACAAAAAAAAGACATTAAAAATTAAAATAAGCATAGAAATTGACCAAGCCTATTCAATGTAGAATGTATATTTATTTGGGGTATTAAGGTGCTTGTTCACCCAAACAGATCTTATTCTCTCTCCTAACCCATCAGGGCTTTGGTTTATATTTTTTACATTTTAGTTTCCAAGAAGACTGGATAATCCTAAATAAACAGGTCAAATTATGTTGGGTAACTGAAGTCCAGAGAACTATAAAATGACAGCTTAGTCTTTGGCACATTAAATAATTTTGAATAAGGAGAAATGACATATATTCCGAAAGTTGGTTCAATATTAAAATTATAATGTTAAACAAGTATTTCCTGAATATAGTCATACTAATTTTCTCTATTTACTAAATGCTATATAGTACTGAGCCAGCTAACCCATACATAGTGGTCACTTACTAGGAACTTACAGATGAGTGAAAGTTTTACCTTTTTCACTATTTATTTAATATTTGTAACATTAGATACTGTATTATTAAAAACAATACAATGGTATCTAAAATATAGAATATTATTTTTGCCATTGTATTTAGTTAGTTCTTACCAATATTTCAGTGCCAATACTGAAAGTTAAAAGCTACTTTTTCTGGCATTATATCATTCAGAGATCCATATCAGAAGGCACTTCTTCATAGCTACATAATTACAGAAAAATAGCTTTATAGCAATAACTTTAAAGCAAACAAAATATCCTGAAAACCTTTTTAAATTATCAAAGAAAGAACTAAGATGAGAAAAACATAATGATGAGTACACTTTGATTATATTCTAGCAATTTGAAAATTGATAATTTATGTATATATGGTTACTCTCTGAAAAGCCTAATTTTCGATTAACTAAGACAATGAATCCCTGACTACACCTAATGACAGAATTGACAGTTCTAGCATGATAATTAGACCCGCTGGTGGACAGTCAAAGTGAAGCAGAAGCAAAGATTCTGACTTCTTTTCTGCTTATTTTTACAATTCAAGTCATGTTTACAATCAGTGATGTGGTAAATAATCTTGTCTTATTCTTCCTTTCAACTACCTGATTTCTTGGAAACAGTGTCTATTCCAAAAGCGTAAGGAGATGAGAAATGAAACTGAAAATCCCACTGATTTTAGAAGGGAGCAGCTTTTGTCATGAAGGATTCCTCAGTTTAAATATTTTCCCTAACAGTAGGCAGGGATTCACCTAGAGCTGGAGGCCTCCAGGAAGTCTGTGACCCAATGGAGACTTCTAGGAGCCAATTCCCCTCCTCAATAAACACTCTTAAATATACCCCCTTATAGGGGCACCTGGGTGGCTCAGTCGGTTAAGTGTCCGACTTCAGCTCAGATCATGATCTCGTGGCTCATGAGTTTGAGCACCGAGTCAGGCTCTGTGCTCACAGCCCAGAGTGTGGAGCCTACTTCAGATTCTGTGTCTCCTTCTCTCTCTGCCCCTCTCCTGCTCACATGCTCTCTCCCTCTCTCTCTCTCTCTCTCTCTCAAAAAAAACAAACATTAAAATTTTTTTTAATGTCCCCCTGTATTATTTGACTCAATATTTCTCATTTTATTTTCTTGCTGTCAATATAAAATGTGTGAAATAATACTGCAGATACAAAATTCCTACCTACTCTAGCCATTACTGAAGGTAAAACGGAACAAACGAATAAACATAAATGAAGTATACTCTGAGAAAAAAATGTACATCTTCTATCTGGAGACTGATTAAACTCTGATATTGACAAAGCCAAGCCACATAATTTAATCAGTTCAAAGAGTATGTGTGTGTTCAAGAGTTCATTCCCTGCAAAGAGACATTGTTGGTTGTCACAACTCTCTGGGGTTTGGGTACTGGCTTCTAGTCAATAGAGGTCAACAATACCGTTAAACATCCCGCAGTACACAGGAGAGCCCCACACAAGAATGATCCAACAAAAAAGATCAATACCACTGAGGTTAGAAACCCTGCCTCGGACCCAGTGAAATTTGGCTAAATCCCACTTAATGTAAGTCATCTTCAATTTTCCATCCCATTTATTTTTCTCCTAGATTCAAATGAATCAAAGAATATATGGTACAATATACTTCTCTGAAATGAAAGAACTTATGCACTGCTTATTTTGAATGTAAGATTGCTGTGCCTAAGAGTACACAAAAATAACAGGAAGAGTTGTTCAGTGTTTGCTACTGTCAGCACTCTACCACAGATACCCCATCTGGTGCAGTCTGATATGGATAATAACGGTGGAGTGTTCTTGCTGTCTTGACTGTAGTCATTACTGTGATGTTATTTTAGGACTAAGTAGTGTTTGCCCATTGGACCATAAAAGTGTGTCCTGTAAATACAGGTTTTAGAACACACAATAGTCTGTCCATGTGTAGAAATATGCGCAGAAAAACACCTCATAAAATGCTTTTTAATAGTATTTGTTGGGCATGTGAAGTAATTCCTTTTCAAAGTGAAATCACTTGGAAAAAAGGGGGCTCCTCTTTCCAAAGACCCCGTAAGTAATTATGCTGCATTATACATCATTCATATGTCAATGCAAATTTTGTTTTTAAATGGAAGGAGTTTTGAATGACACAGTACCAAGCAAATGTCCAACATTAACCAAACCTTTTATTTATTTATTTATTCTCACCTGACTTGCTCTTTGAAATTGAATTGGGGGTAGGGGGTTAGTATTTATGTCGCCAGCAACCTCATATTTGACACACCATCCTAGAATTAAATTCTGAACACCAAAATATCTCACAGGAAAGAAATTACAAATGACAACAACCTTCAAAAATATCCTTAACTACAGCTGAGGCACTTTGCTCAGTAGGTATTATACTTATGTTGACAGTAAAAACTAAAATGGGAAATCTAAAGGGCCAAAATAGTATTTAGAAATTCTATACTTTGAATCATACATAGAGTTGTATACTTAGAAGTGTTGTGATTATGTTGCTGGAAATATATACTGTGTTGAGGTTTTTCCTCCATCTCTTAACAATGATGAACATTTTCTTATTGAGATCAATTTATAATAATGACAGTTAGAGAGTAAAATTTATAGTTATATAAAATGAAACTGTCCAGATTGAACGGAGTGACTTGATGATACACAGAACAATCAGAGTTATTAAAATGGTGGGTCGCCTGTAGACCCTCAGATGCTTCTCAAAACAAATCATCCTGACAGGAAGAAAATTTTACAAAATGAAGCTTATGTGCCTTCTGCTATTTACAGACATGTTAAACTCGAGGAACAACTCTAGAGAATTATTGGAATGTGATTCTTCAAAAATAAAATGCCAAATATTTGTGAATGCTGTATTCTACTCAGATTTTATTTAATTCCAATATTTTAAGAAATGTGCGTGGAAGAGATATAGACAGATGATAGACGATAGATAAATAGATAGATAATAGACAGGACGTTTTGCTTTTTTTCCAAATTCCCTCCATCATTTTTTTTAACGTTTTATTTATTTTTGAGACAGGGAGAGACAGAGCATGAACAGGGGAGGGTCAGAGAGAGGGAGATACAGAATCTGAAACAGGCTCCAGGCTCTGAGCTGTCAGCACAGAGCCCGATGCGGGTCTCGAACTCACGGACCGCAAGATCATGACCTGAGCTGAAGTTTAACCAACTGAGCCACCCAGGCGCCCCTCCCTCCATCATTTAAAAGATAGTTAAACCTGGGGCGCCTGGGTGGCGCAGTCGGTTAAGCGTCCGACTTCAGCCAGCTCACGATCTCGCGGTCCGTGAGTTCGAGCCCCGCGTCAGGCTCTGGGCTGATGGCTCGGAGCCTGGAGCCTGTTTCCGATTCTGTGTCTCCCTCTCTCTCTGCCCCTCCCCCGTTCATGCTCTGTCTCTCTCTGTCCCAAAAATAAATAAAAAAAAAAAACGTTGAAAAAAAAAAAAATTAAAAGATAGTTAAACCTATTCTAGTAAGAGTCAGTTTTACATTTGACTTCATTAACAAATATTTAGGTCAAACCAGCAACAGCTTCAAATTCATTCCTCAGTTCTCTTCTGTAAGTTTCTAAATTGAAAAGAAAAAGGGATAAAAATATCATTGTATCTGTGCAGTGACATATTCCTAGTTTTAAGAAACATTGACCAGTTTCATCCATTTGTATAAAATGCCTAAATTTTCAGTTCTTTGACACTGCCACACAAGAAAATATCACTATAAGAATTTGACCTGAGACCTATTCAATAATATGATAGTTTACATGTCTCTGAATGGATCTTCCATTAAAGAAAAATAGCAACCAGTGAGAGCAGAGATGGTGAATTCTAAAGCAAGACTGTTGTGCTCACTTCGGCAGCACATATACCGAAATTGGAAAGATGCAGAAATTAGCATGGCCCCTGCGCAAGGGTGACACGCTAAAGCAAGGCTGTCGCATTGAATTTTCAGGCTGCAGGGTACTGCCTGTGCATCCTTAGACAAGTTAAGTAATGACCTGTGGTTGAGTTTCCTCATCTCTAAATGGTGATAATAAGAGTCACTTCCTCATAGGATTTTACAAGGGTTAAATGCTTTAATATGCATGAAGACTTTAAAACAGCGCCCCACGTATAGTAACACCGTGTAAGAATTACCTATTTTTGAAAATATCTTTAAGATTCTTTCTTCACTTGAAAAATAACTGTATGAGCCTTGACTAGAGCTATAATTTGTTCCTTGGGTATTCGTTATGGGTACCACAGTAAGTAACCTCAGGCAACCTGATGTTTAGATGCGAACATTTTCCACTAAACTAGTAAAAGCACTAGCCTTTGCACAAAGACTAGGATAACTAAATATAGTGTTAAAATCCTAGTGGAAATGCCCAGTGTAAGCTTTCAGGAATATTCAGGACTTTATTCCCAATATTTCTACATGATAGGTTTGCTTTACATACATAATAAGTCATAAAGAGAAAGGGTCCATAAAGGAAAAACCAAAAAATAATTTCTAATATATGAAGTTCAATTTAAGATCTAAGGATATACTAAATATTAGACCTGCATATTTTTGGTTTTCCATATGATTTGTCAAACATTCCAATCAATGTCCTTACCAAATAGTGCTTTAGTACAAAATAGAAGAGTCAATTGGCCCAAGTGTAAAATAATTTGAGCAATATTGAATTTCCCAATTTTATCTGATGTGCATGGGATAAGATCTAATAATGAAGCTTTTATGACAGTTGAGGTCATTTTAAGATTTGCATTAAAGTTAAGTTGCTTTATGTCTAGGTAGCAAATAGCACCCTAATAGAAACTAACAGACCCATTTTTAGCATAACCTAATAATCTGGTTTTCTGTCAACCTCAGCAATCTAATCTCATGCTACTTATTCCTTTGCTCACTAATATCAAGCCACACTGGCCAATTTTTAGTTTCTCAAATGAACTAATGTTCTTTTTTTCCACAGAGATCTAAGACAAATACAATTTCAACTTCCTAGAATATTCTTCTTTCTTCTTTTCACCTACTTAGCATGTCTCTATTGGGATATAATTTGAGCTGTCATTTCTCTCAACTTCTGAAATACATTGTCTTCTCTATATTATCTTATACCTTCTTGTACTTTTATTGTGTAGCATTAATTTAACATTGTAGTTTATTATTTTTTTCATGATCTCTTCCCCAGTAGACCATAAACTTCATGAAGATTTGGACCTTGTTACATGCTCAGTTTTGTACTCTGTTGAAATGATATTGATACCCTTACCTCAACAAAATGTGTATTGATGTCCTACTCTTCTCTTCTGAATTTTGACTAATTTGCAATTGTCTGCTTGACAATTCCACTCAAGAAGTCTTGACATGCTCCCATCGCACCTAAATTCTCCACTACAGATGAGAATTCTCATCTTACAAAGAATACTTCCATTCACCTACTGGTCAAGCCAGTAACCTGGAAATCATCCTTGATTCATCCCTTTTCCTTACTCGCCATTTATAAATCATCACTAAATCCTGTCCTTTTTATGCACCACATGTATGCAAATGTGCCTAAGTCTCTTCTCCACAATTGCCACATGTATCATTCAGGATCCTTCCATGAAGGAGTGACCCACTTCAAGGGGGTAACATGAAGAAAACAATGAACAAAAGCATATTTAAAAGATAGGATAAGGTTTGTGGAAACCAACCAGAAATGCTTCAAGACCCTACAGGTAGGAGCAACAGGAAGCTGTTGACAATGCAGGCTCAAGGGATAAGAGGAAGGAACAGTTACTGGAAGCTAGAGAGGGTAGCTCCATAGTGAGACATGTCTGAGATAAACCATGTCCTTTGACAGAAGAGCAGAAGTCAAGGTAAGGAAGGAGCAGGGGAATAAACACCGAATTTCATTCTGTTGCCAACCTCCAGTCTCAGGCTGACATTTTCCCATTAGCTAAACCAAAGTGGAATTTAAAAGACAAAAGGAAAAAAAACCCTTAATATCATTCATAATCATTAACATTTTGAGGGTCATAAGGCATGGGCAGAATAAACGGAAAGTATTTTGCACACCAGTTTTCTCCTAGCCCTCGTCATTTCTTACCTGAACTATTGCAATGGTCCACTAACTGGGTTCACCTGCTTTCTCTGTCACAAACACCTATTCTCAATCCATTGTTTTACTGCAGTAAGATTCTCTTCTTGGGATGAAACCTATATGAAGTTTTTCTGCTTAAAATATATCTGTCAGTAGTTATCTTTTACTCCTAAACTCCTTGTTTTAAAATTGTATAACTTTTAGGGACACCTGGGTGGTTTAATTGGTTGAGCATCTAACTCTTGATTTTGGTTCAGGTCATGAGGCCAGGGTTATGGCATCAAGCCCCACATCAGGCTCTGCACTGAGCATGGAACCTGCTTAAGATTCTCTCTCTCTCTCTCTCTCTCTCTCTCTCTCTCTCTGTTCCTCTCCCCCACTTGTGCTCTCTCTCTCTCTAAAATAGATTAAAAAAATAAAATTAAATTAAAATGAAATAAAATAAAATAAAATAAAATAAAATTGTATAACTTTTTTTATAAAGGTTTATTTTCTTAACTTTTTCCACACTAGGTTGAGATCTATGAGGGAAGGCATTACCTATGCCTTCAATGTGACTACAACACAGTGATGTTAAATAAATATTGGATGAATTAATACACTTTAGAAGACAGATTTATATATTTTTTTAAGTTTTATTTATTTACTTTGAGAGAGAGAGAGATAGAGAGAGAGAGTGCATGCATGAGCAGGTGAGGGGCAGAGGGAGAAGGAGAGAGAGATTCCGAGGCAGGCTCTGTGCTGTCAGTGCAAAGCCCTGTGCTGGGCTCAATCCCACGAACTGGGAGATCATGACCTGAACCCAAATCAAGAGTCAGAGGCTTAACTGACTGGTGTCCCAGATTTGTAGTTTTAAAAGCTTCCCAGGTGATTCTAGTGTTCTAGATTAAAATAATAATAATAATAAATTATTGGAATAACTAATCTTCTAATACTCGAGATTATAAAGAGAATAATCAGTAAAATTAATCATCATCCATTTAATTAAGTTATTATATGTTAAACAGAAGCTCACAATGTGTTCATGAAATATGTTTCTTGGGCCGCCTGGGTGGCTTGGTCGGTTAAGCGTCTGACTTCGGCTCAGGTCATGATCTCATGGTCCGTGAGTTCGAGCCCCACGTCAGGCTCTGTGCTGACAGTTCAGAGCCTGGAGCCTGTTTCAGATTCTGTGTCTCCCTCTCTCTGACCCTCCCCCATTTATGCTCTGTCTCTCTCTGTCTCAAAAATAAATAAACATTAAAAAAAAAAAAAAAGAAATGTTTCTTTGCTCAAGGTTTTTAAGTCTCCACCCCACCCCCCCCCTGCGGTTCTTTTTTTCCCTTTCAAATATCATGTTTAACCTTGATTAGGCAAACCAAGCTCTGCTCCTTTTTAAAAGCTCATACGTGAACAACCTCATGGTGAACCAGTTCACATCTCATCTTTGCATTTAAGGAGAGGAAATACTTCCCAAGGAAGTGCTTTAATGCCATCTCATTATCAGATAGTATAGAAGAAAAAATTCTTTTCTACAATTTAAACACTTAACATTTTTATATATTTAAGAACTGCCATAGGACTGAGGTCTGAATTTCACTGAGTATCTTAGTGTTAAATTGCTTTTTTTAATTTAGATCACAGGCCCTTAGGTTCTATGTACCTTGCTCTGACCTATTTCCATTTTATTTCTGATAATTTTTTAAAAATAAATTGTTTCTATCTCATTTGATATAAAGCCAATATTTTCTTATCTGTGTTCAGATATTTACGTACATTTGATATGCATCTGCCAGTTGTAGTATTGAAGCAATTCCATTTCTGTGACACATTTTCTGACACGACTTTTGCCAAAGAAAGTTCATATTTCAAAATCTACTATTTTGATATATAAATAATAAATTAGTTAACTGCTATAGCCTTTGGGGACATGAATAACTCTCATGATCTAAGTATTTTTAATAAAATTATTTCAATAAACTTGTGTGGTAATTAAGGAATGTATGTGTGTGTGTGTGTGTGCGTGTGTATATGTATATATGTAAAATTACTTATTTTTAAGCATAGAGATGAATGATGGCTATACATTTTATCTCATTCCTCCACTTAAAAATGAAATGTAAGTAGAATCCCTAATTTGCTGAAAATAATTGTGTAAACAGCAATTTATTAGAGAAATTCTCTTATCTTTTGCATTTAATTTTGAAAAGGGCACAAGCTCTAACACCTAATCTCCAGCATTTCCATTAGCAGACTGTCGTCCCCTGTGTCTGTATGTATTAACATCCATCCTAGGTTGTAATCAAATATTTGTATAATTATTCTTGGCAAAGTTAGAGGTTGCAAACCACAAGATACATATGAAACTGTAGTGGCATGTTTTCATTAGTGAATTTATAAAACCTGAGGTATTTCTTTATTAGAGTTCCCAATAGGTGACTGTTATACTTAAGTTAATACCACTAAGATTTGCAGAAAAATTATGACCCCAAATTCTGATTCTGAATTACTTAATTTCTACCTCCTCCCAAATGCAGTCATTACTGATATTGCTGTTTCTTCTATCTCTGTTTATTCTACTATATATTTAAGGGTTAGATAATTTGGTTTATTCAACAGTTCCCTAATTGAAATGAAGTATATCCATCTAATCTTTCCAATATGATTATATTTTCCACAAAGGCAAGGCAATGTCTTATGTCCCTTACATCTCTCATGATTTCTAGCACAGTTCTGGACATGAACAAATATTCAATAATTACATATCATTTACTCCTTATATTTATTCAATCCTAACTGATTGTACAATCCTATTTATTCAATCTTAACTAAATTATACAATTTAGTTAACGATGCTGGAGGTGATAAACTAAAATCAAACCTCTGGCATTTACTCCAGGAAAAACTTAAGAATCATTTACTTAGGGAATCTATTTTGCCAGGTCTTTACTTGGTGTTAGATGTGATCAATATATCCTGACTACTAATGGGAGTAATAAGATTACTTTCATTATCAACCTCAAGACTTCAAGAAGGAAAGGAAGTAGAATCTTGAAGCCAGGTGCTACAGGCCACGGGGGCAGGGGAAGCAGAAGATGGGCCTTCTGTCTTGCGTTACTCACCTGCGTGGTATAGGTAATGATGGGCGACTAGGTCCACAGCCTGCGGAGAAAACATTGCAATTCCAAAATGTGAGGGTTCTGACTTTTATTTCTACTTGTGTTATCATAGATTCGATTACAATCTCAAATAAATAAATAAATATTTATTTATTTCTGTTAAATTTATACACTGTGTTAAAATTTTATGGAGTATTATTTTTTTTTTCAATTTTAGATTCTTTGACCGTCTGGATATTTGGTGGAGCAAATGCTTTTATCCTTAACCTGATTTTGATAATGACTGCGGAGTAAAAATTGATGTTCTAAAGACATATCTATCTATAGTGCCTTTTATTACAAAATCAACATCCCAGTCTTAGGTAATCTTCTCTGTTTTAAAAATGAATCTAAATATTAGGTCCTGGGGAAGAACAACATTTGGGGGGAAAATCCTAAAATATAGCAGCTAATGTTAATACCAATATTTGCTTATCTACAAGTCTTAAAAGGAAAAGGTTTTCCTACCATTATAAGATGTTACAGTGTTAATCTACATTTCAATAAGATATTTAAAGGCAATTCTAGAACTGTCAAGGAACTGCTCTTAAGCTTGAGAGAAACCTACAAAGAAATGCTGACAGTTTCATTTTATGTGACATGAAAGCATTATTTTATCAAGAAAATGTTATTAGTTCCTCAGACATTTGACTACTTTACACTGCAGATTCTCAGAAAGTTCCACAGATGCTCTATAGTGCATGGTGCTAAAATATTACCTATGTAAAATATCCTGAGATATAAAATTTAAAAAGTGGTCTTAATAAGCAAGGTTTCCTTTATTTCACTTGGTTCTATCTCAAAATTATAGCAAAGTCAGAAGCTTTGAATAAAGCACTCATATTTGAAAATCCCAAACTTTGAAGGAGGGATTTAAAAGTACAGCAAAACCTTGGTTTGTGAGCATAATTCATTCTGGGACCATGCTTGCAATTTAAAGCACTTGTGTATCAAAGCAAATTTTCCGATAAGAAATAATGGAAACTCAGATGATTTGTTCCATAACACAAAAATATTCATATAAAAATGATTAAATGTTGTAATATAATACAAAACAATAAAGAACATATAAAATATAAGGAAAAATAAACAAATTGATCTGTACTTACCTTTGAAAACCTTTGTGGCTGATGTGAGGGAGACAAGAGAGAGGAGTGTTAGTATGTAGGACGAATTTCACTATCACTAACGGAATCACTGCTATCTGTTGGCTCAATGGAATCTTTTTCTCTTCATGCAGCTTTAACAAGGAACCTATCCTATGACCTAGAATGAAGCAAAACATTGCTAAACTTACTATTGTATAGAAAAGCAAAAAGTGTCCATAGGTGCTTTGAAGTGACAAAAAATAGATTAGTGCCAGTTGTTAGCACCTTCCAATATTCTGAAAAATCACCGACTTCTGCCAAATACCATGGCCTGAGACCGAGCATTGAGTATGGGAGATGATCACCCACAATCCTGCAGCAATAGAGAGAGAGAGAGAGAGAGAGAGAGAGAGAGAGAAGATCCACTGGCTCAGTTGTGATCATGTGATGTTTGGCATCACGTACTACTCATATTGCAAGACATCGCTCGTTTATCAAGCTAAAGTTTATTAGAAATGTTTGTTCATCTTGTGCAACACTCACAGAACAAGTTACTCACAATCCAAAGTTTTACTATATATGTGAAATTATGTTTAAATGTTTGTTAAAGATTTACAAACGAGGGGAGTCAAATCACAAGCAACGTGTGGATATTACTATACAGGCTTGTGTAATAAGGGAATGTACTGCATTCCTGGTTCTCATATGTTTCTGAAAATAAGAAGAGTTTTTCTGAGTCAGCAAAGAATTTTTGACCCAGATACCCCACAGTTCTACAGGTTTAGTCACAAAGGAGCCAAGATAACCTTTTTTTATTATTATTTTTTTTAATGTTTTTCTTTAAGAGAGGGAGACACAGAATCTGAAGTAGGCTCCAGGCTCTGAGCTGCCAGCACAGAGCCCAACGCGGGGCTCGAACTCATGAACAGTGACATCATGACCTGAGCCAAAGTCGACGCTCAACTGATTGAGCCACCCAGGTTCCCCAAAGATAACATTTCATTTCTTATTATTTTGTACCTCTTTTCTTTTCCTATTCTATCCCTTATTGCACTATTTCCCAAAGTATAGCAAGCTTACCACTGATGGTTGACAAGATTAGTTGAGACAATGCATGAATAGATTTTATTATTTTAAAGTTGAAATAATTGCACATTCACTTTAACATGCATTATATAAAAGAGAATCGACACATTAAAAATACCTTAGATACTATTGCTAGGGACTATAGGCAATATTTAAGTAATATTTAAGATTTTGAAAAGGAACTAATTTAAAGAAAGATATTAAATAAGAACTAGAATAGATGGTACATAATTATGACAAAAAGTGAAGGTGGGACAGAAAAGTCTAAAATAGAGGAGACACTGTCCATGGTACTCATTGTTCTCATTCTTCTCAAAGATATATTATCTCATTCTGAACCCAAGTAAACCTTTCACCCTTTGAAAGGTTCTGATCTGCCCTAAAAATATCTTCAAGCATCCAGCAACACTGTATTCCAAAGCAAGCCTTATACTAAGTCATTAAGTCTGATGTCAACTGTTGTGTGATAGTAGGAACTAAATACCAGTAAAATATCTTGTCTTTCATCTTCTCCATCAATGAAAACTATTAATTTTCCTTTTTAAAGCACGTTCCTCTATATGTGCTATGTAAATCTTCCTTTCCACCTTGGTCTTGCAGTTTTATTTTTAACTATTAATTAATCAAAAGTGCAAGGAAGAGGGATTTTATTTATTTATTAAGGAAACTTACATCCCTAACTCATTTACATATTCTTCCATAACTTCTACTGATGCATTCTAACACCTATCAATGACTTCCCTACAGATTAACCATTTTTAAAAAGCTCTTTTCCTGAAGCTCATTAAGTATTTTAACATATCTGTTTAGAGCACTTGCTATATCCCAGGCTTTATGCTAAATACATAGATTATCTCATTTATATCACCTCCTTATGCCAAGGCTACTAAATACAGATGAGAACAACGAGATAATAAAACATCAAAGGTCTTGTGGTCACTCTAGGAATCATACTGATTTCAGCTTCCTTGGCTTTTGCCACTGCATCACATTGTTTTTATATACAAATCTGATATCAAGACTTACAGTGAATCTTCTTTCATATTTCTCTTCAGCATGTGACAGCATTAATCACTCTCTCAATTTTGAATGACTATTTTGCTTGATCTTGTCATGCTCCCCCCTATTGATTTCTTTTTAATTTTTCTCAAAAATTGCATTCTCCTTTGCTAATTCATCTGCTTTTTAATGCTCTTATGAATGAGACTTGCACAAGGTAGCATAGTTGACCTATTTCTATGTTCTACTTATATATTCATTATTTAGCATGTCTTTAATATCAACTCAACACTTGGGACAATAGAATGTAAATATTATGAAAACATAGCTATTACCCTTTGCAAATCACTAGTGTGTTTTTCTCTACTAGCTTGAGATACAAGATAATATCCTATTTTGTTTTTAAATTAATGAATTGTGTTTATATATTTAGTAGAAAATATAGCTACTGCTTATCTTGTTTAACTGTGCTTTCAAATACCAGAATGGAGAAAGGGAGAAGATCATTCACAAAGAGAGAAGAAAGATCATTTTTTCAATGGCAACTGTGTTATTACTAGCTCTGGTGCATACTCAGGTCAAATGGCACTCCAATGTGTGCTACTGAAGTTAAGATTTAAATTAATATTAATATTAGTTTATGCTCAAAAGTTTACTATTCTTCCATAAATGTAAACACTAAGCAAGAGTCTCAGGGCCTTCTGCCTCACCCAATATGAACCTTTAAACTCAGGTAATCTCTTTAGATCGCAACTTCTCCTATGAATATTTCTTCTCGAAGGATTTAATATGCTTTCCAGGACAGCAAAAATTAATTAGACATGTTATAGTCAATGTATAGAGAAGATTAATGAGTATTGGTTCTAAAAAAAAGAATGGCTTAGGGTCTTCACCACTGCTTCTTAAGAAGCTCAGGGACCATTATGCAAATAAAACAAATTTACTTCCAAATAACACAGAGGATTGGTAAAGACAAACCATATTTCTGTGAGGCAATGGGATCCATCCCATGTTCCATGTTGAGGGAAGAATCAAAGAATCTCTGTTTCACTATGATACATTGTATTTGCTTAGTATCTCTTCGCATTTTCTCTTGAAAATAAAAAAATAGCCTCTTTTCATTAGGTATCCTATTAGAATTTGTACATTAAGTAAGGAGTGCTTGTATAAATAGAGAAAAACATTTTTATTTCACCTTCTGGCCCCAGACATTTTCTCTAATGTGATAACAAGCTTTGATTAGGAAACACTTCACACACAAACTCTATTATGAACCAGGTAAAGAAGTAATAGATAAAATGCTCAGTTTGTGAAGTAAAAATGAATTAGAACATGAAGGAGGAGAGTAAAAGAAGAGAGAGTTTTTGAGAGAAGAGGACAAGTCATGGAGCTTGCTGAAAAACTAGAGCCTGTGGAGGAATATTGCTTATTCAAAGTTTCTAGTCATAGAAGAATCTGAGTACTTTTAAGAAATGGGATGTCTAATTATTCAAACGTAATTGTTTTGAAATTCTTTCACATAAACTTCTACTCTCATCCCCATCCTTAAGACAATTCTCCTAACCCAGCAGCTTGTGCCAGGAGAATTTGGGAAAATGACTCAGTTTAGGTTCCTTCAAAAGTAAAGCCTACCTGGACAAATACTTGTGTCCAGGTAGTTTACTTATTTAAGATGTGATTCAAAGAAGGAGAAGTTGGCGCACCTGGGTGGCTCAGTCTGTTGGGCGTCCAATGTCGGCTCAGGTCATGATCTCTCTGTCCATGAGTTCAAGCCCCACATTGGGCTCTGTGCTGACAGCTCAGACCCTGAAGCCCGCTTCTGATTCTGTGTCTTTCTTTTTGCCTCTCCCTCATTGACACTTTATCTCTCTCTCTCCCTCAAAAAAATAAACATTAAAAAATTTTAATAAAAAAAGGAGAAGTGAAGAAATGGGGAGAATGAGAAAAGGAAAGAGGACAACAGCATAATGGCACATCATCAAGATCCTTAGTAGGCCTTCATTCCTTCATGGTCTGGGAGAAATGTGCAAATTGCCCTGAAACACAGGAGTCTGGAGTCCTCTGACTACTGGTTCCTGATTCCCATCGGTTGAGGGTCATCCCCAGAGGTGTTAGGTCTGTTCTAATCATGGACTACACTTATGTCTGGGTTAGTGAGCTCCAAAATCATCAAAGACGATCTTGCCACAGAAAGCAGAAAGACACAGTGAGTGCCTGGGATGGGAAAACGGCAGCTTCCAGCAAGGTAAAATATACTTTCAGTGGCTAAAATCTGACATGGGCTTCAGAGGTAAGTTAGAATGAGTGAAGTTACCATTGTGTGATACAATATGGAATAAAAGACCAAGCATCAGGACATGAAATGAGTTCATGCAAAAGCAAAAATTCAGAACTTTATGGGTCTAGAGGAAATGTCAAGGTCACCACTATCTCCAAACATTTATGGAGAATTTTATTAAAATGCTGGATCTTGGGGCGCCTGGGTGGCTCGGTCGGTTAAGCGTCTGACTTCAGCTCAGGTCATGATCTCACAGACCGTGAGTTCGAGCCCCGCGTCAGGCTCTGGGCTGATGGCTCAGAGCCTGGAGCCTGCTTCCGATTCTGTGTCTCCCTCTCTGTCTGCCCCTCCCCCGTTCATGCTCTGTCTCTCTCTGTCTCAAAAATAAACGTAAAAAAAAAAAAATTAAAAAAAAAAAAATGCTGGATCTCCACCACCTTACCCATCATGGTAGGCAATTATGAGCATCTCCTTTAGGTGACATTCAGGTTACCACGTTGAGTTCACAGGTAGTCGCTTTCTTCAGACAACTCTTGAGAGCAGTAATCTCCTCTATTCAAAATAGATGAAAGACTGATTTGGGGGAATAAGGTTTCTAAATTTATTATATGTTTAAAATATTAATTATTAATATAATTATAATTATTATAAATTATTAATAAATCTGAGTGCCAAGAACTATTTTTGACTCCTTATAGAATTACCACTACATATCTCACTAAAGCACACTATAAGCAGTTTATATTAGTTACTGTTTTTCTGAAATAATAATAAATAGCAATTATTGAGCCTTCCTCAAGTGCTACCAATCTTCTAAATGTTTTCCATGTGTTAACTCATTTAATTATCACAACAATACTCTGAGGTAGATGCTATTATTACTCCCATGTTTCAGATATGAAAATTATGACACAATGATATTAAGTAATTTGCATAAATTCATCAGCTAATCACTGACAGAGCTGGAATTTAAGCCTGAGAGTCAGGGTAAAATCCAACCTTTAGAGCACTAAACATTATGCCTTTTGGGACAAGACACAAAGTTCTTAGAAATCAAGATCCAAAGTACTGTCTATAGCATAAGTTGATTACATTGCAACAAATTTTTTAAAGAAAAAAACCTAGTAAATTTTGTTTCATAAATACAAATTAATTTTTAAAATGATCTAATATACTTCACCAGATATGCATGAAGAGCACACTTTAGATTTTATTCCTTTTTTTTAAATTTAATAATACAAACTAGGTCAAGCACCTTTGTTAATTAACTCTATTTCATTAAAATTATGACCTCTGGTTAAAAATGCCTTCATTCTTGTGTGTTAAATTTATGTGGATGGTCCATAAACAGTCCCTAATTAGTCACATGTGTATTCAGATGTGGGCTTGTGTGTTATAAACTAACACTGAAGTGTATAAGGAACTGTCAGTCAGATCAAAAGTCAACTGAAAATCATCCCGTTTGCAAAGCTGAGAGCCTGTCACAGTTAGTTAGTCATAAATGTTTAAAACAGCAACCAAACTTTTATTCTAATTGAGCATGAGTTGAAAGGCTACCCACTTTGATGTCTTTGCTTTTATCATTTGTATATAACTAAAAAACTACTATTATGCTTTTTTTTTCAATCCCCCCTTGGAGTGGTAGACATTACTTAGTTCTGAAAATATACAGGTAGATCAATCTATAATTGCAGGGCCTCTGTACAGTTTCCAGTTAGGCCTATAATCATCCACGTGCAAGAGTTCAAAAGTAAAATCTTCCCTCCTTTTTCTCTATTTGATCTCTTTCTCCACGCATTTGTGATTCAGGACATAAGGAACACATCTTTGCAATAATATTTAGAGAACCATCATTTAAAGTGTAATAGTCTGCTTATCCCACTTTCTTCTGCCTTCCGCAGACACGAATCAAATAATAGACTTTTGTTAATATTACACATTTTATCAGTAAAATTTAATGGCATTAATGTTCCCATTCTAGGGATTTACATATTGAGACGCAGAAGTGAAATGACCATTAAGGCCCTAGAGCAAGCCATCTGGCAGTATGGCAAAGATTTCAAAGTGCCATGCCTATACCCATTTCCACTCTTTTATTTTTAATTTCAACAAAACTCCGGCATTCAGAGTCATTATCCTATAATTTTATGGCCAACACATTACTGGTTGGGATAGCTAATGCTGGAAACACTCTTTAGTCTCCCCAGAGGACTGGACTGTAACTGTTGCCATGCATTTCACTTTTTCTGCTGTAAGCTCCTCAATAAGTTATTATTTTTATTGAAATAGTCAAATATCCTTCAAAGATATTTAAATAATAAGAAAAAATATGTATATTTACATACATAGTTACCATTTTCTCTTCTCTTTATTCTTTTGTGTAAGTCTCAATTTTCATCCACCATTTTCCTTCTAAAAGACTTACTGTAATATATCATGTAGGGCACATCTGCTGGTGATGAATTTCTTCAGGTTTTACATGTCTGAATATGTCTTTATCTGCCTTCAGTTTGGGAAAATATATATGCCCCTTTTGAAATTCTATTTCTTTTAATGTTTACTTACTTTTTTGAGAGAGAGAGAAAGAGTGAACGCACAGGGGAGGGACAGAGACAAAGAGAGGGAGAGAGAATACCAAGTTAGGCTCTACACTGTAAGGACAGAGGGCTCTATCCCAGGAACCCTGAGATCATGGCCTGAGCTGATACCAGAGTCAGACTCTCAACGGACAGAGCCACTCAGGCACCCACCACTTTTAAAATTCTAAATTGGCAAATCTTTAGTTTTCAGTACTGCAAAACGTGGTTCCATTATCTTCTCACTTGCTTTGTTCAGAAAAAAAAAAATGTCATTTTTATCTTTGTTCCTCTCTGTGTAACATGTCTTTTTTTTTTCCTGAATATTTTTAAGAGTTGCTTTTTATACAGATTTTGAAGAATTTTATTATGATATGCCTTAGTATTTTTTTTTCATGTTTCTTATGTTTGGAGTTCTCTGAGCTTCCTTGATTTGTGAACTTACTGTTTTCATTAAGTTTGGAAAACTTGGGGCCATTATCTCTTTAAATACATTTTCTTTCTCTTCTTCCTCCTCCTTACGGGGCAACAGTTACCTCTATATTAGGCCACTGGAAGTTGTTCCACTGCTCACTAATAACCTCTTCATTTGTTTAAGTCCTTTTCCCCCTTTATTTTATTTTGGATAGTTTTCTTTGCTATATCTTCAAATTCACTGTTATTTCTTCTGTAATGTCCAATCTTGTAGTTAATTCCACCCAGTGTATTTTATTTTTCTCTCAGACATTACAGCTTTTACTCTGGAGATTTCATTCATATTTTCCATGTCTCAAACATAACTCTTTAAACATAAATAGTCATAATGATTGCTTGTTTTATGATAACTATTGTAATATTGGTTTTATTAATGATTTGATATCTGTGTTCATATGTGTCATTTCAATTGACTGATTATTTTCCTCATTATGGGTCATATTTTCTTGCCACTTTATTGCCTCTTGATTGAATGCCCAGCATTGTGAATTTTACCTTGTTGGATGTTGGCTATTTTTCATTCTTATGAATCTTCTTGTGCTTTGTTCTGGGATGCAATTTAGTTCCCTGGAAAAAAATCTGATTTTCTCAATTATTACCTTTATGATTTGTTATTCAAATCCAGAGGAGTGTTTAGATGGGGATAATTATTCCACAATACTGAGGTGAGATCTTCCTGAATATTCTCCCTAACGGTCTGTGAAGTAAGAGTTTTTCCAGCCCATTCTATGGAAACAAGCACTGCTCCTGGCCTTGTGGGTACAGCCAGACAGTGTTCCCTCGAATTCTTTAAGATGGTAATTCTCCAGCCTTCGGTGGTTTTCTCACAAGCACATAGCACTCATTGCTCTGCTCAAGCTGAAGGACGACTCACTGCACATGCTCAGGGTACTCTTTTTATTCCACTTTCTTCTTCAGGTATTTTGTCCTGTGAACTCTAACTGCCTTGGTTCCCTGAACTCTCAGTTATCTCTTTTCAGCTGAGCAATTTCTCTGGGCCCTGCCTCAGTTTCCCCTCCCTCTGTGGCCAGAAAATTACTAATTACTGGGCAAACTTAGGGCTTCTTGTGTGGTCTGCATCTCTCAGGGATCCCTGTTCTTCATCATCTGATAGCCAGTGTCTTGAAACTGTTGCTTCATTTATTTTATCTGACTTTGTTGTTATAGTATTTTTGAAATGGAAGGGTAATTCCAGTCCCTGTTACTCCGTCTTTGCCACTGTTTGGGGATGAAAAGGATAAGAACTTAATACATCCTATGTACTAATCTAAATGTTTTACATATACTAACTCATTGAATTCATACAGTAACTCATGAAGTGAGCATTATTATTACCTCCCAGTGATAGACATTGTTGGTTACCTGCACAGTATTATCATTACCTTCTTTTACATTGAAAAAAAGTGGTTCAGTTTAGTTCCCAGGACATCATTCTGTCTCTGATGTATAAATCCACCAGAAATTACATTTTTGATGAAATGTGTACCCTCTTCTCATCTCCTAAATTCGTTTAATTGTATATATTTCAAAATCTTGGTAAAGAGAGTAGGATTCTTTTTAAGACTTATTTTTTTTAAAGATACAACAAATTTCTCAAGAGGTGAAGTTCAAGAAACAGAATGACTGTTAAAGTGTAGTCCTCAAAGGCACCTGAGTGGCTCAGTCACTTAAGCATCTGATGCTTGATTTCAGTTCAGGTCACGGTTCAGTTCAGTTCATGATCTCACGGTTCATGGAACTGAACCCCTAAACAGCTCTGCATTGTTAGTGGGATTCTCTCTCTCCCTCTCTCCCTGCCCCTCCCCTGCTCATGCTCTCTCTCTTTCAAAATAAATAAATAAATGTTAAAAAAAATAAAGTGTAGTTTTCAAAAGCAATTTTAATTATATTTCCTAATCGTGTGTGGATGACACATACATATTGTTTTCCTATTTCCTTTTACACATTATCAGCTATTGCCTTGCTTTCATTTTTCTATTTCAAAAAATTCAACAAAATACACTTTTTATCAAAAGATACTGAGAAATCATAAAATATTCAATGGGATAAGTAAGGTCCAAAAATGTACTGCTTTAATACTATAAAATCTATTCTCAGCTAATCCCACACTTAGCTAATATAACACTGAACCCTAAAAGAATAGAAAGTTATGTATTGAAACTTGCATTATACTAATACCTATTAAATAACAAAAGTACAGAAACAGAGACAGTTAAAAAGTATTAAAAAAAGTACATCTGTTACTTGTTGATGGTATTCTTCTGATTTGTTCCTTCTCGAAAACATCTATGAGAGGAAATATAGGATAGACTCAGAGTATCTCGAGAGAAAAAAAAATACCATGAACGAGTAAAAGAATAATTTAAAAAAAGAATAATTTGCCATGACAATTAGACATATGGACAAAGATTTGACAAAAAACATAAGGTTGAAAATGTTAATAACTTAGAAGCATTGCCCACCAAGGTTTTTCTGTGATGTAAGTCCCCAGCATGAAAATATTTGTTGAAAGCTTTCATATTAGGACTATATATATTGTATTTAAGTAAAGCACACAGAGAAAATGATATATGATTCCTGGAACAAATTGGTAACTGCAGTTAAAATGGTACCCCAAACGGTACTTTTAGGAATCAAATGGTAGGCAGATACAACAGTCTTGTTTCATTTGGAATCAAACTGAGAAGAATATAAAACTATGAAGTAATATAGAAGCAAAGATGAGAAAAACAGAAATAAAGTTACTTTATTATAAGGCCATGATATTTATAAATGTCAACCTCTGGTCCTCTAACCTAGGAAATGATACACCATAACCTCACTTTGGGTAGAAGTGATCATATTTTCCCACCTCCCTGCAATTTGTAAAGGTGGTTGCATTACCCAACCCAGATATACATATTCCCTTACTAGAATGTTTCATTTTGGTAAAACTGAAGAAAAAAATCTGTCTTTCATCTTTTAACACCAAATTATAAGGATATATGTAGAACTATTAGTACATTTTTCTACACAAGTTGGTAAAAATGGAGAAAGAAATGAAGTGACAATAATTTTTTAAAAAGGAGAGATAGATTAAGAAAGAAAAATACTGAGAGAAAAAAGTAGTTTTAGCAGTATTGAATCTCTGCCTCCTGTTTCTGAGGTTGTTGGGGTATTTTCTGAGTTCCCCTAGCTTTTTATTTGATTCAGTGAGCTGCCTCAATATTACTACAATAAACTTCTATTTGCTTTAAATTGGTCTGGTAAGAGTTGAACTTCTGTTACTTAAACTGAAATAATTTGGGACCAAGAGAAAATATGAGCTGAGTTGATCATTTTTTGACTGAACAGCATGAAGCTTTCTATCACTTTACATTTAGGGGTTAGAGTTTAACAGTACACTCTTCATGGAATTGCACCTTTGCTCAAGTCAATTCCAAATGCCTACATTCTAGTCTACTGATTTTAGTTTACACGTTCCACTGAAATCTATATATTTAGTGAATGTAAAAAAATTGAGAAATCGGGGACTACAAATGTGATCTAGAAATACTATTTTGAGGTACCCTTATATTCTTAGCTTTATTAAAAATAAAATGTTTACTCATATAGCCTATAAATAAAAGTATCACCTTCTAAAGTGAACTGAGTTTTATACTAAATAATTATTAAAAATTTTTATGTCTCATGAGTAGTTAAATCTGGAGATTAAATATAATGGTTAAGACAATTCAAAACTGTATTCAGTTTTATTTTCTTTTTCTGTCTCTCTTTTCTTATATATAAAAGGGCTCTATAAAAATTAGATATGGTAATTTATGACTCTCGATGCATCACAATTTCCCATTGAATGTTATTTTCTCATTTCTATAATAATACTTTATATGGGAGTAGTCCCTATTGGAATATGGTAGTTGGTAGTGAGCAAGAAGAGGTTGCTGAACTAGAAAAGATATTTCTGAACTCTGATACTAAATGTTTCATATGCTGAATTTTTCTTTCATAGTAATTTGTTAATAAAAAGAGTGTTCCACTACTAAAATTATGTTTGAGAACCTGTGGTTATAGTCCAATTTTGCTTCATCTTTGAGACTCCAGCTTTCACTTAAACTATCTGTCGTCCTGACAGAGAGATTCTCTTCACCTCCCACTCAAGCCACATTCTTCCCATCAACTAAAGTGCAGCATAGACCTCAACCTTACATGCCCTTCCTTGATCTTTCAACTGGCATATATAATACAGAAAAAGAAAATAACTCTCAAGAGGCACCCAAGTGTGTTCCAAAGACAATGGGTCAGTGTTAGGAGAGAGGGGAAATTGTGAATCCTGTATGGATTTGGGTATTGGTCACTCAGATTGTCCTCTGGCTCTGTTGGCCTCCTGCCTGGCTCCCAGGGAAAGGGGGGAAGTTTGCAAAGATTGACAAAAAGCTGAAAGAACTCTTTCATTAGAATCTCTAAAAGATTTTGGAAGCCCAAGGCAATTATACTTTGCAACCTCTGTCCTAGTGGGATCAAAGGGGGTGGGGGTGAGTAGAAGAGTGTGGGGTGCTTTTCCCTCTTCAAGGTTTCTATTGAGCATGAAAATGTCACAGCATCTGAGCAGTGGATCAGCTGACAACTGGAATGCAGCAGAATTGGAAATGGTATTTCTCTGTGGCGAGTCTTGGAGTTTTGGTTGCAGCATTGATGATTTGGGATAAAATCAAGAGCAGTTGGAGATGAGGGGAATGTTTACAGTGGCCTTAATATCACTAAAAGACCTAGGGCAGGAGAAGAAGGGAATGGTAGATGCACGCAGTAACTGTGAAGTCTGCCGCTCTAGCACAGCAAGACAATCTGGGACCTATTTTGCAAAGGTGATTACGTTGTAAAGGGTCTGAGATCCACTAATTCCCACAACAAGCTGAATTATGTGCTGTGAGAAAAAGAATGAAACATCATGAATAATCAAAATCAAAAACTCATAGTAAGAATTTGCAGGGACCAGAATTAGAGGAATTCTGGATCCTTGGAAACTATAAAGCCCTCATTTCGGGCATCTTCACTGAAAAGCTTCCCAATATGAATGATTGTGCACATTCTGAAGGCTTTCTTTTTTTTTTTATCTTTTTAATTTATTCATTTATTTAAAACTTTATATTGTGGCAAAACACATTAACAAAATATTTACCATTTTAGCCATTTTCAAGTGTACAGTTCAGTAGTTTTAGGTACATTCATATTGTTGCCCACTCAATCTTCAGAACCCTTTTCATGTTGCAAAACTGAAACTCTTTTTTTTTTAATTTAACTTTAATTTTCTAATTTGCATCCAAATTAGTTAGCATATAGTGCAAGAATAATTTCAGGAGTAGATTCCTTAGTGCCCCTTATTCATTTAGCCCATCCTCCTTCCCATGAAGGGTTTCTTTTTTTTTTTAATTTTATTTTTTAGTTTTTAAAATTCACATCCAAATTAGTTAGCATATAATGAAACAATGATTTCAAGAGTAGATTCCTTAATGTCCCTTACCAATTTACCCCATCCCCCTCCCACAACCCCTCCCATATGTTTGTTCTCCATATTTATGACTCTCTTCTGTTTTGTCCCCCTCCCTGTTTTTATATTATTTTTGTTTCCCTTCCCTTATTATCATCTGTTTTGTCTCTTAAAGTCCTCATATGTGTGAAGTCATGATTTTAGTCTCTCTCTGACTAATTTCACTTAGCATAAGACCTTCCAGTTCCATCCACGTAGTTGCAAATGGCAAGATTGCATTCTTTTTGATTGCCGAGTAATACTCCATTGTATATACCACATCTTCTTTACCCATTCATCCATCGATGGACATTTGGGCTCTTTCCATACTTTGGCTGTTGTTGATAGTGCTACTATAAACAGGGGGGTTCATGTGTCCCTTCAAAACAGCACACCTATACCCCTTGGATAAATGCCTAGTAGTGCAATTGATGGGTCATAGGGTAGTTCTATTTTTAGTTTTTTGAGGAACCTCAATACTGTTTCCCAGAGTGGCTGTACCAGCTTACATTCCCACCATGAAGGCTTTCTTATTTTTAACACATCACCAAATAGTTTCCTCTGATACAGAATGTTATAGGGGCACCTGGGTGGCTCAGTCAGTTAAGCCTCCGGCTTCGGCTCAGGTCATCATCTCACAGTCCGTGAGTTCGAGCCCCGCGTCGGGCTCTGTGCTGATAGCGCGGAGCCTGTAGCCTGCTTCGGATTCTGTGTCTCCCTCTCTCTCTGCCCCTCCCCTGCTCATGCTCTGCCTCTCTCTGTCTCAAAAATAAACAGAATGTTATAGTTGGTCAAGAGGTCAGTCTTCTCATCAAGCAAATTAGATTTGAATCCGAGGTCTTTCACATGCTTTTGACCTTGAGCTAATCACTTCATTTCTGTGAGCATCTACTTCTTTATTTCTATAGATGGAATTGTAATTCTACCTAACTCATAAGAATCTGTGAGGAGCAAATAAGGCAGGGCACATAGTAAATGCTCAATAAATATCAACTAAGAGTAATTTTTTTAAACAAATTTATAACTATAACCATGGTTAGCATGTGCTTTACTGGATTCTTTCTTACCCTTTCTATACCATGATATTTCAATGTATTTTCCAGGAATGAATGTCATAATTATTCTGTAATGTTTTATAGCCTTAAGAGAAATTGTTCTTGGCCTGAGTCATCTTTTCAAGATTCATAAATAACTTGTTTATGAATCAATTGGGTGAGTTTCTTAAACTCATGAAATTATATATAGGGGCAATTAGCTAGTATATACAAAATCATACCTCACCTTGACGGTCAGCACGCTGGCCAGATAACATATGTAAGCACCAACTTTCTATTAAGCAAAATATCAAGTTCAAGGGATGTACCTCTGAGCATAAAATACAGTGTGTTTTCTCCTGGGCCCCCAGAACTATTTGGAAGAAATGTTTATGTGGACTAAAGCTCCCATAGGTCAGGTGGGGATATGTATTTGCAAGTACATCTAACTCCTGTTATTTTGATCTTATAACCCTCCAGGCACTATTGGCCTGGGGAAACATGGATTTCACTTCGCTGGCTGAGGAATAGAAAATCCTCAAGAAAGCAAGCCTGTGTCTGGAAAATCAAGGTGGGAACACAGAAGAACCTGGTTGCACCTTTTGCACTGAATGGAGACATGGACCAAATGAGGCACAAGAACCATGAATCTTAGGAGCAAGTGATGAAATTGAAAACTACGATGAGTACTATAGAATACCATTAATACTTACATGTGTGTAAGTCTCTAAAACAGCATTAGTGTCTAAGGACCAGAAAAAGGTTTGTGTTTTATTGTTTAATATATTACACAAGTTATTATTAAAGCAAAAAATATACTAGCATAATGATTTTTTAGAATACACTAGAATGAAAAACAACTTCACCTAATTGATGCATGAATTTTGCCAAAAATACTAAGCTAAGTTCTGTTCGGTTAGTAATTTAAAAGAAAAAAAAATAAAAAGAATCTCTTAGCAACTTTAATAGTATTATTAGAAGGATGACTAGAATTTCATGTGGTAAAGTTAGGGAAAAAAGAAATATATCAAGATTTCAAAGAACTTAAAAAAAAACTCAAGATATAATATACTTAAATTTGAGGGTCTGGTTTGTTTTATTCTACAGAATGTATATCTGTCATGCATAAGAAAATTCAATTTACAAAATGAAAAGAGACTAAAAGCACAAAACCAAAAAAAATATCAGGATAACTTAAATGCCAAATGCTGATATTGTCTAGAGCAGTGCTCCTCAAAAATTTATGTGCACATCAATTGACAAAGGATTTTGTAAAAATGCAATTTCTGATTCAGCAGGTTTGGGATATGCCCTGAGATTCTGCCATTATGAGCATACTGCCAAGTGATGCTGATGTTACTGGTCCGTTGATCATAATTTTGTTTTATTAAAGTTTTAAATTCTAGATTCACATGCAGTTGTAAGAAATAATACAAAGTGATACCACATACCTTTTATTCAGGTTATCCCAATGGTAATATCTTGTAACTTGGCAAAAAATCAGTTGGGGATATATATGTGGGTCTATTTCTGGATTCTCTGTTATCTTCTATTAATCTTTGCACCTATCCCTCACCAATACCACATGGTTTTGCTTGCTATAACTATGTAATAAGTCTTCAAATTGGGAAGACTGATTTCTTCCGCTTTTATCTTGTTTTTCAAAATTATCTTAAGCCATTTTATTTACTTTGCCTTTCTATATATATTTAGTATGTAGCATCCAGTGTGGACATAGGGAGAGGAAGGAGAAGGAAACTTGCTTTTTAAAAGCTTTAGCCAGGAAATGACAATGCATTCCTTCTAAACATATTCCTTTGGCTGATACTCAGCTGCTTGATCATATATATATCCACAAAGGAAACTAAAAGATACATTTAACTGTATGTCCAAGGGGACAGGAGGCAGACACAGATTTTGATAAGAAGTATTTGGTAAGATGTCTTTGCCATAAAAAAATAAAGTCAGACAATTGTCTAGAAAATGTAAATCCATAAAACACTAAAGAGTTACTGTTTTAGCACATATATTTGCTTCCTGTGCCTTCTGTAACAAATTACCACAAACGTGGTGGCTTAGAAAAACACAAATTTATTACCTTATAGTTCTGGAGTTTAGATATTAAAAATGGGTCTCACCGGATTCAAATCAAGGAGTCAGCAGAGGGTTTTGTTTTGTTTTGTTTTGTTTTGTTTTGTTTTGTTTTGTTTTGTAGGCTCTGGAGAGAATCTATTTCCTTACTTTTTCCTTTGTACGGGCCACCCACATTCTTTGACTCATAGTCCCTTTCCATCTTCAAATCCAACAATGGCTGGTAAAGTCTTTCTCATAATATTATTGCTCTGATTCGGACACTTCTGCCTTCCTCTTACATTTTAAATAACTCGTGTGATTACATTGAGCAAGTTAGGATAATCTAAAATAATGTCCTTATTTTATTTTTTTTAAATTTCTTAATGTTTATATTTGAGAGAGAGAGAGAGAGAAAACATGAGTGGTGGAGGGGCAGAGAGTTAGAGGGAGACAAAATTGGAGCAGGCTCCAGGATCTGAGCTGTCAGCACAGAGCCCAATACAGGATTTGAATGCACGAACCGTGAGATCATGACCTGAACCGAAATCAGACACTCAACCGACTGAGCCACCCAGGTGCCCCAATAATGTCTTTATTTTACAGTTAAGTGATTATCAACCTTAATTCTATCTAAAACTTACAGCCCCTCTTGCCATGTAACCTATAACACAGCCACAGATTCTGGGGATAAGGATATTGGGGGGGATGGGGATCATTACTCTAATTACTGCAGTATAGTAGAGTTTTGTAGACAAATATGAATGGATATTATCACTTTATTATGTTTTCTATTAAATTAAGAAATGCAGACTTGTGGAAAAGAAGAGTTAAGTAGCTCTCCATTCAAATTTCAGTACTGTCGCTTAGTAACTGTATGAGCTTATTAGTTCAGCCTAGCTACAGAACATCTGTATGTCTATCTCCTAAGGTGTAAAAATTGAAATAAGTAATACTTTCACCATAGACCTGTTGTTAGGTTTAAGAGAGATATGATATGTTTAAGACACTCTCTGAAAATTGTTCATTAAGAATAAGCTGGTTTAAAGACAATCTGTTCAACACGTGGTGTTGGGAAAACTGGACAGCTACATGTAAAAGAATGAAAATGGACCACTTTCTTATACCATACACAAAAATAAACTCAAAATGGATTAAAGACCTAAATGTGAGATCTGAAACTATAACAGTCTTAAAAGAAAACATAGGCAGAAATCTCTTGGACATCAACCTTAGCGATGTTTTTTATGTATATGTCTTCCAAGGCAAGGGAAACAAAGGCAAAAATAAGCTATTTAGACAACCTCAAAATAAAAAGCTCTTGCTCAGTGAAGGAAACCATAAAAAAAAAAAAAAAAAAAAGCAGCCTATTGAATAGAAGAAGATATTTGCAAATGATATGTCTGATAAGGGGTTAATATCCAGGGGATGCCTGCATGGCTCAGTTGATTAAGCATATGACTTCAGCTCGAGTCATGATCTCATGGTTTGTGTGTTCAAGCCCCACGTTGGGCTCTGTGCTGACAGCTCAGAGCCTGGAGCTTGCTTCAGATTCTGTGTCTTCCCCTCTCTTCCCCTACCCTGCTCATACTCTGCCTCTCTCTCCCTAATAAACATTTTCAAAAATGTTTTAAAAGGGGTTAATATGCAGAATAAAGAACCTATATAACTCAATAGCAAAACAAACAAACAAAAAACAGTCTGATTAAAAAATGTGCAGAGGACCTGAAAAGACTTTTTTTCCAAAGAAGACATGCAGATGGCCAACAGACATATAAAAAGATGTTCAACATGACTAATAACCAGGGAAATATAAATCAAAACCACAATGAGGTATTATCTCATAGCAGTCAGAATGGCTAGTATCAAAAAGGAAAGAAATAATAAGTGTTGGTGAGGATGTGGAGAAAAGGAAACCTTAGGCACTGTCGATGGGGATGTAAACTGGTGCAGCCACTATGAAAAATAGTAAGGAGGTTCCTGAAAAAAATGAAAAATAGAGATACCAATACTGTATGAACCAGTAATTCTAGAACTGGGTATTATCCAAAGGAAAAGAAAATACTAGTTTAAAAAGATATATGCATACTTATGTTTATTGCAGCATTATGTACAATAGGAAAGTTATGGAAGCAACCTAAGCACCCCTCAATAGATGAATGGATAATGAAAATGTGGTGTGGTGGGGGGGGAGGGTTGAGTGGGGGGTGGAATATTACTCAGCCATAAAAAAGAATGAGATCTTGCCATCTGCATCAACATGGATGGACCTAGAGAGTATTATGCTAAGTGAGATCATTCAGATGGAGAAAGACAAACACCATATGATTTCACTCATATGTGGAATCTAAAAACAAACAAACAAAGCATGAAGAACAAACAAATAAAAAACAAACAGACTCTTAAATATAGAAAATAAACTGGTGGTGGCCAGAAGGGAGATGGATGGGGGAGATGACTGAAATAGATAAAGGGGATTAAGATGTATAAACTCCCAGTTTGTAAAATAAATAAGTCACAGAAATGAAAAGTACAGCATAGGGAATATAGTCAACAATACTGTAATAATGTATGCTGACAGATGGTGACTACACTTATCATGGTGCACATTAAGTAACATATAGAATGGCTAATCACTATGTTGACATCTGAAACTATGTCAGCTATACGTCAATAATACAAAGAAAAAGAAAGAAAAAATAACCTGGTTTATTTCAAGGCACTTATTTTATCTAGGGTTAGAGAAGATCAGTACAGCCTTGGATACAGGCATTATTTTTTCAATCTTGAGTTTCAAATCTGTTTTTGAGTCTGTAGTTAAACGGTGATTGTAAAAGTCAATATTTGTCAGGAGAGGGGCTAGCATCTAAATTCCAAAAATAACCTTTACCTGTAAAAAGCTTGGGGTCCTAAATGTAGAAATTGAGAAACTCAGCAAGGAAAGTTCTGCCTACTAGGAAGAGAGTTAGAGTGTTTAGAGCTCAGAGTAGGATGAGGGACTATGTCCTATGTGAAGAAAGGTTTGGAGTAATAAGGAGTCAGGTGAAGATGTTACTAGAGCCCTTCAGAGATTGCCTCTAGTAGAAAAAACTAAAATAAAAAAGAAAATGGACAGTTCCAGGAGAATGTAGAAAGTGTGTCTCTCACTGAGTGCATTTGGAACTCTGACATGAAATAGTCTGGGAGAGCATCCTTATATGTATACAGGTGCAGAGAGTAATAATCACAGTAAAAAGTTATGAGAAATTATATCCTTATTCTTGTTCCCTCTGGGATATAGACACTGAGCAATTCTGTGCCTCCCATAGGGGCATGGGAGGTAACACTGAGATTCACCAGTATTCCAGGAGATCTTCATGGCAAGAGATAAATTAACAGGCTCATGCCAGAGATTAGCTGGAAGTCTCAATGCCAATGAGAGTGGGGATGAAAGCAGCAAAATGGGGTCCCGGCTCTCCAATCATGCTAAGAAAACAGACCTCTAGATACTGTCCCAGAGGACATTAAGCAATGGATACAATAAGAACAAGGCCAATACCAGAGGCCAGGGTAGTGAAATCACATCTAAAGTAGAAATCAGTGGCGAGTATTTGTGTGGCTCAGTTGGTTAAGCATCCAACTTCCACTCAGGTCATGATCTCACAGCTTAAGAGTTTGAGCCCTGCATTAGGCTCTGTGCTGACAGCTCAGAGCCTGGAGCCTGCTTCGGAATCTGTGTCTCCCTCTCTCTCTTTCTCTCTCTCCCCTCCCCCAGCTTGAACTCTGTCTCTCTCCCTCAAAAATAAATAAACATTAAAATAATTTTTAAGTAGGAGTTGGTGGAAGCCATCAGAGAATGACTTGTTAGGGTTAAAATCATTGTCCTCATACAAACATAAAATGCACATGTGTCAATGTTTTATTTAATATTAATCAAGGAGTGAAGAACATGTTACATATATTTAAAAGAAGAATTCAAAAAGCACACACTTACTAATGTAATCAGGTCTGCTAAAATAAATTTACAATAAATGCCAAACTCTTTAATATCAGGGCAGTAATCAATTGCATTCCACTAGACAAAATTCATTTACAGGTCTATGGAGAAGAACCACGGGCATTGCTATAGCTTTTCTGCAATTTTCATAGTTGTCAAACAAAACAATTAAAAAGTGATGGATGATGATGGGTGGATGGGTGGAGGCATGTCATAGAATCATGTGACCCACAGGGTGTGCTAGATGGAGCAGATACTCAATATTTTTGCCCATTTTGAAGTGGGCAAATGTTACAGAGAAATAATGAAATTTAGAGATTTTCTACATTTGGATGGAGACATTTTTAGACCTAATAAATATCCCAAAGCATTAATACAGTTTCTGTCACAAAATAAAGTACTCAATCAAGAGTATCCTATCATATGCATTCAGGAAGGGCTGGTTTTGCTCCTTTGTGGGGAAGTAGGCAGAATGAGTAGCACTATGCTTGAAAAACTAATGAAAACTATTTTATTTTTAAAAAATCAGATCTCTTCTTACCACGTCAAAATAATGGTACTTTGCATTATAATGCAGCGTAATCAAATTTTCTCTACTGTGCATCAAGAAGTGGAGTCATAGATCACGTCGGGCTCTGTGCTGACAGCTCAGAGCCTGGAGCCTGTTTCAGATTCTGTGTCTCCCTCTCTCTGACCCTCCCCCATTCATGCTCTGTCTCTCTCTGTCTCAAAAATAAATAAACGTTAAAAAAAATTTTTCTTAAAAAAAAAAAAAGGGGGCACCTGTGTGGCTCAGTCGGTTAAGCGGCCGACTTCAGCTCAGGTCATGATCTCGCGGTCCATGAGTTCAAGTCCTGCGTCAGGCTCTGTGCTGACAGCTCAGAGCCTGGAGCCTGTTTCAGATTCTGTGTCTCCCTCTCTCTGACCCTCCCCCGTTCATGCTCTGTCTCTCTCTGTCTCAAAAATAAATAAACGTTAAAAAAAATTTTTCTTAAAAAAAAAAAGAAGTGGAGTCATGGTTCTTAGCAATCTAGAAGGAACCATGACTACGTGAAATCTGAAAGCACTTGAAGGATTTTTCTTCTCCTTCTTTGATAGCCTCTTTTCTTCTCTGATTCTACCTTTCCTGTCCCTGAAGTATCAAGTGTCTACATAGCTTTCAGTTGTAGAATTAACCAGTGGTATTAACCATCCAAGCCTGCCAGTTACTCATGCTTTTAATTTCCCCACTCATCACTTCCCTCTACAATAGGCCCCACAGCAGGGCACATTAGTTGACTTTCAGTTTGTAAATAATGTATAAAATTAATCCATTAAAATAAGAAGCATGAGCAACAGAGTTTGAAGGATTGTTCTAAACTGGCACGAGATTTAGGGAGAAGAAAATAGATTATTCCAAAGAAATGAAACCTTGATGGTGTATGTCCTTGAAGACAGAGGGTGGGGCAGTGTTTGAGAGATGTTTATAGTGTTACATAAACTCTACAGACGGCACTTAAATTGTGAGTAGGCCCTGCTCATTCTCCAGTGTGTGAGAATGATGCTTGGTGTGTTTATTTAAGTATCACACATTACACAGCAATATTGCCCATTCACTGGACCATGTATTATATGTGGGGAAACTATAGCTATACCTCTCTAAAGAACAAAATTCAGGAGCAAAGTTTGTATGTACTCTAAAAGTATTTGCCAGATAATTAGAAAATGTTCCACTGCTTCAAAGAACTCTCATATAATACACAGTTAAATGATTATTTTGGAGGTTATTTTGGAGTATTATTACCTTTGAGAAAGCATTGTTATTGGGCACTTTTTTCTAGGAGACATTAATGTGTATAATTAAAAACATACAATTCAACCTCTCTGCAGGACATCTATGAAACCATTTATGGGTTGTTTTTTCTTGTCCTTCTAGGTGTTGCTGACTGTGGGTTCAAAGTAATGAGAAGAAAGTTATTTTTAGGTTGGCATAAGTGTTTTGGTTGCTCTAAACTAAAAAGCCTTATTTAGAGTTTGCATATACCACTATGGTACATTGTGTTTTATACAAAGCTAATTGCTTTCCTTAGTTCTTCCATTATCCATTTTTTTTTTCTAATAAGCCTTTCCCCACTAAAGAAATGAAAATGGAGTAGATTTGTATTGCTGGTTGGGAAAAAAAATCAAACGTTCAAAGTAAAACAATATATTAAAAACATTTCCCTGCCACTATACTCCAGTTTATAAGGAGTTTATTTTTCATCTATTTTGAAATATAGAATAAAATATAAGGGAAAATATAATGTTCCATATAAGTTCATATGACTAGATGCACAAAATTATCATTATCTGCCTGCATGTTTGCAAAGATCATGGATGAGAGAAATTTTTGTGTAACCCTTCTGCTCACAGGTAACCCAATATTCATAATCATTATTGCATACTTGTATAAGCACTTACTTTTGCCCTTATCTTTGTTGGTTGCTGAAAAAGGCAATGTAACTCCTCATGGACCTTGAACTTAAGAGCTCACTATCTACAATTGTAAAATGAGAGACCATTGCCTAAATAGTTGCTTAAAGTCTCACCATTGAGTTTTAAGCCCAATTTATTCTGACAAATGAATACTAACTTGGATATAAAATCCAAACCACTGTCCCCAGACCATTGAACATTTGATAATATATAGAGCTGTGGTTCTAAATGGCTAATTCAGGATATGATTGCCCCAGCCACTCAAAAATGAAAATGGTTGTGATCTATTTGAACATGCAGCTTTCCTAGGCCCAGTCATAGGCAGGAGAGAACCGTGTTGGCCAGAAGGCAGGCACATAGATTTTTATCAGACTAGGTTGGAGTACTTCCGGGTGAGTTGAGTAACCAAGTACAGACAAACAAGCTTACCCCTGAAGAGTGTATGCATTCAGGGACAGGGGAGAGGAAACAAGGGGAAGATTAAGAAATGTGTTCCTGCTGCCCATCATCCCTTTGTCAATTTTCTGACACTAATTAATTTGAAAAGATTATTCAAAATGTGCTTTCTGGATGTTTTGGATGCTTTCAAAGTTTCCCCCTAGGTTTATAACCTCCAACTGATCAGCCGTGGGTCAGCATAAGTGACGCTGAACCTAGACAGAACAGGATAGCCAGAGGGGATCTTTGTAAGCAGCTGCCCTCTCTCACCTCTTCCCCTGGCTACCTGTCACTCCACCAAGACCAGGTAACCCATGCTGCCATTCTCTCCTCCCCCAGGCTCTCTTTAGTACTTTGCTACAGCCTCTTTCTCAGTCTGAACCTTCCATAGCTTCATGAACTCTCAGAGCTGATCACAGGGCCAGATCTGTCCACCATCCATTCTCTGAGCCCAGCCTTGCATTGCCTTCCAAAGGATCTTCATTCCTCCAGTGGAAGAAAACAAAATTCTATTTCCAGCCACTCAACCCAGCCCTAGCTGAAATGTAGCAAGCCTACTGTATTTAAAGTGTTAACGAAAGAGAACAGGAGTGGTTCAAGAACCAGGAAAAAGTGTCTTAGGAAAATGGATCTCTATCTGTTCTACTCTCTTTGAAAATACATTTAAAGAGCCTAAGAGTATTTCATAAGCACAGCAATCGAGAGAACTAGACATGTAAGAACTCTGGTTATTCTTTGATCTACTCTCCCTTCCTAATATGTACTATTTGTTCAGTTACAAAAAAAAATACATTTATTAAAACAATTTGAACCAGACACCAGAAAAGCCGTTGTACTTACTCTTTACATACATACTGACATGATTTCCTGAAGTTATCAGTGGA
This sequence comes from Panthera pardus, assembly GCF_024362965.1. Taxonomy (NCBI): domain Eukaryota; kingdom Metazoa; phylum Chordata; class Mammalia; order Carnivora; family Felidae; genus Panthera; species Panthera pardus. Next base: position 84,497,138 of record NW_026526655.1, on the reverse strand, counting down.
GGGGAGTCTTGATATAAAAAGTTCTTATTCCATGTTATTGTAGGCTAAAGTTTCATCCTCATGATCTTTCCTCTTTGGCCCACAACCATGGTTAAGTTATATCATGTGGCAAAAAAAAAAATTTGCATATGTAGCTCAGGTTATTCATCTGCTGACCTTAAGATAGGATGATTATCCTGTATGGGCCCAATCTAATCACATGAGGCTTAAAATGCAGAGAACTTTGGCTGGAGGCAGAAGAGATGCAACAGAACAGAAAGTCAGAGATTCAAAGCATGAATGTGCCTTGGAGTTTGAAATGGAGAGGACAACATGACAAGGAATGGAAGTGGCCTTCGGGAGTGAGAGAAGCTCCTGGCTGACAGCCAGCCAGGAGATGAGGACCCCGGCCTGAGGAGCTGAGGTTCCATGAGGGACTGAGTTCTGCTAATAAGCACATCCTGCCCTATCTCAAGGGCCTCCAGACAAAAGCCTGGGCCAGCTGATACCCCATTTCATCCTTGTCAGACTCAAAGCAGAGGAATCAGTCAAGCCTACCCAGACTTCTGACCTACAGAACTGTGAGAAAACAAATCTGGGTTGTTTTACCTCCTAAATTTGTTGAATCTGTTGCATCATTGATAGAAAGTTAGTAATATACATGGAATGAACCATCTTCTCCAGAAACTAACACACATACACATACACATACACATACACATACACATACACAATGATGACTGTAGACGTCCTGTCAATCTGTGTTTAGATTTTATAGCAAAGTAAGCACAAGATAGATTATGGGAAAGCCCTTACAAATTAATCTCACTTCGAATTTAAGTAGAGAAAATAATGGCAGCAAAAAATTTCCCATCATTAAAATGAAGTGATAGATCTACTTTTAAGCACTTTGTGAGAATTAAACGTGAGTACAAAAATAAAGCACCTAGCACAAAGTACCCTATGCGTGAGATTCTCAGTGCCTGTAACCAGTGTTTCACACCTTGAAAATGCCATAATGTAAACCGGGCACCGCCAAGGCTGGCAGTGCATCAGTATCCTCTGCAGGGCTTGTTAACTGCGGACTCCCACAACCCACACTACACTTACTGACTGAGAGTCTCCTGAGTTGGGCTATTGGGGATGTGAATTTCTCACATGTTCCCAGAGTGAGGTGAGTCTTGGGCAGTCGCAGGGCCTAAACTCAAGAATCCTGCAGCTTGGGGATGGTCAGACTTGATTAGAATGGAGTTGTTAACAGCTGAGCTATGGGAATCTGCCAGATGGGTAATGTGGCCCCACAACATTGTCTACGGCAGCGTCATTGCTTCCTCTGGCAGCGGGGCGGTCGGCTCCATCTGCTCCTCACAGATTTCACCAGCAAGCTAAGGGAGGACAAAGAAGCTATGTTCTTCCTACCTCTTTGTTGAAGAAGGCTAGGTAGGAGGGCACTGATATAAAAGAAGAAGAAAAAAGAATGTCAGAGTGTGACTACACGTAATCATACTTAGAGCTGCTGAGTTGAGAGCTGCCCTTGTAACTCAGCTATGGTTGAAGTTGGAAAATCTGCCAGGTTTGTAGGCACTGACCTCTAGTAGCAACTGTGACTGTTATTTTTCTCTTTTACGGTGTTTCCTTTTAAACTATGTTTGAGATCTTTGTTGTAGGCATATACCCTGGGGCAGCAGCCTGGTGTGTGGAGACTTCAGTGAGATAGAGCACATAAAAGACAGAATATAAGTGTGACGAATTGCAATGACAAGGCTGAGTTGGAGGTAACTTGTGCATGATAAACTGAAGACTGTTTTCCTATGACAATGCAGGGGGGATATGAGGAGTAACCTGAGGACATGGACTGCAATGTCCTCCCTAGAAAGTGTGCCCACACATGCTCTGTCCCACTATGCCTTGATCAAACATCCAAGGTCTGCATTCACCCTGTCCAAAATAAATATCATCTGCCATCAAGTGCACACATTATTAGCAACAGGCTACATGAGTTAATCATTCATGAAGGTGGGGAATTTGGCATTGACCCAAAGTTAAGCGATGTGTGAGTAAGATGAAAGAGCCTTGCCTAGGTATTCGGAAGAAAGACCAATGCAAACATGGTCATGCCATCAACAAAGCAGTGCAGTTATTAAAGCCCTCCCATGGTGAATAAATAAAACCTCACCAATGACAGCTTAAAAAAAACTTTCCCCTGTAGTGACCTCTTTGTACCCCTTCCTCTTTTTGACTTAAGAAACAAACTTAAAGTTTATAAAAGTTAAAGGATAAAACCAAACCATATTACAAATAATAGCAAAACTAATTCACATAACACATTGCGTTTCACTCTTGGCTTATGCTTGATATTAAGAAATGGTCATGGCTGTTTTTTTGGCGTCTTCCCAACTGGACTTCCTTATAGGACTGCCAGGATACTGTTGATTAGGAAAAGAGCTACAAAATAAAGGGGATTTGGAGAAAAGGAAGTACAATTGCAGTGCAAATACATTGAAATTTTCTAAGATGTGCTTTGTGTCCACTCTCAACTGTATCACTTGTCTGGAACATCTCTTATGAGCCAGGTACCAAAAACATGTAGTAACTGGATAGATGATATGGTGAGTTCTTTCGTTTTATAGTTGGGAACACACGTTTGTACTTCTTCTCTTGTACAAGCTTAACTTGATTAGCAACTTTCTGTTGCACAGATAAAAAGAGAAATGCCCTTCCAGACTTGTCAAACTCTCTGATACAATATTTCAGAATTATGAAAAAAATGATATATTCATATATTAAATTCTATTAGATGTACAGTGTTCATTGCATTACCAGAAGCATTGCAACATCCCATGATGCTCAAAGAACAACGGTGAGCAAAGCCCTGAATCTTGCACAGCCACGAGAGCTGACATAGGATTCCTCCAGACTCTGGAAGCCTGAGGATATCTTTCATTGTTATCCCTACTGCATGCTGCTCTCCAGTTTCCATCATTTCCTCAGCTGGGATCTTCGGATGTCTTCTCAATAGCTAGTGCAGTTTTTTGCTTGCTTTTAGCCAAGCAAGGCATTCCAAACTATTTCTGAATACCTGTTCAGGAGATACTTCTCAGTTCTGCATTAAGTAATTCCCTCCATTTTATTTTTGTTTTTTGAAGACCCTAGCACTGCTAGAATTCAGAGAGAAATTTTTCACCAAATGTGCTGATCCTTTCTCTATTTCCATTTCTAATGTTAGCCCCTATATTAATATCAGTATCAATCAATATCGGTCAGGATTTTCCAAAGAAACAAGAATACACACACACACACACACACACACACACACACACACACACTGTGAGTGTGTGTGTGTGTGTGTGTGTGTTTTCTATAGCCAAGTCAAATGGACACATAAACCTAACCATCATAGTCCCTATCTAAAGAGAAAACACCTATCCTCCACAGCATTTTGAAGAAATCTGTTGCATTCTTAAGAAATCTACTTTAAATCTACTTTACAGTCTATTCCAGAAATAACAGAAAGAACTCTGAACCAATTTCTCTGTTTAGCTCTCTTCTCTAGAGAAGATTCTTGATTGAGAGCAGTGACTTTTCATTTTTTTATGGATCCTCCTTTGAGAATTGTTGAAAGCTTTGGGCACCTCCCCCCTTCAGAAAAAAAGTCCACACATACAGTTGTAATATTTTGCAAAACCCTCAGATGTTTCCTTTAATGGACCTTATTTTGCAGTTTCTAACACTTTGCTCTAGATTAAAGATAAGAAATGGGACATTCTCCACTTTATTTGGGAAAGTGTTCTTTCACCATGTGAGCTAAATGTGAATTAATTTTATGTTTTTTATTTTTTTTAAGTTTATTTATTTTTGACAGAGACAGAGTGCAAGCATGAGCTGGGGAGGGGCATAGAGAGAGGGAGACACAGAATCCGAAGCAGGCTCCAGGCTCCATGCTGTCTGCACAGAGCCTGACACGGGGCTCGAACTCCCGAACTGGGAGATCACGACCTTGGCCAAAGTCAGACGCTTAACCAACTGAGCCACCCAGGCGCCCCACGAATTAATTTTAAAATAGACAACGTTGGTTGAAGCAACAAGCAAGGCTTAGTCTGTATCACTGTAGATAATTTAAGATGGGAAGTCAATTAATTTAAAAGGAAACACATTCTCAAAAAGTTGTGTTTGCCTCCTGAGGCCCATAAGAAATGTTTTACTATCACTGTCACATGCATAAAGGAGAATCTTATTTAATGTATCATAGGGAACACGTAATTTTTAAAAGGGCCTCTTTTTAAATCTGAAATTTCATCTATCCCTGAAATCACTAGGTATTTCAATTGACTGCCATGTCCTAGCTTAAGAGTGTAGATACACTGCTGTCAGCTGGATCATTGTTAATTGTTTGCATTAATGTTGTTATTACTGTGAAGACAATGTATGTCTTTGTATGATAGCATATCACACTCTGTTTATAATGAACTAAATATGTAATCTTTAATATTAGAGAAACTTCCACCTGAATTCAAGAGTGATTTTATGACAAATACTGTTTTAATAATTTTAGTTCCATTCAGTATAAGATTTTTATGAATAAAATAGTGCTTATGAAAGTCATATCTGTATAGGTGCCATCTGAATAAGACACTGTACCGAATAGCCATGGTATTATCTAAGAAACACAGGGAATTTAAATGAGAGATCCACAGTGGTCTGTATTTTTGAATATAGCACACAGTTTAGGGTACTGAGATTAAGAAAGTCACAGACAAAGAAATAGAAGTCAGTGGTCAAGACAGCGAGAAAGATGAATAGATGGCTAGAGAAAGGATAGAGAAGTATAGATAGACATACATACATATGTAGATATATAGTAGAGAAACTGAGGATATTTGTTGCTATGGCAGTAATCCGAACCCTGAAATATTTAAATAAGTTTCATGTTAAATTCCAGTTGTAGGAGAGTATGCATAGTATGTTACAACTTGCATCAAACAGGAATATGTGCATGTGAGTACATTTGTATGTACATGGACGATCTCTATTGGTCACACACACAAAAGCATGATGATAGCGGTCGTTCACAGAAAAGTTTACTTCTCACTGAATTTGTTTTGTAGTGTTTGAATTTTTAACCAGTGCATAGATTACTTAATTAAAAATGTTAATTAAAATAAAATTTCTATAATGTGGATAAGAAATACCAATTCCAGAAATTTGTTGTAGGATTTACTCCTACAATGAGAATAATGAGAGGGAAATAAATATTTATTAATTATGTTCTATGTGTCAGAAAGTTTAATACATTATCTCATGTTAAGGTAGGATCTCCTAGTCTCATTTAAAATAGTTATGTTGTGAGGTGCCCAGGTGGCTCAGTCGGTTAAGCTTCTGACTTCAGCTCAGGTCATGATCTCATGGTTCATGGGTTCGAGCCCCATGTCAGGCTCTGTGCTGACAGCTCAGAGCCTGGAGCCTGCTTTGGATTCTGTGTCTCCTCTCTCTCTGCCCCTCCCCTGCTTGCACTCTGTCTCTTTCTGTCTCTGTCTCTCAAAATAAATAAACATTAAATTTTTTTTTTAAATAATAAAAAATAAAATAAAATGGTTATGTTGAGACCCGCAAACTTAAGAACCTGTTCAATGTCACTCCGATAATATAAAATAGAGGTAGAAATTGATTTCAGGTCTGTTTGACTCTGAGCCTCCTGCTTAAAGCTCCCATCTGGTGGAAAGTTGTAGCAGATGATCCCTAGGGTCTATTCCAGTCCTATTGCACCATGACTTCTGAAAGACGAGCTGAGAAATGAGTGGTTTCCAGTCTTTTTAGATATTAAAAAGTAAAAAAGACCATCTGGTAAATAAACAAGTAGTTCTTTGCTTCTGAAATTTGAATGTTGAAAATGCTAAGGCTAATAAGCAGGGAAGTTTGAAAAGGGGCTCAATAAGGAGGTTACAGAGAATATTACAGGCGTGTAAGGATCTTTTGACAAATAGCTGGTACTGGCATTTAGAGCAAAGACAAAAGTATAGGGTTACTTGAAAGACACAGGGCCAGTGAAGATAGTCAGAGAACAGGATGAAATCATTACAGCTGGGAAATAGAGAGATGAGCTCAGGCTCTTGTTTTGGACATCAGAAAAGAAGGGAGCTGAGAAAAGCAACAATTTCTATGGCTCACATGACCAGTCCCAACGCTCTTCCCAAGCCTTTCCCAGTTTCATTCACATTCTCACGATTTCTTCCAACCACTTGGCTGATTTCAGAAGAAATGACACATATTTCATTGAACTCCCAAAACGCTCTTATTAAAGATATTCCCTCAACAATAACTGTTTTAGTTTTTGTTGGAAAAATAACAGCTACACAAGCGAGCCAATTACTATATCTGATAGCAGACATGACTGACCAGTGGGTAACATGCTGAACCACAACAGAATTAACATTTTGCCTCATATTTCTTTGTTGTACAAATTATAGCATAGTTTGCAAGGCTTTGTTTAGACTAAGAGATACTAATAAGAGCTGGGTGATAGCGGCATAAAAACATTATAAACTTATCTGAAACTCTGGTTAATGCAATGTTTATTAGGTTTATACAATAAAATTAATTAATTTAGACTATATCAATTTGGAATTTGAGATAAATCACTCTGAGTCTGGGCTAACTGGGTTTCCATGTATTAGGAAGAAGTATGTTTGCTGAGTCAATTAATAAAGTAAACCCTATATCGAGGAGCATTAAAATAGTTAATGTGGAATGAAAGCTATTTGCAAGCACTTTTTACACCGGTGGATCTCAATCAGGAACGATTTTGTACCCGGGCAAACATTTGGCAATGCTGGAGGCATTTTTGGTTTTTACAGTGAGTCCTGGGGATGCTACTGGTATCCAGTGAGTAGGGGCTAAGGAGGCTGCTAAACATCCTATGGTGTTTACAATGCACAGAACTGTCTACCACAACAAAGAATTATCCAGCCCCGAATGTCAATAGTGGTGAGGTTCAGAAACCTCTAAAAGCGTCCGTTTATCTTATGTCAGTATGCTCACTGCAAACTATGTTTACCCAATCATTAAAATAGGTCCCCTAAAACTTCCACTGGGAAGTCTTTGGTTAGTCCAGGTTAGTTAATGGCATAAAAATCACTTGATGTGTCTGTTACCCTTTTCGTATATTAGGACTCTAGTGGGAGACGCTGGTGTTAGTTTATGGTAGTGTATAGCAGCTGTCACAACATCAACTCTAATATGACAACCAAAGATATTTGAAAACAGTCAAACTGAACCTCTTTTTAAAAATCTGTATTGTGGGGGGTGGGAGGGAGGGGAGGGTGGGGGGTGGGTATTGAGGAGGGCACCTTTTGGGATGAGCACTGGGTGTTGTATGGAAACCAATTTGACAATAGACTTCATATATTGAAAAAAAAATAAAAATAAAAATAAATTAAAAAAATAAAAATAAAATAAAAATAAAAAAATAAAAATCTGTATTGTGACACAACTCACAAACGTAGACATGTCTTTCCTTCCTTGTACTACATAGAATCCAGGAGAAAACTCAATTCATTTTTTTCTCTTTATACAAATATTTAGTCTTGAATTTGCAGGAGTAGATTTATTTAAGAAAACAACACTTGATGAAATTGACCATTCTAGTAGTTGGGTTTAAACTAACTTTATATTGTATAATATATACTAGTAGAAAAAATATGCCTTAATGATAGAACCACAGCTACTGTGATTGTTTTTGACTATTATTATTTATTATTTAGTAACCTGACTTACATTGTCTAAACTAACTGTGCACATTTCCAAAATGTACTTTGTGTTGAGTTACAAAATTAAAATTGAAGAAAGAAATCAACATGTTAAGACAAAGGAGAGGAGTCTCTAAGTAGTTTTGCTGGGGCCTCCACAAGCTACTAGACCCTGGGGCAGCTTTGTATTAATTAATATAGCTTTGCTTTAATGATATACATTTGTAATTATGTACTCTTAAGTATCCAAAGAACTTAATGTGTTTTAGATGAAAAAATATTCAAACCTAACAAAACACTTTATAAGACGAAATTTAATTCTATTTGTTATAAGGAAATGAGAAACATAAGCAAAGGTACCAGACACAGAAAATTTTCCTCTGTTTCCCAAAATTCTTTGGAATTTCTCTTAGAAAGAAATAATTATTTGTAACTATTCAGGAAAGTTAAGAAAAAAATTTTTTAAATCCTTATAAAGTACATGCAGGAATCAGAAAGTACAACCACAGTGACATTATCTAATCACTTCCACCACAAAAATCAATGGGCATGAGGCAGGGACTCAAAAAATCTCCTCCTCTCTCAATCCTAGAGACTATGAATCAGTTCTAAAAAGCATAAAAACACCTAGGCATTAATCAAACTATCTGTGACCTACAAAGATGCTGGAGACATCAAAGTAAAGAAAATGATTTACATGATCAATTTAAGACCTTGTCCTTAACCCTTCAAACCTTTTCTTCTAGGTGCTCTTGGGTCAGTAATAATGATAAAACATGGGACTTTTGACCCAGTTCTGCTACCGGCTTTCTGAGTAAACTTAGAAAATCACTTTACTTTTTGCCAGTTTCCTGTGCACAGGGATAGCATTTGCGTCTTGGTTCTTCAAAGGGGAACATCATTCATCAGCCAGAGAAACACGAAGCAAACAGTACATCCAGTGGTTGCCTAACATGTGATACTGCATGTGGTTTTTCCTGAACACCAGTCTGCATTCTCTGTAGTTCTAATGAGCACAGTCATTTTCTGTTGTAGTCAGAATGACTCTCTGATGCAAGTGATGCTTATCTGGGCAATGCCAGGCAGGTTTTGTAGTACAAGAAATGTGTTGATTTTTATGAACCATGTTTTGGAGGTAAGTATAAGTACAAAATGGACGTCTTACTAGAGACTTTTTCAAATCGCAGCTTTTCAAATAAATTTAATAGCAGAGCTCCTGAAATTCTTTGAACTTTACTTTCTCTTTATAAAGATATTATCTGCGGCCCTCCTAGTTTGTTACTTTTCCACACAAGTACCGATCTTCTCATAGCCCAGAACTGTACTAGCTTGCGGTGCATGAGCAAATACAAACTCTAGGACTTTACGTGATCTCTCGCTGGCTCAGGAAGATTGCTAGAATTATAAATAATAGTGAAGTTGTCAAATTGCTTACCAGATTTGCATGACTAACACACTTGGCTTCATACCCATATTCAGAGACTATATTTGACTTAAGAAGCCTCCTCTTACAATACCAGCGTTCAAACCAAGAAGGAAGTATCTTTAAAAGCAAACAACTTCCATTTCCGAAGTATTATCCAGTTTGCCTAAGTCTCCTCCACAAAGTGATGAAAAACATGATCAGATGTCTGTCTAAATTTGATGGCTCTGGCTTCCACTCTCTTTGAATACTAGGAGACAGACCCCACCAATCATCTCTGCCAACATCTAAGAGAGGTGTGTTATGTAACAAAGGGTTTGGTTCTTGTTCTGGGTTCCTGCTATGGAACATCTACAACTCTTGAAACTTCCTGGGTGATAGAAATGTCTGTTACACATGAGTTCTGTTATTGAGGTTCACATCGGACTTTATGCTAATAAGATGAGTCATAGTGGACTCCTAGGTAGCTTCAGATTGGGTCTGTTCACTAGAAAGACCAGCCACTAATAACAGAGTTCAGATTTTGAACCAGCCCAAACTTTGGAGAGAAGAGAGGCGCTGGAGATTGAATTCAATCATGTGGCAGTTGATTTGATCGATCTTACCTATGTAATCAAACCCACATAAAAACTTAGGACATTGACATTTAGTGGAGTTTCCTGACTGGTGAACGCAATGATGTTCTGGGAAGATGGTATGCCCAGATTATCAAGGAGAAACCATGGAATCTTGGACCTTCCCAGACATTACCCTAGGTGTCTCTTCACTTGTCTATTCCTGAATTGCATCCTTTACAATAAAACTGTTATCATAAGCATAGCACTTTACTGAGTTCAATGAGTCATTCCAGTGAATTATCCAATTTAAGGGTGCTGTGTATGAGTAGCATGAGGACATCCTGAACTTGCACTGACATTTGCAGCAGGGAAAGTATTGTGGGGGATTGAGCCCTTAACTGGTGGGGTTGATGCTAACTTTAGATGGTTAGTACCAGGATTGAATCACAGTAAACTGCAAATGGGGTTAAAACAGAATATGTACCACTGGGGCTGCCAGTTGCACACAGGAATAAATTAATGATGTAATGCATCTCCTGTACTTCTTTAGCCTCTCTCTGATATCTCTAAATCCTCTAGAGATAATTCTCTGGGAGATGCTGAGTTATGCTACTGTCTGGGTTTAAGGGATGATCTTCTGTTCTCCTCTTTGCTACTCCGTTCAAGACTGAAAGGCATTCTCTTTACCAAGGTGGACTTCTCTAAATACATAAAACCAATGGAAGGAAGTGCAATGTGGGGAGCCTTGGGATAGTCCTATTTTCTAGACCATCACCTAATTGCAAGGCCAATGGAAATGCCTTCAAACAAGGCTTGCTCTTTCCATTAATTGAGCCCTAACCTTATGAGGTTCCAATAAGAGGAAAAGTGATTCCTAACTTCAGTGTGAGGTCTGCCTCTCAAGTCCTTATTTCCTATCCTCAGGTAGAAATTTTGCAAAAATGATTAGAAGTGTGACCATTCACTCATTTGATGCAGTGGTAAGGTTACGTGGCCCCAGAAATATTTTAAAAATTAGAATATATATCTAAATTCATCAATCTTGAGCTCCACCTGCAGGGCATCTGTAGCTCAGCCAGTGCCAGCCTGGACCAATCTTATCACAGATCTTTCTCTCCCAAATCCTTCTTTCAGTTTGTGGCAAAGTTCAATCCCTCAGGTTTTGAACAAGAATACAACAAAATAAGCAATACCACATAGGCTCAGGAAAATCTAAATCCACACAGAGTACAGACACATTTTCCTAAAAGTTACAAAGACTAAAGGAGTCTGTTAAACCTATATCCAGTTTTCATTATCATTATCCAGTTGAACACGTACATTCAGTTCAGTCATCACTTCAAAGTTTTTTGCAAGAACAATGTATGTGTCCATGCCTTCTTTATAATTCTGTAACTAAAGAATACACTCGAATGCTTTTCTCAGAACAAAATAATTCTGCCCCTTAACCAAACTAAAATCTGAAATCCTCACCTTTTAGGAAGTTGAAACTGTGTTCGGTATTTTTTTTTAATTGTTCTTAATGTTTTCTTTATTTTTGAAAGAGAGAGAAAGCGTGAATGGGGGAGTGGCAGAGAGAGAGGGAGACAGAATCTGAAGCAGGCTCCAGGCTCTGAGCTGTCAGCACAGAGCACGATGAGGGGCTCAAACCCACAGTGAGGTCATGACCTGAGCTGAAGTTGGACGCCCAACCTACTGAGACACCCAGGCGTTCCTATGCTTTCAGTATTTTTAAATGATTTTAGGTTATATTTTATAAGTATATATTTATTTATCTATTTATCTTTATATATACACATACACAAACACTAGGTATATATATATATATATATATATATATATATATATATATATGTAAGACATAAATATATATATACACATACATGTATTTTATTTAATACACTGTGGTTTAAGAAATATAAGTGTCATGGACCAAATTATTAAATATATTATTAGAAGACAATGTGATCAGGGAACCTGGGTGGCTCAGTTGGTTAAGCATCCAACTCTAAAAAAATTTATTTTAATGTATCTTTATTTTTGAAAGAGAGAGAGAGAGAGAGACAGAGCATGAGCATGAGCAGGGGAAGGGAAGAGAGACAGGGAGACACAGAATCGGAAGCAGGCTCCATGCTTTGAGCTGTCTGCACAGAACGGACTGTGAGATCACGACCTGAGTCAAAGTCAGATGCTTAACCAACTGAGCCAACCCAGGTGCCCCAAGCTTTCGACCCTTCATTTCAGTTCAGGTCATGATCTTGTGTGTCATAAGGGGTTGTGAGATGGAGCCCAGCATCAGGCTCCCCACTGGGTGTGAAGCCTGCTTAAGATTCTCTCTCCACTCTCCCTCCGCCCCTCCCCCACTCACATTTTCTATCTCTCTCAAAAATACAAATAAAAAAAGAGAGAGACATTGTGATTATATGGTTTATAAACATGATATCTTTTACCTCATACAGAAGTATCATGCATAACTTTCAGGAACTCTTGCTCCTTAGATATTCTGAATTCTATGCAGAAAAATTATTCTCATGCTCCGGACTGAAAAAAGAACACCACTGTATGGATTTAAGGCCACTAGTGCAGAAATGAGAGTTTGTTTTAAAATTGATCTTGCTTCACAGTCATAAAGGAAATAAACCTCAAAATATGCTCAATTACTCTTTACTTGTAGGTAATGATGGACAACATCTTTACCTTTTCAACTCTCATATATTTTCATTAGTTGTTTATTTAACAAAGTACAGCAGCATTTCAATAACTTGCATCTAAAATTTTATTGTTTATTTGCTTGCAACTACAGACCCTGGAGGTTCTACATACCTGGCCCTGATCTTTTTCCACTCCATTTCTGATAAATGCTTCTTGCCTATCTTTGCTTCCATCTCATTTGAAGCAAGGCCAATATTTTCTTATCTGCTTTCAGATGTTTATGTACATTTGATACGCATCTGCCTGTCCCTAGCTTTAAAGCAATCATATCTCTCCTGCATATCCTTTGCTTGACAATAATCTCATCAAATAACATTAATACACACATTCTGATGTGCAGATACTACTAATAAAAAAATAACTGGATAGTTCCTTAGTTCTTATTTGGTTAGGAACCATGACATTTCCTGCGCTGTAAACCACATTTATGTTTAATGACTAATTTCAAAAGGCGGTTTTATTCCTCACTAAAACAAAACAAAACAAAACAAAACAAAACAAAAAACTAGTAGCAATGCCCTTTCCTATCTGAGAGGGAGCTAGAAGCATAGTCTTCCGGATATGATGGAAGAAATCCTGCTGCTTTCCCACCCACTTCCACTTGTTCTCATGGCCAGAGAATGAGCTTGGCTCTCAGTCTAAGGGTGGTGACATGGCTGACAGGAAAGGAATATTTTTGTGATTCAGCAATGGCTTAAACAATGCTGCTTCTGTGGCAGCACTGAAGCCCTTAAGGGAATAGACTAGAATGACCGCTCAGAGTGGGCCAGCTCTGTCCTGGGACCCCTTAGCTGCCCCTCCCTTCAGGGAAAGTCTCTTCTTGGGTGAGCTTCAGATGTGCTGCATGTGGACAAAGCAGGGGAGAGTCTGTCGCTGCCACGCTGAGCCAACAGGGAGGCCAAATATACGATGTTGCCACACCATAAAACCCGCTGTCCCTTAGGTCATACTTCTGCTTTTCTTGCCCCCCCCCCCCCAGTACGGGGGTCCACCAGGCTAACTGCCCAACTCTTACTGAACACATTGGGAGAGCCAAATGGAGATTGACCCCTTTACTCATGTGTTTGCTTGTTTGTTTGTTTAACCCATTATTATCTTGTTTACTGTCTTTTGCACTTCCTCACAGAGACCAAAAGAGAAAAAAGATGTTACAAAAGAACATAGAATGTTTTTATTGCATTTGTTATTTAAACAAAATTATAAAAATCTGTAAGTGCCTCAAGAAAAACATTTCTCTCATCTAAGAGATTCAGCTATGTGTCAAAGGGGCACCTGGGTGGCTCAGTAGGTTAAGCGTCCAACTCTTGATTTCGGCTCAGGTCATGAGCTCACAGTTTGTGACTTGGAGCGCTACATGGGGCTCTGTGCTGACAGTGTGAGCCTGCTTGGGATTCTTTCTCTCCCTCTCTCTTTGTTCCTCCCCCACTTGTGCTCTCTCTCTCTTTCTCTCAAAACAAATAGATAAACTTTTTGAAAAAGGAATCTTTTCTTACATTATTTTATGGACAAAATAGTTTTCTCCTTTGAATCCTATCAATTTATATATCTATATCCATCAAAGTGTATATATATACATATATATATACACACACACACACATATATATATCCTTTATATGTTTACACTCTTTATATGTATATATATTATTTAATATATAATATATACTATGTATATACATTTATGCATTTATAATATTCTTTCTCAAATTATCCTATCTTATAAGTCAAAATATTCATTTACATCCTGAATTTTGAATAAACAAATGAATATTCACTACATACTAAATAATGATCGCCCTTTTGTGTGTAACCTGAGATAATCACTAGCTATTTTTCTCTGAGTTATCGAAACTGTACTTTCCCCGTTAGAGAAAATGGTCAAAAATTCCATAACTCTATGTAGTAGATGTGTTCAGAATCGTGATTTGCCATGAGACAGAAAAAAAGAGCAGGCCCTCCCGTTTTCACTTTGCCAAAATGATGAAAAGCACTGCTTTGAGTTTTGCCCTGTGTTTGTCTGTGAATTTTTGCAACTTCTCTAATCATTTTTCATAAGGGTTTTCATGACTTCAGTGAGTTTTGGGAGAAAATAACAATCCTGAAAACGGTGCACAATTATTAGCCTCCCTTTGAAACCCTTGCTGCAAATGTCTCAGTCCAGCTAGTGGACCATGGGAAGTATGAGGATGGGAGGCAGCTTCTTATCAGAGAAATGAGTGGGAGAGCATTTCCTTGTAGTGACTGTAACAGCAGTGGTAATTCTGGGCAAAAAGGCCATAACGATAACATCTACAAAACGGTGCGCTGTTCTCTGAAATGCACCATGAGTATTCCCACGAATGGAAGATAACTAGCTGCAAACAAAATATACTAATTCACAAAACCATGGAGAAGCTGGTTTTTACTCCCCTTCCCTACCATCCCTGCCACCCATTGCTTAAAAGAACAATGTCAGAAAGAGGAGAAAAGCAGTTCAAATTACATTTCTTTTTCTTTACTGACAATTCTATGAGAAAACAAGAGAAAGGACAGCTCCTGCAAACCCCAGGGTTGGGAAGAGAGAAGGGGAGGAGTAGATGGGTTAGCGGATCGGATTCTAACAATCGAAGATCAAATAGAAGCATAATTGAATGTGTGGGGAAAAAAGTTGGGGGCTAGCTAATCGAGGGCTATGAAAATGAGTAGGGGGCATAGACATGCAGCTATTTTCCATGAGGGGAAGGAGAGAGAAACAGTAGTTGGAAACAAACAGAAGGCTGCATAGAAAAAGGACTTGAGGATATGTGTCTATCTAGAGAAGGAACAAGGAAGACACAAGAGAGTTACTTGCAGTTGACTAATTCCAAATAAGCCACTCACACATGAGGCATTGTGCTCAGGTCCGCGTCCTACGTCTAGGTCAGCCATGACCAGAGGAGAACCATCAATCACTCCCACTCACAAAATGGAGTGAGAGTGATTGATTGTTCAGGGCTGAATTAGCCCTGCCTGATTCACGGGCAATCTTAATGGAATCCAGGAGCCCTGAACTGGAAACTGGGGTTTTGGCCTGGAAATGGACCCCAAACCTTGGGGCTAAGTCCAGGTGTGCCCTAGTCAATCCAAATCCATAGCTTCAGGAGGAAGTATCTGGACACTGAGCACACATTGCTTGTTTTGTGTTAACATTTTCAGATTTTCTTTCTGAAAAACATGATAAAAATAACATGGCGTTTTCTTGATATTATAGGAGTAGCTGCCATTAATATTTTCCTTAAGAACATGCTTACTTCTCCAATCCCAATCTTAATAATTATACTCTCTTTTAAATAGCTATTTTTAGACAATAATTTCATGCACAGAGCTATGACATAGAGAACAATATTTCTCAATAAATACACATCCAACTACAGGGGAGTGTCCAGTGCTCAAGAACATTAACATGGCATAAGATAACAGCCACCCCAAGAGACTTCTTTTCCTCTCGTAAATTATTCCACACCTTTCTCTGTTATTTTAAACCCAAAGGCAAATTGATATTTTGCTGAAAGTCTAAATTGTGTGAACATGAGTTTTGTTCCTAGGACTCTTTCTTGGTTGGGAAGAGGAAATGCCTGACATTTCTTAAACAGACCAATGATGACGAGCTATATATGGCTTGGATGTGACAATCACTCCTCCCCCTTCAAACCTCTGACCCTCGAGGTTTACTGACCAGCTTGAGCTTCAGTCTGAACCCTTGCAAGACCTAGTAAGGACATTTATTTTCAGTGGAGAGCCCCCTCATTGTTGAAATTCCTTTCTTCAAATCTGACAGAATCTAAGTTTTAAACCTCTGAGTAAATTATCAGGAAATGTTTTAGAGCAGCTTTTTCATTGCTTGTGGGTTGTACTATTTTTATTAGCTGTGCAGGTCTCTTCTTTTTTATTCTATTTAGCTATATCATCACATCCATTCGAGTACACACCTTAAACAGAGAAGTGATAAAGAAAAAGATTCCAAGCAGTTTATCTAATTCAGATTACAATCTCTAGAGATGGCAAGCTGAAATCAAACTCCAGACCATTTCAGACCAGCCCAAATTTAACTTCTCTCTAATGAGGCCATCTGAGACTGCTCCCTGAAGAGTCAAGTCTGGGATGGAGCTGGTGTGAAAAGTTTTCCCTATCAAACACACATGCTTTGACATAGACGAAACACCTTACAAAGTCTCCTTTACTTCTAAATATATTCAGCATTCTTTTTGATATTTCACTGAACATTGTATTTAATAAAAATGATTTTTGTAATAAAACTACTAGTGTATGTTGATGAGACAGGTAACTTGTTTAAGAGGAAATGAGGTGGTCGTCTGTAGGTCCGGATCAGGTGGAAGGCGAAAAAAAAGCCCCACATCCAGATGGAGTAGCCGGCTGCACAGGGGCATGACTGGAGGTTCTATGAGAACCACCACTGCCTACCTTTCCCACCTAAACTTCTTGCTATTTGTTCAACTTAAAGTTTCTTTAAATAATTTATAATATAGAGCTCTGAATGAAGACAACTCACACATTTTATCTATCCATTATCTCAACAATTTTAATTAACACTAACTAGCCAACAGAGCTGAGGGCAAGATACTGCAATAAAGATATGGACGCCATGTTCATGTTGATCTTAGGGAGGATAAAGAGTTCCATATCATTGCTTCTAACAGAGAGTACAGGTAGTAGGTCATCTTAGGAGAGCTTCTGCCCCAGAAGATGGCTACTAAAATATGAAATGAAAGTAAGCAGCAGAAGACATTTTCTATAATCAAGAAAATACTAGATTTAAAAAATTCACACACCAAATATAAAAATTGGCCCAAGTCTTTTTCTTTGGGCTGTGATACTACTATCCCCGTTTTTCTCCTCGGATTATCTTGGAATACATTCTGTTTCTCCAATTATCCCCATTTTGTTTCTCATTAGACCCCTAATTGCACATCTGAGATTGCTGATGCATGTCAAAGCTCTTTACTTGCCACATCTCACCTCACTAAGTCTACCATGGTTTTGCCTCAATTCCTGTCCTAAAGATGATGTTTAGCACACATCTTTTAGCCACATCTTCCAGTATGGCTGTGCTGTCTGTCCAATACACCATCTGGAATGTGGTTAGTGATCACATTCTAGACTAGATCACATGTCAAGACTAGAGATAAAGATAGGGAGGTTGTGGAAGGGTGGTGCCAACTAGAAGATCCTAGGGTTGGGAAATGGTGTTTTTGCAGCCATCCTCCTCCATCTCTTATTTCCAGTGTCAAAGATTTCAATCCATCAAGCAAGTATATTTAAATAAAGGACTGTAGACTGAGAACAGAGATACAACTAGGAGAATGGGTGGGGGCGCTTGGGTGGCTCAGTCGGTTAAGCAGCCGACTTTGGCTCAGGTCATGATCTTGAGGTCCATGAGTTTGAGCCCCATGTTGGGCTCTGTGCTGACAGCTCAGAGCCTGGAGCCTGCTTTGAATTCTGTGTACCCCCTCTTTCTCCCCCTCCCCGACTTGTGCTCTGTCTCGCTCTCTCTCTTTCAAAAACAAATAAATGTTAAAGAAAAAAAACCAAACAACTACGAGAATGGGACTTTGAACCAGTTTCATCATAAAGACAGAGAAGAGCATCCAAACAACATTGAAGGCAAAAGAGCCTTCGTGGTGAAAGATTCTTTCTGTTCTAAGGCAAAATAAGATTGCAAAACACCATTTTTTTCTGTATTTTTGGGAACACAAGCCCAAATTTGAGAGTGACTTCTTCTTAGCAATGGGTACACTTGAGTATCATCAGTTATCAAGGGCTTGTTAGTTTAAAACTGGATTGGGAAGCCATGATTCCCAGGGAATAGGAGTTGCACACTTAGTAGGGAAAGTTTTCTCTCTGAACTGTCTTTAAAAGCACAGAGTGAGAGGGGTACCTGGTTGGCTCAGTTGGTTAAGTGTCCAATTCTTGATTTCAACTCAGGTCATGATCTCATCGTTCATGGGTTCAAGCCCCTCATCAGGCTCTGCACTGACTGCATGGAACCTGCTTGGGATTCTCTGTCTCCCTCTCTCTCTGCCCCTCCCTGCCTCATTCTCTATTTCTCTCTCTCTCTAAAAATAAATAAACATTTAAAAAAACATAGAGTGGGAAGCGGCTATATTTGTATTATGAATGTAAGTCAGAGTAGAAGCCTTCTCTGCAATAAGTAACTTCAACCATCTTTTGCCACATCAAATACCAAAGTTGATTTCCTAGGATATTTGCTGAGTGTATCTTATTGGACACCAATGATGGGTGTTTCCCACCCAATAGGAGAGGGACAGAGAGAGAGAAGAAGGGAGGGGATTAGAGGGGAAAGGAAGGCAAGAAGGAAGGGAAGCCTAGGAAAGAGAAAAGAGGAGAGAAGGATGGGGCAGGGGAGGAAAGAGAGGAGGGGAGGAGTGAGGAAGGAAGGGAAGGAAAGGAAGATGTAGTCAGTCTCTTTCAATTAAGAGACCAGATTTCCTGTGTCCATGAGTCATCACTTAACAGCATTTGATGACCATTTCAAAAGAATTCTTGATTTTAACGAGGCAGATGCAACAAAGCTATGTATGCTGCATGCACAGGACAGCATTGTGCCATAAAAATGACAAAAATAGTGACTGGTTTTGTGACTCAGTCACATTGTGAAAGAATGAATCCCTTGGTGTATTAACACCCTAGAGGCTATTTCACTTTTTGAGTTTTATTAAACAAGGCCTTTATTTCCAGGGTGAAGTAGCACTTCTTTGTGGTTACAGCATCATAGACATAATGACACATTCAAAAGATTATGCTTTCAATTGATTCTATAAATACAGCCATGGGTTGGAATGTATACGGTACCTACAAACACATATGTGACAATAATTTAGTATCAGCCACGTCTTATTTTCCTCATTTGACTTTAGTTTGATGACAATGATGGATATGAATTCCAAAATGTTAGCTTTGTTATTTTTTTTCTCGGTTTAAAATAAATATTTTTTAAGTACTCTCCTCCTTGGGCAATGTGTTTCTCATTTGCTATGGCACTAAGTGTATAGGTATGGCTGACCGCTAACCTGACATGTGCCTGTCACCAGGGACTGCTGGTTCTTTCATCTTCTTAATGGACATTTCTCTACAGATGTCTGTGGCCTACCTGACTATAATCCTTTAAATTTTAATTCACTTTACATTTAGCCTGGTCATAAATACCATTTAGGTACCAATACTCTGCTTTATGCAATCCCTAAGGTGGTGCTTTTATTTTAATGAGGCCATTTGCAACTTAAGAGCAAAAAAATTCCATCTTTGATTGAATATATTTGTCAGTTTTATTCCCGATTGGCATTTTCATGGGAAAACTTGGATACAACTAAAGGATGGCCGCTTACCAAGTGGGATAAAAGTTTCAGTATGTTTCTACTTTCAAAATTTACTGAATAAATGGTCTTTGCAATTCATTTTGAAAACATCAAAGTAAACCCTGGCTGTAATCAAAAGTAAAATCCAGAATTAAGTTATGTTACAAATGAAATTTCCACTAGCATTTTTTTTTTCTATTTGAAAGGGGAAAAAAAGACTCCAGTTACCGTACTCAAATAACGGACTGGCATAATAACACATAGAAGTGAATGTGGAAGAATATGTGCAAAGAGGGGCTAATTGTCAATTTTGCAGTCATGGTCTCCCATTTTTATTCCAACGTTAATCTTTTTTGGCAATTCACACAATTTTCTAGCCTCCCCCACCACCCTAGTATTTGGAAGTAGGTAAATTGCCATTGACTTTTTAATTTAAAGTTTACTATGAAATGAATTTATTAAAAATATATCCCTAAGAACTATATGCACAGTTCTGTGAGCCTGAGGCCTAATTCTCAAACTAGAGTCCACACACTTTCCTGAACACTCTTCCAGAAGCCCTCCGCATTCTTAGAACCTAATTTCTATGCATAGGAGATGAGAAATATTCAAC
Organism: Panthera pardus; assembly: GCF_024362965.1. Taxonomy (NCBI): domain Eukaryota; kingdom Metazoa; phylum Chordata; class Mammalia; order Carnivora; family Felidae; genus Panthera; species Panthera pardus. Next base: position 84,476,761 of record NW_026526655.1, on the reverse strand, counting down.
TACATTTTTTCTCTGTACAAGTCAATGGTGATTTTATACAGTTTTATTTGAGGGGAGGAGAAACAGAGTCTAATTTGAGAATCAACAATATTGGAATATTTTCTTCATGAGAAATGAGACCTTGTCTATTTTTTTAAATGTATTTATTTATTTTGAGACAGAAGGAGAGAGAGAGAGAAAGGGGGGGGGGAGGGGCAGAGAGAAAGGGAGAGAGAATCCCAAGCAGGCTCTGTGCTGTCAGCACAGAGCCAGACATCGGGCTCCATCTCACAAACCGTGAGATCATGACCTGAGTCAAAATCAAGAGCTGGAAGCTTAACTGACTGAGTCACCCAGGCCCTCTGAGACTATTTAAAATACTATAGCAAACACATTAGTTAACATGAATATTCATTTAATTGTTAGGTCTAGTTTTCCACCTTTGGTTTGCAATATTCCTTAAATAAGAATCATGGTAGTCATTTCTGTAAATAAGGTTGAATGATGGTTCAACATTCAGTACAACAGACTAAAACTTCCTACAGATATTTCAATTTCTTTTTTTTCCATTTAGTCCTTTCATCCGATTTTAATATAATTATTTAACAAATATGAAAAACAAATCTCAGAAAGACTAAATAACTTTCAAATGTCACATAATAAGTCATGAAGTTGGAATCCAAACCCACATCATTCAGAATCCTAGCATTGTTTTAATTCAACCCTCTACATGGCCTCTCCACTGTTTGCTAAGTACAATTTTTGTTTGTTTGTTTATTTAATATATTAAAGATAAGCTAGTATCCTAATATGACTAGGCCAAGATCAAGTGTTGAGGTTGATATTCTGACTGATCTTTAGTAATCTTTGTATCAAAGGCCCTCTATTTTTCAGGGAATACCCTGGACCATATGAAGTTGGGAAATGACCACACATTTCAGCAAATGCCTGTGTAATTTATTTTCATACTTGCATGTTTTTGTCCTTAAAATTCCTTTGAATAAGTGAATCTCAATACAAATAATGCACATTATGACCCTAAATAATATTTTGTTCCAAAACAGAAAGTTTATAAGTGAAAATAACACCACTATATCTTATAATGTGTGATGACACAAATATTTAGATATTCTATGAGAAATTTCAATTTTTTTTCTATTTTATCAAGTAATTAAACCACCAAAGAGACTGTTTGCATTGAGAAATAAGTCAGTCTATTTATCGCTATTTATGACCCAGCATACCAATTGCAAATTGATACATGACAAGTTTGTGAGAAAGGAGAGAGAGAAGGAAGTTCTGTAAAAATAAATGTATATACAAGCTATTCTTTAGGAAATCAGAAACCTGTTTCCTATTTACTGCAACCATCTTGCCTTTATCCTTCTCTCTCCTCCTTTCTTCTTTTTCTTTTCAAAATTCCTTGTCCTAGAAGTCAGCAGTCATATACCCACCTCTAATGCTTAAAACAAAAAATGCAAAACAACAAACATAAGTAATGCTTAACCTATTGCAAAAGACTGCATTTTCAATGAGTGAAAATACAGCAAGAAAATGTTTTTGAATAATCCAGGACTCCTTGTCTTTTGGAGGTTGAATAAACTCTTAGATCATAATCTTTGTAGAGCCAAGGCTAATACATCGCAGACTACATATTCCTGGAAGTCTTTTGAAATGAGCATTATTTTTCATAAATTAAAGGCAATACGTTTGCAGTGCACTTACTTTTCTTGATAATTGATAATAATAGCCACATCAAATATTTATTTCACATTTACAATTTGTGAGGCATTTTGTTCACTGCTTTTTGTTCATTATATCTTTTATTCTGTACACTCTCATGATTGGTGCTATTATATCTATTTTAAAATTGAGAACAATAAGGTATACAGAAATTAAATGATGATCTATGCCCACTCACTTACTAAATTTCAGAGCCAACATTATATCTCATGTATGTGTGTCTTACTTCAAAAATCCCAAAGTGGTGCTTAATCATGACTATACAAATTTCAATAAGTAAAAGGAAATTCTGGATTCTGCTCTCCCCATTGCCACATCTACCTATTGATAGTTGCTGTATATTGAGAGGGAACCAGTGCATTTCTTATATATTAGTAGATGTCTCAAACTTTACGTATCCAACATTTTATGTGTATAAAACTTAGCAACTGATATGTATTTGCCTCCTAAAAAAAAATCCTATCCCTCTATTAGTCTTTTCCATCCATCCCAGCTGCCGACAACAAAACTCTCATCCATCACTTCACTTTTCTCTCACACTACACATCCAAACCATGAGTAGATCCTGTTATCAATACTTTGCAAATCCATCCAGAACTCAACTGCTTCTCATCAATGAAACTGCACCCTCTCTGGGTTAAGACCCCATCTTGTCCCATCCCAAGTACTGTGATCACTGCCTCATCATTCCTGTTGCCTCTTGTCTCCCATGAGTCTATGCATACAGGTGCCAGATAAATGATTTTAAAACAGAAGACATACATATGTCTTCTCTTATTCACACATAATAAAACCTATCATTCTTACTCTGTTCTATAAGGTCTTGCATATCTGACCACATCTCCTGTTCCATACCTACTCACTCCAGCCCACTCTACAAACAACACTGATCTATTTGTTGACCTTGGCACACACAAGACAAACTTCTGTCTCAATACCTTTGCACTTCCTGTTTCCTCTCCCTGGAGGCTTTTTCCTCTTTACCCACATGACTAAGCTCTGTTAGCTTTTAAGATTATGTCAGAACATGGCCACTCCCATTTGTTTACATATTGTCTCTAGCTGTTTACATATTGTCTCTAGCTGTTACATATTGTCTCTAGGGCATAGCTGAGTAGCTATGACAGGGACCATCTGACCCATAAAGCCTGAAATATTTATTATCTGTCCCTTTATAGAAAAATTTGGACTACCTCTGTTTCTTTTCTCCATATTTATCATTATGTAGCCTGCAATACATCTTATATTTATCTCATTTTTGTCTGTCTCTTTTAACTTGATGTAAGCTCTCTGAGGGCAGATAAAGTTTTATTTGGGACAATAAACAAAATATTGCTGTCTTCCTAGTACCTAGAATAGTACTGGCACATAGTGTGTCCAATAACTATTTGTGAATATGTGAAGAAAATTGCTGGATGGCATATTCTAACCCTAAATTCTCAACTCATGTTTCTTGGAGATGCTAATGTTCTCTATAACTAACTCTGTGACTTACTTTATTGCCCCAAATAAAACTTTATCTCATTAATAACAGTAATATTCATTGGTGGTCATCAACTTTGGATTAAGTCTAAATGAAAATAGTTTTTCTCTACAGGAATTTGAATGTTTAAAATTAGAGTCATGAAGAATTTGGTAAGGAAATGTACTGTGTGCAATACTCAAAAGCAAAGTTGGGAGAGAAAAGATAGGAGACGTTCTTGCTCTATTCATTACTCAAAGCAAATATTTTGAAAGAGCTCATAATGTTTTTCAAAATTCCTAGGTAAAATATAGACTCAAGGTGTTCTAGTTTATTGAAAGAAGTCCTGACCATGAAATCAGAAGTCAGTGGCAGTCCTGGCTCTATTATGTACCAGTGTATGAACCTGAGATAGAGATTACTAAAATATCCATATTAAAGGGTTATTTTGAGCATTAGATGAAAGGAATGTGATACATATATAATCTATCTTACCATAAGTATTCAAGACATAAGCTGAGTCTGAAAAATCTGAGCTAATTTTACTAAAATCCAACAAATGTTATAACTTAATGGGCAAATCTGGGAAATATTCTGGTGGACATAAAGTTGAATTGGTGTCTTTGCAACCACAGGTAGAGTCTTTCTTCCCACATATCTTAATGTGGTTTCCTAAAAATTTGAGGTAAACCTAACTGGATTAACTTAGTTTACCAAGTGACTAGCTGTGTTGTCTTAAAAAAGTTATTTGACATCTTTGAGACTTCATTTCTTCTTATGTAAAATGAAGATGACAATATCTGCTTAACAGGGTTCTTAGGAGGATTAAAGGATTATATGTAAAATACTTAGTAGAGCATCTAGCATATTGTAAATTCTAAAATTTTAGTTCACCAAGGTTCTCCTCCTTCTCCCCGTGACTCTTACTTCCTAGGGTCAATCATATAGGGGGTGGTCATGCTAGGTGAAGAAAAGAAAATGTCAATAGTAAATAAATAAATTACATAAATAAATAAATAAATAAATAAATAAATAAATCTTCTTAGCAACTTTATCAAGGAAAACAAATCTACTAAGGAATCTGACATAATACATTAATACGCTGTGTCCTGGGTATTTTTATTTTGTTGGAAATTTGAAATTTCATATATACACATACATAGGAGGACACAAATAAATTATTCTTTGATGATAAATTTTAGACCCCTGGGAAAAAATAATCCAGGAAAAACAATATTTTCCTTATCTTTCAAATGATACTTTTTCACATCATGTTAGTATCAGGCAGTTATTCCCTTGAAACACATCTTCTGTAGCATCCTGTTTTGCCCAGCATTACTTCATTTTACAGAGTTGTTTTTTTTTTTTTTCCTTGAGAGAGAAGGGCGACTTTCTAGGTTACTTTTGTTTTACGTCCTGAGTTAAAAAGGAAGTTGTGTTACTGTAAAATCTAATATGCAGCTCAAAGAGAAAAATGAAACCATCCCCATAACTCAACTCTGAGCTCTGACGTTCAGTGTAAGTTGGCCTCTTTTAAAATTGAATCTCAGTATCTGCATTTTTTTTATTTGTTTTCTTTGCTGCTGCTGTGTATGGACAGGCAAGAGTAAAGGCCTTGGCACAGGACGTCTGAGAACTCTTTCCTAGTGGTGCAGCCGCACCTAGCCACTTACAAAAGCATTTCTCTTTTTATTGGTGTCTCCGGTACTCATTATTTTACCTTTATCTACATTCTTCTGCATTTCATCTGTGTCTTTGATCAGGCTGTACTTTGACCTCTTTCTAGTTTGAAAAGGTTTTATTCATAGACTTTTCCCACCTTTCCTAACCTTTCTCAGAGTCCGTTATTTTTCCAAAGGGTCAACAGCGATGGAATTCAGTATGCTAACTTCAGATGGTGACCTCTTTAAATAAACATTGCTAAAAGGACTTGTTCAAAGGCCATTGTATGGTCTAAATAAAGCTGGGCTTAGTCAACCCTGTGAAGCAGTTGGAGTTTATCTTTCTCTTCCTCCTCTTCTATCAAAACATGACTATCCTATGATCCATTTCCTTAGGGCTCTTTGAATGGTTGACACCAATGCTTAAATGTCTGTTAATCTTATGGTTTTCACTCTCATTACCAGAATGCTCATTTACCATATTTCAAGGATACAAATATATTTTCAATGTAATTTAACATCTTTGGGATAAATCTTACAATTAAAGACTATTCTGGTTATGTTGACAGGTTTTTTTTTCTTTTATAGTTGTATGCAAAATAATGCTGCATCTTATAATTGATGACGTCTTAAATATAGACAAAATTAAGGATTCTTAGGAAGTACAAGTCATTTATTTGTGGGAGTTAATCCCTACTAGTGGAATTTTAGCCAAAATAGAATCTTTTTTTTTAATGGTTATTTTTGGGAGAGAGAGACAGAGAGCAAGTGGAGGAGAAATAGAGAGGGGTGGGGAGGGGGCACAGAATCCAAAGCAGGCTCCAGGCTCTGAACTGTCAGCACAGAGCCCGATGTGGGGCTCGAACCCAAGAACTATGAGATCATGACCTGAGCCAAAGTTTAACTGACTCAGCCACCAGGCGCCCTAGGCACAATAGAATCTTTTTTTTTTTAATTTTTTTTTTAATGTTTATTTTTGAGAGAGACAGAGTGTGAGTGGGGGAGGGGCAGAGAGAGAGGGAGACACAGAATCTGAAACAGGCTCCAGGCTCTGAACTGTCAGCACAGAGCCTGACACGGGGCTCGAACTCGGGAATGGCAAGATCATGACCTAGGCTGAAGTCGGAGGCTTAACCAACTGAGCCACCCAGGTGCCCCCACAATAGAATCTTAATGCCAGTGTTAATTTTGGCCAGGAAGTAATATTTTTACTCTCTCTAAGCTCTCCTTGTCATGTAGATTACTGCCAACTCCTGCTAAAAACCTCCTTCCCCACAGTCCACAAGAAGCATCTCAAACTTTAGCTGATGCTTGCAGCTTGTATTGCCATGATTGGAAAGGCTGACATTATTTCCATAGGACAAGTTTCTGTCATTCAGGAAGATTCTAAGATAGTTTAAAGGAACCTATGTAAAGAGAAGAAGTGGATATAGAGTGTGCTCCAGGGGGATTCTCTCTACCCAGTTCTGCAGGAGGTAAGCAGAACTCGCACAACGTGTCAATGAAAGGCTCTGCAGTGACGTAGCCGTTGTCCTAGCATTCGTTCCTTTTTCCTTATGGCCGCTTTGTGTAATTTCTCTAATAGTAGTATTGTGACACTTTGTCAATGTGAAGGGGATAGAATGAAGAGAAAGTGAAACCTGTCCTTTAATGATTTGATTTAATTGTGTGGCGTGTGTCCTCTGCTCTTTTCCCGGCTACTACTTCATGATTCATAAATCTGGGAGGGATATTACCACTTGCACAATGCTACCCGGTGTGGTCAAAATCACCTTGTCGCATCTTGTGTCTAAGATGGATTGGCCTGGCCATGAAATCTTCAGACACCCTTCTTGGTCTGTAGGGACCGCGTGCTTGCAATGGGAAGAATCTGCCACTAGATGGTGATCTTGCAAATTAGTAACAGCGCAGAAGTTCACTTCTCTTCAGTTTAACTGTATAGTGAGAAACCAGAAACGTTTGCTACTTTTGCCCAACATTTTGAATACCGTTTGTGCCAAAGTGTAACTATCTTACATCATTAAAGCTTAGTAATTTAAGATCGTTATCGAAATTAGAGAATTAGAATATAGGTTGAACTGTAGGTAGTTATCCTAAATTCTGGTTACGACATCCAACTGAGGGTTACTTTCTAGGCAATCACAAAATATGTACTGAATCCTCTATCAGCTATAAGGCCAAAATTTTCTGAATTTCATGGTTTTCATATCTCTCTGGTGAGGCTGATCCATGTACCACATTTAGGTATGATTAAACTTGATCTTTATGGTTCTTCTGAATTTTAAGGGTAAATATTTTTTTACTCACCTGAATTTAAATACTGTTTGTAAATATATCCTTTCATATTATCTCTAAGTTTTTATATAATGTACTAAAAACCTCTTGGCCAGATTAGAAACTTTCCACTACATCTCGTTACATTTCACTAAGCTTTGAAAATCAAGTTTGAACTTTTAGGCAAGTTTGAGTGACAGCGGGTCCCTCCATTAACAAACCAGGAACTTTTAGCTCTGCAAACAGTTATCGCTCTTCATGCCAAAGGAGAGAGGGGTGTCACAATAATATTTTAAAACCTCCATTTGATGTATTATTCTCCTTATGTGTTTCGCTCTTAAACTAGCTTCAAGAAGAAAAACCCCAACTTCTGTTTAAATCTTCTCTTTTAAAAAAAATATGACACTTAGCAGTAACTTTTTTATGTAAATAACATAGCATATTTTACGCATGAAGCCTGAACATTGGGTTGATTGGGCAACGCAGTTAAAGAATGCTTATCTAATCCATAATTGTTTCCAGAGAATTGAGCCTAAGAAAAGTTGTACCCATTTTTCTTTCAATTTTGCCTTAATATTATCAAATATTTTTCTAGGTACTCAAAGATTAGATTTTCTCCTCAGATACATAAGTGTCCAATGTTGGCTAATACCAAACAGTGTCTAGGGCCAACAGGAGAAATTGAATTACAAATAAACAGAAAAAGTAGTCTTTAAAAGTCATTATAACCATTACTTATGCCATGTCTTACTTATTTCTGCCTTCTCTGTGTATTACAGCTTCTACCCAACCACTTGGTTACTTTAATCTCTTGTCCTATCAGTCTACCATGGCCTTCACACTCATAGTCTATCCTTCTTTTGATTCCATTTGATTTTGTCACTCAGAAAACCACCTTTAGTCATGTAAGCCAGAAGATACAGGTAGACCTTAACCAGTCATTGTATTTAATAACTTGAAACTCATGTCATTTTCTCTTGCTTTCTCTTTCTTTCTTTTTTTTTTTTTTTTTTTTTGGTACACATTTGTTTTAATGTTTATTTATTTTCCAGAGAGTGACGGGGACAGAGAGTGAATGGGGGGAGGGGGAGAGAGAGAGGGAGACACAAAATCTGCAGCAAGTTCCAGGTTCTGAGCTGTCAGCACAGAGCCCAAGAAGGGGCTTGAACTCAGGAACTGTGAGATCATCACCTGAGCCGAAGTCAGACGCTTAACCGACTGAGCCACCCAGGTGCCCCTCTTGCTTTCTTTTTTTCTTTTTAATGAGAGAGAGAGAGAGAGAGAGAGAGAAAGCAGGGAAGAGGGGCAGAAGGAGAGAGCGACAGAAGCGTAATATGCTCCACACTCATCACGGGGCCTGACACAGGGCTCGATCCCATGATCCTCGGGTCATGATCTGAGCTGAAATCAAGAAAGCCACCCTCATTCTCTTGCTTTCAATTACAACTTCTGAAACAATTTCTACAGATTTCAAATTTTTCAAAAGAGATCCTACCCAACAGTCAATAACATAAATCATAAGAAGCATTTTTTATTTAAACTAAAATGCTCTCTCAAAAATTATAGTCTAGGTGATATAAATAGATAGCCTCATAAGGAGAAAATTTGAAATTTTGAGGGTCACCTTAATGGGACTTAGTAGATGCTGGGATTCTTTTAAAACTATTTTTGTCTCTGGGACACATGGATGGCTCAGTCCATAAAGCATGCAGCTCTTGCTTTTGGCTCAGGTCATGATCTCATGGTTCATGAGTTCAAGCTCTGCATCACCTCCTTGCTGACAGCACAGAGACTGCTTGGTATTTTCTCTCCCTCTCTCTCTCCCCTTCCCCTGCTCATGCTCTACTTCTCTCTCTCTTTCTCTCCTCTCTCTCTCTCAAAATAAATAAACTTGGAAAAATATTTTTCTCTCTAGTCTTATAGACTTATAAGTCTCTATAGCCTTATAGAGATCTTGTTTCTGCTTCAGGATGTGGAAAGCTTAGAAGTGCTTCTACACCTACAGAAATAAAAAATCCAGACAAATTACCAATTGGCACGGTTTTTTGAACCCAGTAGAAAGCTAAGATTGCAAAACAAACAATCAACCAGAAAACTGGAGAGTGACAGGTAACTACAGATGGAGACAAGATACATTTGCTTACCTATGGTAGACATCACTGGACACCAGTGGGACTTAGCTAGAATAACTGTTAAATTGGAAGCAGAATGCAGAATGACTGGAGAAGGTGGCGTTTTAGAGGGCCACAGATGCAGGGAGGGGCATTCACACGCTAGCACCTTTTTCTCCTTGAAACCCACTAAGTGCTAACAGGGAAAAATGAAGAGGGGTCTGGAGACAGCTTCCCTCACATAGGACCGGGAAGCAAAGCAGACACTGAAAACGGGACATGAAACAATTCCTCACATCTTCCCCCTATCCTCCCCCTCCATCTCCTGGAACAAAGGCCTTAATCTACAGAGTGAAGAACAATAAAACCTGTTCTAATGTTGTTATGTTTTAGGGCACCGATGAAAATCTATTGCACCTGGCAAAGGGCACAATGACAAAAATCCTCTAGCCCTATAGAGGGGACAGGGATATAGTCTTAACAAGAACTATAGCTGGAGGAAGAGCAGGAACACCTTGAAAGCCACATCTGGGAGACCCGAGGATGCTTTCCTTCACTTCCTGCTTCCAGGCTAAAAAGCAAGTAAAAGTGATGATGAAGTATTGCCGGATAAGCTGTGAGAGACAGGTCCTCTCTGTGTACAGCACAAAAGGGAAGCTTGAGTGTGAAAGTAGAGAAGAAATCGGGGAAAAACTTTGGGAAGTCAGCCTCCCTTTCAAACCCAAGTTATTGCTACAGAAATATGAAAACTGTGGTCCACCAAAGGCAAACACAGGGACACAATTTCAAAAGTGCCCAACTCTTGGCTAGAGTACCACAAACCTCCATACTAGAAACCTAGCTGAAGGAGAGATATGCCTATTTACAAGCACAAAAACTTTTAGTTCAGTCTCTACTTTCCTACACAAGTTGTTTGGCTTTCTATGAAAAATTACAAAGGCTATGAAAAGGCAAAACACACACACACACACACACACACTTGAAGAGACAACACAACGAACAGAACCTTCAGACTAGATATGGCACAGATGTTGAAACTATCTGACAGAGAGTTTAAAATAACTATGATTAATGTATTACATGCTCTGAAACGGAAAAAAAGTAGACACCATGCAAGATTAGATGGCTAGATTCATCAGAGGGAAGGAAACCATAAAGAAGAATCAAATGGAAATGCGAGAAATAAATAGCATAGTAATACAGACACAGGTCGCCTTTGACTGGCCAAGTAGTAAACTCAACACAGTGGAGAAATCAGGAAACTTGAGAATCGGTCAACAGAAATTATCCAGATTGAGCCAGAAAAGAGAAGAAAAATGAGAAAAACAAAGAAACAAATAAAAACACAAAGCAAAGCATCCAATAGCTCTGTGAGACAATATCAACAAATCTAACAATTGTCTAACTGGAATCTTAGAAGGAGAATCAGGGCAGAACGAAACAGGAGAAATGTTTAAAAACAATAATGGCCAAGAATTTTCTGCAATTAATCATAGACTCCAAAGCACAGATCCACAAAGCTCAAAAACACCAAACAGGATGAAAAATCAATCCCCCCCTCAGGACTGGGGTGGGTGTATATGAATGAACACACCTAGGCATATCACATTAAAAATTGCTGAAAACAGAAGACAGAGAAAATGTCTAAAGCAGCCACATGACAATCAGAGAAACAAATCAGCTATAGCTGATTTCTCATGAGAATCTACAAAGAAAAAAGTGTAAATACTGGCCTTCCATCATTCTCTACCCAGCAAAAAATCATTTTCAAATAAGAAGTACAAATAAGAGCTTTCTAAGAAGAACAAAAAGAGAATCCATTGCAAGCAGACCTTGACTGCAAGAAATATTAAGGGAAGTTTAGCAGGCAGAAGGAATAGGATATCAAACTGAAATTTGAATCTTTACCAAGAAACAAACAGGGAATGGAATAAATGAAAGTAAAATCATTTTTTAAATTGCTCTTAGAGATAACTGAATGTCAAAAGAAAAAAATAGCAGCAATGTATTGTGTGTTTATAGCAGGTATAAAATAAAATATATGACAGCAGTAGAACAGAGGGCTGGGGAGAAGAATTGAAATACACAGTCATAAGGTCCTTACACGACTTACGAAATAGTGTATAATACTGTTCAAAGTAAGATACTGGTTAACTAAAGATATACTAATATAGATCAACTACCAAAATATGAAAGAGTATAAATAGTATTGTAACAATGGAGATAAAATGGATTAATACAAAATATTTAATAACCCAAGACAAAGCAGAAAAACAGGGAAAATGAACAAATAACATACCCAGTGAATAAAACACCATATAAGATGGTACATTTCAATCCCCTGATCTTTTGTCTTTTTGTTTCTTCTAGAATTATTCTGATAAACCTTAATGCATATGCATAACTAGAATAACTTAGAGGCAATCTTATCTGGAAGCAAAGTGCATTTCTATAGCTTATGTATGGTTTTCTTTATACAAAACAAACACCTGAATTTTTCCACCCATTCATCAAGTATTCACTGAGTAAAGGCATTCTTTGTGTCAAGGACTGTCTTTAGGACTATGGACACAATGTCAAACAAAACAGGCATAGATTCAGTTCTCTCTTCCCAATACATACTAGCTTAAAAGTTCTAAAGGTCAACTGCAAGTTCCCTAAACTGTCTTCACTCATTTCTCATTTCAAACAGCTACTTTCCGATACAATAAGAAATTGGTCTTTTAAAAAGATTTTATTTTGATGTTTGTTATACTGCTGAGAATAAAATATTTGAACATGGGGTGAAATAAAAAATATAGATATAATGGACAATGTCAGCTACCACACAGTGTTCATTATCTCCTTACATCTTCAGGTTTCCAGTCTTCCTTCGTCCGTTTCCAGCCCTAGATGTTAATCCTGATCAATCTAAACTAATCATCGAATCCCATTTCCTCACCCAAACCAGTCACTGGTTCAGGAACTGAGAATTAATCTAATCAATACGTGGAGTTCCAACAGCGGTTATTTTTATTGCATGTGCCCACCCATGACCTAATGCAGCCCAAAGACACTGGCAGAGAGGAGTGTTATTCCACAAATGAAAGGGTGGTTTTCTCCCTCTTCCACTGCAAAGAGAAGGAGACATGCGACCCTAGAGGCTATTGATAATCACGCTTTGGACAGAGGAAAGACCTGTTTGAGAACTGAGTGATACATGTATGAGAATTCGCCTGAAAGAATCATAAAGGACCAAGTTGAAGTCACAGTTTTCATTTTCTGTGATCTTGCCCTCCCCTGAGACATCCAGTTATGTGAGATTCACATAGTCATTCAATAAATATTTATTGAGCATGTACTGTGTGTGAGTCATTCTTACACTAAGAATGTAGTATGAACAAAAGAGGAAAAGGTTTCTGCCTTTGCAGAGCTTATGTGTATCTCAAAAGCAGAAAGTAAATAAGAAAAGAAGGAAATCTACAATAGGAAGGAAAACTACAATAGGTCAGATGGTGATCAATGCTACAGTTTTACTTTGATTGATGCTCCTTATTACTTCCTGTGCCTCTAACTTTCCATCTGAAGCCATGTTTCTTTAGCTTCTTTTCTTCAGAAACCCAGACCACAAATTGCCAGCCACTCTACTCAGTAGCCTTGAACTCTGCTGTCTCCCCCTCATCTCTCAGCTCCTCTTCTTTCTGCTAAGGTAGTAAAATGCCCCTGAGCAGAAAACTGGAGTGATCTTGGGGCTCACTGTAGATTTGTCCTCTCTTTGGGATCACATTCTATCCGCCCATGTTTAAAAACAGCTGCCTTGTATATTTTTGTTTGGAGGGAAAGTCTTGTACCAATCTCCATCAGAAGTGGGGGGAAAAACATGAGATTTACATTGGGGAACAGGCTTTGGAAAGATGGACCTTCTAAGTATAAAAAAATAGAGTGAATGTAGATATGGAAGAATGAAATCTATTTTTGATGCAATATTTGAGTATGGTTACAAAAGGACAACTGTTTATTTCTAAGAATCATGAGCAAGCATAGATGTGACTAGAGGGGAAAGCAAAAGCTACATCAAGAAGGGACTTGTAGCTAAATCAACATATATTGGGATATATTTCCCTTCCCAATTAATTTCTCCCTATTATTTTGGCACTGTATATTGCTTACTAAAACTTTGTTCTTGTATATTCCCATTATAATATAAGGTTGATGAGAACGAAGCCCCAACTGGCTTGTTCACTGTTACATTTCCAATTCCTATTTCATAGTAGACACTCAAAAATATTTGTTGAATTTATATATGTATGTGTCTGTGTATATGCCAAATGTGTTCATATGTATACATGGGCTTGCTTTATGCATTAAATTATTTAAAATTTTTGCTGATTATCTCAAAGCAAAAATTATTACCTATAATTAAGTGAGTTATTTTGGGAAACAGATTTATTCTTCCAGGAAAGTACTATGTTTCTAAGAAAATTTATTTATTTCATTAAAAGTTTCAGATTTGGGCCTTCACATTAAAACTACCTCAGGGCAAAAGTTCAAAGGAATTATAATTAAGCAAAATAAATACAGGCATAAATGTCCAACATATGTTAAATCAATGAAATACCCATTTAAAAAAATAGCTACTACACTCTCTTGGTAGGTCAACAGCCTGGAGAGTTGAAAAATAATTTAGAGGAAGAAAGTCCATTTTGTGACCACAAGTGGTTATGGTGTTATGTGAGAGGCTTCCTTTGAGAAGTACTTTTGTTAATTTTGTCTGCCATTGAAAAATTATTGTTAGATCCCTAGTCAAGAGTCGTTTCTGCCATGTGTTTTCCAATGCAGTATGAATGTGTGAGAGATGTTTCAAAAAAGCCACCTAGAATACAGCATAGTAAATGACCAATTTGGAAACCCAAAACTTCAATGGAAAAAAATAATAAATATTTTAATTCTCCTTAAGTTTTCATTTAGACATATTTCCTAGAGCCTTTAAGCACAAAAATAAATAACCAAACTTCTGAGCTATCTCATCTGACTTGAATTTGAATGTGTCGCACACATAGTTAAATTCTACCTAGTTTCCCCAAAGTGATGCTTCTAGGCTCCATGTTTTATTTTTGAAGTAACAGTATTTGACATATCAAACTTCGGTCACCCCTCAATCAGCTGCATGTGGAATAATCCCATTGTGGGCTAGATAGAGTTCATTTTAAATTTCACAAAATTTTATCTTCCACACATGTTTATGACATGTCTTATAGATTGCAGGCACTTGGTATATACACTACTGAGTAAATATTTCTCCCATCTATTTTGTTAGAACAAAGATCCCTTTTTATTTCAGCATGAGAAAACTTTGCTAAAGTTTTATCCTGCAGATTTGAGGTGAATTTGTCAAAACCATATGGGCAAATAATTTTATACAATAAAGTAAATAAATGAGATTCTTTCCTGACTCCTGAAGGAATGTTTTCACACTGTGCAGAGGCAGAAGGTAGATGTCCAGGCTAAAGTAATTTAGGACATGCTAGAGTCATAACCTATTGAATGCAGGTAAAATATAATAATAACCTAAGCTAAATTAAACAAAGATTTTATTGTATTTTTTAAATTTATTATTTTCTTTTTTTATTTTGAGAGAGAGAGAGCACGTGTGCATGCCAGAGAGGGTGGAGAGAGAGGGAGAGAGAGAATCCCAAGCAGCCTCTGCACTGTCAGTGCAGAGCATGATGTGGGGCTCAATCCCAGGAACCGTGAGATCATGACCTGAGCCAAAATGATGAGTCAGATACTTAACAGAGTGAGCCACCCAGGCAGTCCAGTTAAGTGAAGATTTTAAAGAAGATGTAGGTTAAGGATTATTTATAAGAATAATGTAAATTTTGTATTCCAAGAGTAATAATTTTAAATCCAAGGATTTTATATTCCAAGCTTCTCTAGAGTGACTAGAAGTTAGGTGCAAAATATTATATACCTGTATATATGTAGTTTTCTCTATAACACCGTCAGACCTAGGGCAAATCTTCTGGTCTATTCTTCTGTCTTCTCTTTCTTTCTCTCCCTCTGTTTCTGTCTCTGTCTCTCTGCTTTTCCGACGCTGCAAGTTGGTTTTCCTTGCTTTTCAGTGTTGTTAAAGTACATTACACTACCTTCTCAAGTGTTCATCTCAGTGAACTGTCATTCATTGTATTACTTTGTGTCATTTGCAAGATAATAAAGAGTGTCATGTACCATGGATCATTTACAATATTTGAGAAACCAGTAATAAATTCATAACAGAAGAACCATTACAACACAGGACATTGAGAAGAAAGGTTCGATTCATCCTATCAAGCAAAAAACCTCTACCATCCCAAATTCAGGCTGAGAATAAAGAAAACATAAAATTGGTAAACAGAGGAAGGAAGTTGTAAATATTAACTCTAGCATAATGACAGAAATAATCATGCGTGTTCTCTTCCTCTATCCCTCTATTAAATTTTCCCTATTATTTTTTTTATCAGAAATGTTAGTGAAAGTTAAAACTGAAATTTAGACTTTAGAACATACAACCAGATAGGGCTGTGATAGAACAAAAAGCAAAATTAGTTTCAACCTGTGAAGACTATGATAAATAAGAGAACTTTTTATCTTCCCTTTTTGGAAGATGAGAACATTTTCATTCAGATGAAAGATGTAGTATATTGAGCAGAATCAAACCACCATCACTATTTTGTAGTATAATGGTCAATTACAAAAAGAATGTGAAGTGGACGCTTCAAAGCAAATACTTTTCTTGTAATGAATGTGTTGCTTGAAGAATGTGGAAGCATGATCTTTTCCCATATTTTTGCTCTCATTTAGTGGGGCAAACACTACGTTTTGACTTCTTAGTAGTCACTAGCCTTCTTTATTCCCAAACAATGGTTTCGAGAGTCAAGCGGGGCATCTCATGACCACAATAAAACAAACCTGAGGCAAAATGAATATATTGAAATGAAAGTTCCAAAGAATGGAGATTAATGTTCTTGGATGAAAAACTTGAGCCGTTTGATCAACCCTGGGATAACTTACTTCCAGACCTCTTATAGGAGATAATAAAACCCCATTATTTTTAGGCCACTTGGGGTTGAGTATTTAGGTTCTTGTAGCCAAACATATTCCACCTTAACTAAGTAAAATTTCCTACCCCAAATTGGCCTCCACACTAGGAACATTTATTCTTTTCTAATTTATTATCATATTATCAGTGAGGCTTTCCCAGATGACTCAATATAACTAGGAACCTTTCCTGGCTCTTTCCATAGCAATTTTATTTAAAACACCCAAAATACATATATATATACGTGTATATATATATATATATATACGTATATATATATAATTAAATTAAATTAAATTAAATCAAATCTATATATATACGTATATATATACACATATATATATATACACTCATATATATACATATATATGTGTATATATATATCATATATATATATATATATATATGTATATATAATTAAATCAGATGTTTTTAACTGCCCAGGTTCTCCCTGACAAAAGCATGAACACTTTTAATTACAAGGGGAAAAAACAGCTTCACAGAAAAGAGACCTAGAAATCAGCTTCTTAACCAAGTGGTCAAATGTTAGAACAAGTGGACATCACAGGCTTTCTGGGAAGGGCATATTATCACTCCTCTGGTGATCCTACAAAAAATCATGATCTGAATTTAATCATGTAAAATAGCAAATGAATGCAAACTGAATTACAAAATAACTGTCCTATACTTCTCAAAAATATCATGGTCAAGATAGAGACTGAGTAAAAGAAGCTAAAGAGATTTGGCAACTAATTGCAGCAAGTGATTCCAGAATAGACCTTGGACTGGGGGAAAAGAACAAGTACAGCACATTATTAGGACAATTGAAAAATTCTGAATATGGATCATGGATTAGATAATAGTACTGTATCACTGTTTCAGTGTTAAATTTCCTGACTTTGATCATTGCAGTGCTGTTATGTAAGAGATGTCCCTGTTTTCAGGAAATACACAAACAGATAATGATGTAGAGACGCATGACATCTTCAATTTACTGCCAGATGATTCAGAGTAACTCTTCTTGAAATTACATAAAAATGGAAGTTAAAAAAAAACACGCACAAATGAAAGCCTTGTCTCGAGCACAACTTGCCCAGCTTTCCTGATGGCCCAGTGTGATGTAGACAATGCGTCTCCCGCAGGACACACAACTCTACATCTTTCTACCACTGCCCTAGCATCTTTCACACTTTACAGTAATCACTGATTTGTTTTACTTTTCCAGGGAAATCAAGACTATTCAATGGGAAAAACAGCATCATATTGATTTTGAATCTTAAATTTTTTAATGTTTATTTACTTTTGAGAGAGAGAGAGAGAGCATGAGTGGGGCAGGACAGGGAGAGATAGAGACACAGAATCAGCAGCAGGCTCCAGGCTCTGAGCTGTCGGCACAGAGCCCAACGCAGGGCCCGAACCCACGACCGTGAGATCATGACCTGAGCAGAAATTGGACATTTAACCGACTGAGCCGGTCAGGTCCCCCTTGAATCTTAGATTATAGCACAGACAGAGCAGTTATAACTATGGGCCTAATAAACAGTTACTGAGTAAGGATATCGAGATGTGTAAGTTTGAAGAAATATACACTGCACGTGGAAAATGAAAATTAGTCACTATCAATGCCATGATTTTTAAATCTGTGGTCTTATGCATTTTTTAAAATCATCCATCTGACTTCAATTTAAGATGACACTTTGATTAATTTTAGACAACCCAATAGTCTAAGCTGAAACACATTTAATATTCAGACTTTTACAACCACTAATTTGCATATGAGTGACCCCTCTGAAATATTTGAGGAAAGAATAAATGTGGTGAAAACAAACACAACAAAACAAAAAGCATGGTGCATCAATCCTAGCAAAACACATACCACTTGATGCCATTGTTGCAATATCAGTGCATTTCTGGTAGGAAAGGAGGATAAACCCATTACATATCTGTCTGCATGGAAGTTCTTTGTCTTTTCTTCTCTCGTCCAGCTAGAGGCAAGTTTACATAATGTACTTGTCCACTTAACTAATTTCTGTCAGCTCTGTCTTGTTGGAAGAGTATACTGTGCTTAAATTTTACTGGTCTTTTTTTTCTTTTTAATGTTCACTTTAGGTCTTGTATTTCAGCTGTCTTACTTCTAGAAATAGCATAATAGTGTGTCGGAAGGAAATTATTATTCCCTGTTCCTGACTATTCCTTCTACATAGTGGAAGAAGACTTTCTCTCACCTCTTCACTCATTTTGTCTCAGACAGAGGTCCTTCACTTGAGGAATAGAGCAGGCATTCCTAGGACCGCTCCATCACTTTCTTCCCACAAGGAGAACACAGTTCCTTTATGTTCCGGTGGCTGCCTTTTCCCCCACCTACCCAGTCCAATCTGCTGGGCCCAGCTGGGGAATTCAACCTAAATTCAAAGGTTCATTTGGCAGGTTCAAGTGGCTGTCCCTCTAATCAAGGGGCTCCCAGTTGGTCAGTAAATAAGGTGATCATTGGGTTTCTTCCATTACTCCTTTATTTTATTTAGCAATTGTTTCTCAGAACGCTGATGAGGAAGACGGGTGATATTTCTTGGTTACTCCCTTTGATCCCAGCACAGTAGGATGTGACTGATTCTGTATATATATATATATATATATATATATATATATATATATATTCTGTATATATATATTTTATATATATATATATATTCTGTATATATATATATATTAACTCTAACAAAGTTTTGTGACAGAACCATCCTGACTGATGTTCTATAGCTACCCTAAATACTGTATTCCGGATTCTTTGTTGAGAACAAACCCTCTTACAAAAAAAAAAAGCTGACAGAAATGTCAGGTGAAGACACTGCCAAGTACTAGTATAAAGCAGATCTATCCAGCTTCCACCTGAAACTAGCTTGATTATTACAGTGTCAGACGTTATTATCTTTGAGGTTTGTATGCTGAAACATTTTCCTTTCTATCTTGATGCAAACGAGTTAGAAATTCATGATGAGAAGCTATAGTGCCAAGTATTCTCAGGATGACTAGAACTATATTATCACCCAAAGAGAGTTTTCCATAGTATATTCCCAGAAAGTTTAATATGGGCCACATGCAAAAAATTGAGATATCAAGAAATAGCTGTATTTGTAACGCTCATCAGACTTACCTTGTATAATCATTATATAAAACACATCGTGAGTCTCTGAGAGATAGGTATGGGAAGTACTAGGCCTGTTCACTTTTGGAGACTTCATCCTAAGAGTTTGTCTCACTTGTAATTACCAGGAGTAAAGAGAGAAGCTGGCTGAATTTCTGTTTCCGGTAGAAACACATGGCATATAAATACTATTTTCTGGAGTTACTTCAGACTCAGGGTGTGGGCCTTGGCTATGCCTAGCCAGGAACGCTATTTTATCAGTTTTCCCAGGGATGGTCGGACTCTAGAGGACTCATTAATGCTAAATAAGCTTACAAGAAACAGATTTATAAACCAGAATGCCAATTTATTCACTTACATGGAATAGCACACTGCATTATGTAACAGAGTACTCACATCAGCTGAAAAGTACATGCTCCTTCCCAGTAAAAAAGTCTTCTTGGGAAATCACCATAAGATCAGATAGTTTTTGTGGTGACTCAAGATGGGAAACGAAGGGAACTCGATGATACTGGGGAATACTGTGTTCAATTAGTGGTAGACTGATACATCCTTCTGCATTTCACATTTATACCTACCGAGAAGCTAAGGACATAACCAAGCCAACCACCCTCTTTCGGAGTCATTGTTTAGTAAACACTGAAAAATTTCAGTATTTACTTTTTTAAAAAACAAAACCAAACAAAATATTCCTTACCATTTAATAAAAGATTCTGTGATAACCTTTCTTTATGATAAGTACTTCACACAATTAATTCCTTTCTAGTTTGTCTTTTGTTACTTATATTCCTGATTGCTGTGTCCCCTGTTGGGTGTGGGGAAAGTTCCATAGGCTCTTTGCTGAATTTTCGGAAACCCATTTATCTCACCATCAAGACATGTAAAATAGCCTCTTAGGGAGGGTTACTACTACAAATGGCTAATCTCATTTGTTTTATGTTGAATGATGTCAGCTTCATGAGGTGACATTTATGACCATATTCATACATTTTGGGGTACTTTGTATTTATGAAGCATAATATAAAAGTACAGACTATGTAACTAAAATACACTTTCTGTTGCTGCCTGGTGTAGAGATATTACACACACACACACACACACACACACACACGCGTACGCGGTTTAAAAATTTAAAAAGACACACCTGAGGTGTAAACAACTACAAACACTGGCCTATTTCAAAAATGTTCAGATTCAATGATTCAGTACAGGACATGTTGATAAGGTCTGTACCCTATGCCGAGGCTTTGTAGTTGGCTCAGGAACATAAAGGCAAACAAGATTCAGAATGCTATTCCAAGGGTACATTGAAAGGATTAAATATAGATCAGAACTTCTCAGATTGAGCAAAAAAACATCTATGTATTAACTCATCCATTTTAGAGAGTACCAGAAATGAATTGATTTTCCTTGAAAAATTCTCCCTTAGGGATGGGTGATTCTTCATATTCCACTAAAGTCTTATCATTTTATAATAACAATTTCATTTTATTGAATGCAAATCTCCCTCAAAGAATTCACTGTGCTGTCAGCCATGTGAAAGCTGAAAGAAAGATAGGGGAGAACCCTAATGCAATGGGACAGTGTCTGGACAAGGGCTGCACAGGAGTCTCCTGATCCTAGCTCTCTACCATGTTACCTTGGACAAGTCATTTATCCTATGTAGATCTCATTATCCTTATCTAATTACGATGGGTATGAAGTCAGATGGCTGTGGGTACTAGACATATAACCAAATGATTGAACAGGGCTGGGGTTAAGAGGCTAAAAAGTTGTGGGAGATTGTGACATTAAAAAGGCAAAAATAAATCTTGATGCCTCACAAGTTGGTGTTTGTGTTGCAGCTGTTAATTTGGGGTCATATTTTAAGCAACATATTCTAAACTTTCAGGAATAGATTGGTATACTAAATAAAATTTCCACAAAGAACGATGAGTACTCTATGTGATTCAGTGCCCTGTCCAATATCACCAAGTAAAATTTGATAACACAAAGAAAGGATTAGAGAATAAAAATCCCTAAAACTTTATGTTTTTAATTAACTTATTTTTTTGAAAGAGAGAGAGAGAGCACGAACAGGGGAGGGGCAGAGAGAGAGAGGGGGACAGAGGATCTGAAGCAGGCTCCCTGCTGACAGCAGAGAGCCCAACACAGGGCTCAAACTCACGAGCAGTGAGATCATGACCTGAGCTGAAAGCAAGAGTTCGACACTCAACCAGCTGAGCCACCCAGGCACCCGAAAGCCATAAAATTTAGATCTCAGGATGTTTTAGAGATCAGAAATTATTTTGCCTTATTTTATAGGAAGGCAAACTAACTCCTAAAGCAAAAAAAAAATGGTTAATTTAGGTCCCTCAGATTGTTAATAGCCAAGCAAAGACCAATACCCCAGACTCTTGTTGGATTTCTTTTTCCAACACTCTGCTATTTTTTTTATATATATAACACACAGATGTTGAGAATGGTAGAGAATCTTAATGATTGTCTTGTTTCAGCCCTTCATTTTTTTAGATAAGAAAACCTACACTTCAAGGGCTGGAGTTGCCAAACACAGCAAAGCTTCAGCTACAACACAAATCTCCTAACAAGCAACAGGTATTCATATTTCCACATCGTTAATATATTGTTTTTAATTTATGACGATAAGTATGCAAAAGAAAGCAATAGTCATGAAGTCTAAAATGCCTGCACAATTACATTTTTAAAAATTGTGCAAATAGTGATATAACATAAACCCTCAGTCATGAAATATTCTGGTAACTTCTAAACATCTAAGATAACATAAAGATCTAAAACTAATCTCTTTTTGGGGGGGGGGGCATCTGGGTGGATCAGTCAGTTAAGCCTCCGACTCTTAATTCAGCTCAGGTCATGATCTCACAGTTCGTGAGTCTGAACCCCACATCGTGGCTCTGCACTGACAATGTGGAGCCTGCTTCGGATTCTCTGCCCCACCCCCTCTCTCTCTCTGCCCTGCTCATGCTTGCTCTTACTCTATCTCTCTCAAAATAAATAAACTTCAAAATAAATAAATAAATAGATAAATAAAATTTATTTCTATTCCTTTTTTCTCCTATTCAAATTCTGTTTTTATCACTAAGAAATGATCTTGAGAAAAGAGTATGTTTGTGCTATTACATGATTTCATCTCATAATGAACGTGTTTATTCCTCTATTTCTATATATGAGCATATTACATTAGGCATATACTTTGCTTTTTTCTGTTGGTTGAATATAAAAGAAAATTCTCCTAAGGGTACTGGTTTTCAAAGGCAACATTGATCCTGCTATCACATATGCCTGGCTTCTGTCTCTGGTGACTAACTATACTCTTGACAAATGCACAATTTGATCATTGTAAAAGGTGATAAAAATGTTTCATGAAATCTTGGATTGAAACATGTAAGTCAGAATAGGAGACAATAAGCTTTTGTCTGTCATCAGGAAAAGCTTTTGGTATCATGACAGAACTATCAATATTCACAATATTTGTCACAGGATCATTTACTTTTGAGAGGTTACCCGCATTTTTGCACAAGGATGTAACTAGTGAGACTATAATAGAAAAGGACAGTGCCATGTTACCAGTGAGGATTTTTTAAAGGTATTATGGAGTCCAGAGGCCATCTACCTGTCAACATAAACCAACTAACCAACCGAACTCCTGAGGCATTCAATATACTCACTTTACCCTTCGTTCCTTGCAGGCTAGCTCAAAAGGTAGTATTTGCCGTCATTCGTGTATTTTCAGAGGTTAAATTGTTAATGCTTTACTTTCAGTTCCTTAAATTTTTTTTAATCAAACTTTGCTTTTTCTCTCCCTGGGGAACAACAAATGGACAGCTTTCCTCTCTTGTACTCCTCCTTCCATTACCATCACAGCAGAATGCATCTGAGACTGTAATAATTCAGTGATGAAATACAAAATGTCGCAAAGCCATCTCTCTTAAAGTGAACTGAGATTTTGTTATGCCATTTTAGGTGCACTAATAGCAACTCAAGTCCCATGGAGTATCCTAATGTGAATTTAATGAGCTGATAGCATATAAATGACAGTACTGTGAGGGTGAAGGTGACATAACCTTTTTCTTTCTATTTGATGTTTGTCTTTGAAAAACTACAGATCTGCTCAAAATGTACTGCATTATTACTAAGTGGCGCATCACTCACCAGAGGAGCTACTATTGTTTTAGTGTTTGAGAATTCCTCTCTTTTACTGGAACAAGTAGCAAGAGCAATTTTTTTTTTCTTTTATCATTAGGACAATAAAAATCTGAATAGTCTTTCTCTGAACGAACACAAATTATGAAGCCCTCTGGTGTCTATTTTGCCATAGGCTGATCGTCTCCAGTGACAAATATTTACTTATAGGCCCTTTGAATGTCACAGTCAGTGATACAACATCACTAAAAGAAACGTTAAAGATAGTGAAACTATTTATCCTTCTTTGACGTATTGTTTGAGAATGCAATTTTGATGCTTTATAAAGATGGTATTTATAGATTTGCCAATCGCAATCAGTTGATTCCTCAGCTTAGTTCAGTCTTTCAGGATAATCCACTGTTTGTAAAAATCCAGGTAACCCCATTAAATTGGATAGTGTGGTTTATCCTAGCTCATATTGGAAATGGAATAGGGGAGGGGGATTTTAAAAACAAGAAAAGAAAACTAAGTTGATTATCTTTGATGGTAAGCAGTAATAATGAATATAGAATCACTTTTGAAAAACTTATGACACTTCTAATGCATTTTTAAACCAGACTTAGAGCCTAGAAGTAGTCAGTATACTACAGGAGCATGATGGAGGGTTTGAGTATGGGAATGTGGGGGTCAAGAATTGACTGGGTAAGACCAAAAGGCCTATGTACTCATGTGTCACTAGACTGAAAATCTTCTACGTTCCTCCCATTTATAAAAACCTGAAATCCTTTTTAGGTCTCTTTAAGCTTTTTCAATGAACCTTAATTAACAAATGAAGAAACTGGGACCAGAAGGATTCCATGATTTTCTGAAGCTTCAAGGCTGATTTAAATACTAGAGCTGAGGGCTGCCTGGGTGGCTAAGTCAGTTAAGCTTCCAACTCTTGGTTTTGGCTCAGGTCATGATCTCCCAGTTCATGAGTTCAAACCACACATTGAGATCCACACTGACAGTGCAGAGCTTGCTTGGGATTCTCTCTCCATCTCTCATTGCCCCTCCCCTGCTCACTCTCTCTCTCTCTCTCTCTCTCAAAATTAAATAAATAAACTTAATTTTTTTTAAATAAATAAATAAATAAATAAATAACAGAGCTGAGCAGGATTTGGATACTCATCTTCTGATCCCTTTCTCTGCTAGCTACAACAAGACACAATAAAGACCTGAAATCTGTGAGATTTTTAAGGGTCATCAACCATCCATGTAGGGCTAAATAACTAACAGGGACTCTGATCTGACTTGAAGTTGTCATGCCTAACAATAAAGTTCAACAAACTAGGTTAAACAAAATCTATCAAAATTCAAGAAGTCAAGTAGCCTTCCAAATGAAAATATACCTTGGGTTACATTCTATGAACATAAAAATTAAGCAGCTTAAGAGTCTCAAAAGTTTGGATTTTGGCAAAGTTCAAAAATCTTCTGGTTGCCAGGTGACAAAGCAAAACACATCACATATGCTTAACAACCAACATGTACATATTTTGTCTTTCCAAGGTTTCTAGGGCTGGTCAGGCATAATGATGCATTACTGCTGAAGGAGATTCCAGCAGGAACAAATGTTTATCTGTATCCAAAAGCATTTTCTTAATCCATAACAAAAACAGTCCAATATTTCTCATTGTTTAATGATTGAGTAAAGGTTAATGCTACCCAGAAGAGATTATATTCCTCTTTATATTTATATTGTCTCAGAGACAGTATTTGTTAAGTGAAAATCACTAGTTATGTTGTAATTAAAAAGCATTCAATAAATAAAGGGTATTTTTTTCCTATGGAGTTAAAAGCATTATAATATTTGGCATATCTATTTTCATTAAAATATCAAATTATTTTGGTAAATTATGGAATTACATGGATGTCAGAATACTGTATTGCATTCTACATGTATTTAAATATATTTTTGAGGCTTATAAAATCCCTT
Source organism: Panthera pardus (assembly GCF_024362965.1). Classification (NCBI taxonomy): domain Eukaryota; kingdom Metazoa; phylum Chordata; class Mammalia; order Carnivora; family Felidae; genus Panthera; species Panthera pardus. The sequence continues at coordinate 84,451,214 of NW_026526655.1, read as the reverse complement.
TGAGGCAAAAGACCAGTCAAAACATTTTTTACTATATTTAATGTCTGGCTGAAAAAAAAGGTAGAATGATGTGTTACTCAGAAATTCCAGGGAGAATATTAATTGTACATTGAATCTATACCTACTGAAGAACTACTGAATAATGACCTCCGCCCACTTAAAAGTCAACAACTGATTTATCAGGTGTCAATGCAATTTTAAGGAGAGTGAAATAAAAATAATCTTTGATTTTTCAAAAACACAGATATGTTTTAAATTCAATTTTTTTTTTACTATTTAGAGTAAAATGTGATTAAAATACAGTGAGTCCCAAAAGAGAGTAACTATTATAAAAGATTTGAAAAACAGTAACATTGGCCTTTTCTTGGATCCTTTTTTAATAGTTATTTTAATCATTTTTCTGGGGGCATAAGGTTTTATCATTGGATAGAGTACATTTCTAGCTTCACTTCACACTCAGTGGGAGAAATAATGTTTAAAAATTTTATCAGAAGAGATCTTTAATAATTTTATAAGAAGAGAGTTTAGTTATACCTTATTGATTTTTAAAGGAAGGTACTAAATGTTAAAATTATAAACAGTAATTATTCTGTTGAATTTTTAATAATCCTGCAAGGATTAATGCCCTGAAAAGTATGGATTAAATTACTAATATTCATCAAATACACATAAAGTTAGTTTTCAAGTAAATTTCTCTTGTAATTAGTACCAATTTGAATATTACCAGTACTTTGTTAGACAGATATTATTTAAATTCTTTGAACAAATGCATATTTTGTTTTCAGACTAAAACAAATAATATAAATGTGTGCAAAACTCAAGCAACAGAGGAATATAGTCTAAAGTTGAATGTCTTCAGGGTGCCTGGGTGGCTCAGTTGGTTAAGCTTCCAACTTGGGGTCAGGTCATGATCTACTTACTGGTTTGTAAGTTCGAGCCCCATGATGAATTCTGTGCTGACAGCGTGGAGCCTGGAGCTCACTTATAGTTCTGTGTCTCCCTCTCTCTGACCGTCCCCTACTCACTACTCTCTCTCTCTCAAAAATAAATAAACATTAAAAAAAATTAAAGTTGAATGTCTTCAATAATTCTACTTCATGAGATCTTTCTTCAAAAGCTTTATGCATATTCCTTTAATTTTTTGTCTACATACATTAATAACTTCCAGATTTTTATATAAAAGATCGTGCAATTCATATTATTCTTCAACATACTGTCTTCATATATCAATATATTGAATTTATTTAGCTTATTCCTTAAGATAAAATTAAGGTATCCACATATTCTCATATTATATCCATGTATCAGCATGCATATGTGATGAAGTATTTTAATCCTCTCCTTTGATAGACACTTGAGTTTTTCAAAAATTTATATTATTACACATAATACTATGGTAAATTTTTATAAATGTATTTGTATTGTGGGGGCATTTTTAGAATAAATTCTAAAGTAGAAATCCTGAGTCGAAGTTCATACAGAGATTCAACTGCAAGATTTATTGTCAATATAAAGGTGACCAAAACTACATCAACTCTAGATATTTAACAGTATTTAATTTGATAGTTAAATAGCAGCATTTATAGCAGTCAATTTATTTTATTACAGAAATAGGTTGCCTTTTCATATATATATTGACAATTTGTAACATTTTTCAGTTAATTTCCTATTGATATTTGGTTAATTTCAAAATATTTTTTCTTGTTGATCTATAGAAACTTTTTTTATTTTTATACTATTTATTTTTTTACTTATTTATTTTTGAGAGAGACAGAGACAGAGACAGAGTGTGAGCAGGGGAGGGACAGAGAGAGAGAGAGAGAGAGAGAGAGAGAGAGACAGAATCTGAAGCTTCAAGCTGTCAGCACAAAGCCCAACATGGGGCTCAAACTCACGAACCACAAGATCGTGACCTGAATGGAAGTCAGATACTTAACCAACTCAATCACCCAAGAGCCCTGTCTGTAGAAACTCTTTATATGAAAAATTATATGACTCTCAGTTATCCATATAGAAAATATTTTAACCCATTACGTTGTCTTGTCATTTTTTATATGAGTTAAAAAGACTTTCAATATTTAGTCAATATAGTATCAATCTTTTCCCTTATCATATTTTAGACTTTATTTATTTTCTTAGAACCATCTGAACAATTTCCAAGGAATAGAGACTTCAGCAAAATTTCAAATTAAGACTGTGATAGGTCCCAAATTCAAGTGGCCAAGATGACTATGTAGTATAACTAATTTTCTTTATACTTTAATAGGGTGGACCTCTGTTAATGCTGTCCTTCTCTAACCTAAGATATTGTAAAAATAAAATAAACCTTTGTTTCTGAGAGCCCTGGTGGTGACTCACTAGGTAAGTCCTGCCAAAATTAGTGATCACAGGGAAGATTTCTCTGAGGAGCAAAGGTCACCACTTGTATTCTTAACCATATGAGTATTCTGGGCATTACTGGTTTTAGGGGATCCATTTTTATATAAATGGAAATCCTGGTTATAATTTCACCATTTAGCCTGTGGCTGATTCTCTGTTACCTGAGATAGCTCAGGAGACTGTAGACTTACTTTGTAGAAATACCTGAATGGCTGGGGTTAGATTCTGCTGTCATTGCACGTTGATGGAATCCCAGGGAACTTTCAAAGTAGCTCTGGAGTCTGAGGAAAATAGAAAATAAAACTAAGTGATTCTCAATTCAAAAGGAGCCAGCTTTTAATTTCAGGTCAGAATCTGAGGTTGGAGCAGGATATAACACCTTAAAGAACAAATTGTTGGGGCACCTGGGTGGCCCGGTCGGTTAAGCCTCTGACTTAGGCTCAGGTCATGATCTCACGGTTAGTGAGTTCGAGTCCCATATGAGGCCCTCTGCTGACAGACCCTGCATTGAATCCTCTGTCTCCCTCTTTCTCTGCCCCCCCCCCCAGCTTGTTACTCTCTCTCTCTCTCCCTCTCTCTCCCCCTCAAAAACAAACATTAAAAAATTTTTAAAAAGAGCAAATTGTTTCCCTTATTTAGATCGGAAACACAATGCTAAGAAGTGCAATAGAAATGTTGTTTCACTATAACAAGTGTTATATCTCTTCCCTTCACGTACTAAAAAAATACACATTAAGTATCTACACTATTCAAAGTATTGTGCTAAGCATGTGTAAAATAAAAAAAAAAGATGAATACAGATTATGATGATGTCAAGAAACTTTTTGACATCAGACAAAGCTGTATCAATAGTTAAAGTCCTTCACCAACAGTAGGCCCAATATCCTAATATCACGTGATTGCCTACACTATGGAGACTCTGTCTATATGTATATATACACATATATATTTACATATACACATACATATACATATATTCTTTCAACTCTTGGATACCACCACAAGCTCAAACTCTTCTAGTAAATTTCTTAAATAAGAACTAAAGATAAACTGGTTGACTTTTATCTGGTAAATAAAATCAATCAATTTGGTATATTGGTAAATATTGGTATTGGTAAATAGTTTGACATTTTTCCCGTGTTAATAGATATTCTTCTTATGCAAATAAGAGGTCTGATAAAAGGCAGGCTAAAAGACTTGATATTTTTCATATATACCTTTTTCATATATGTATTTTATGTTAGAGGCATTCCATTTTTTTCCTAATTCAAATGTTTGAAGAAGGGTTGGATTTGCAGATGAGGAAACGACTCAAAGGCCTTTGATTTTCTGCCTGTAGACCTAGATGAAAGCATGTCTGAAAATCAGCATTCTTTTGCTTCTGTGTCTTAATAGGTCAGAGATACTAGAATCCTCACTGATATAGCCTAAAACATGGGTGGGGGGGAATCAATCAAACACTTCAGCATATACCAAAAAGGAGTGTGTGGGAAGGACTGTCATTTCATCTGGTAGCTGCCCTAAGTAGAGGCTCTTGCGAGGACTGTGACCTACCGCATAAAAACAACAGACGAAGCTGATGCTTTGAGCTCCCCAGTTATGTGCAACAACAGTGTAACATTCACAGAGTGTACAGATTGTCTCCAAGAAAATGTTCATTATCAGAAAATGTGAACACTTGTCGGCCTAAGTCCCCCATGTGTAATATGGGACAAAGTGACAGCAGTGAGGAAGCTTGCTTCCTCTTTGCCTCCAACCCAGGCCTGTCATTCTGTGAGGTCCAACATCTCTGACCATAATTTGGGTGCTGTGAATAAGTAAATAGGGGCATCCTGTTAAAACGATCAGTTCCAAGGAAACTGGATTGTTTCACTGAAATAAAGATAGGACAGCTTTGAGAAAGTCACTCCTCTGTTCAAGAGTATGTGGGTGTGAAGGCAGGAATATGGCTTGGATGACCTTCCAAAGAATCTTTAAGCCTGAATATTTTTTCAAATATATGGAGATCATTATCCTACAAGAGCTGTATGGAAAGAAATAGCACGCCCTAGAATCAGAATATGCCAAATATCATTGGCGTTAACATGAATTAAAATCCATTTTACCTTAAAAGGAGAAAGACTAAGAGGAATGCAAGTGGCTTAGATACAAAGAACGCATCTCATGCAGTTTGCTCAAGAGGGAGACAGATTGGGAAACCCTCAAGGAAACAAAGCTTGAGCCATAGAAGCAAATGGTCATTGCCGCAAAGCCCAATAAATTCCAGCTTTGTGTATACAAGTGGATTGAGTAGCTTTGGAAAGCACACCTCCGTCAGTTTATACTCATGGATCTGGTCCTGCTGTTACCAGTCAGATTTTAAGCTTTGATTTATGCAGCTTTTGGCGTTTGAGGTTTTGTTTGGTTTGGGAACCAGCACCCCCCACTCCCCATGGCCACTGGTCTTTTTTTTTTTCTTTTTTCTTTTTTTTAATTGCAGCAACACCATTTGTCCAAAACCACACACCAGAATGTTTAATTATATGTACATATAATGTCATTTCATACAACATGCATATTTAATATAATCTGAATGCTCTAAATCAATGTTGAGCAGACCTTCTGCAACTGAAATAATATGGAAATTTGTGTAACCTACAATTATAAACAGCACAGTTACAGGAAAGAAATGTTTTCCTGTCTCTTCTGGGAACCCTACATAGCTTGTTTATTCACCCTACATTTGATTTATAACAAATGAAATGAATTGCCATCAAACTCCTCAAAATGAAATTATTTCTATAGGTCACAAATTGAAAATTATGCCATAAGAAGTTCAAGTTAGAAGGGACTAAGCCCTTCAGTGTTGTCCAAGCCCTTTAGTGGACAGATGCAGGCACTGTCAGAAAAGCTGGTTAACTGACGTGTTCAAGATTGTACAACTTGTTAACTCAAGAGTTGTGTGTATGCCCCTAGCCCTTGGGCTTCTACTGCAGATTTCTCTTCTCTACAACATATGTGAGGCAGAGGGGCCTTAAATCTTAAATCTAACATTTCCTCACCTTGGGAATGAGAAATTTGAATATCAAGGTGCCCACAGTAACAAATAAACTGAATTTCTGTAGGACAGAATGGCTTCTATTGATCCCATGTCCCCTATCACCAGGCCTCCTTACAAGAGTCATCCATCTAAACACCAAACCAAACAAAAACAGCAGTTGAGGGAAAAGGAGAGAGAAAATTTTGGTTTTCCAATAAACCAGGTGCTTTAAAAGATGATGTTGAAAAGATTCCCTCTCCCTGTGACATTATGGAAAGGGGTGATGGTTGATCTAGGATTTGGGAGAATTTAATGATTATTACTATTAAAAACTTTAGTTTTATTTTCTTTCAGATTTTATAGTACTGAATCAACTAAATAGGAGAGGTATTCTGTTAAGGCACTAGTTCCATAGCTGGTAGCTCTGAAAATCACTAGCTGCTCACAAGTGTATAGTTAAAAGCCTAAGCTTTTGAGTATTAATGCATTTTTTCTTGGAGAATATGGGAGATCTTTTCACATATCTAAGTTTTTTTTAATGTTTATTTATTTTTGAGACAGACAGGATGTGAGCAGGGGAGGGGCAGAGAGAGAGGGAGACACAGAATCCGAAGCAGACTCCAGGCTCTGAGCTGTCAGCACAGAGCCCGACCTGGGGCTCGAACTCACGGACCGCGAGATCATGACCTGAGCCGAATTCCGACGCTCAACCGAATGAGCCACCCAGGTGCCCCTCTTTTAACATATATAAATTGGTACATGAAATAAAGATTGATTTAGAAGTAAAAGAATGATATGCATGAATACATTCTGTTTTTCAAAGCAAATACATAACAACTCACTATATATTTACAGGTTTTTTTTAAACTTCCATTTTCTACATTATAGGATGTCGATAAAACCTTTAAACTCTGTGAGAACAGGCAAAATCTTAGATTAGTGGCTTTCAACACTGGCTGCTTATTGGGATTACCTTGGGTGGTTTAAAAAATACTGATGCTTGGTTCTCACTTTCAGATTACGAATTTATTAATTAGTCTGGGGGTGTGGCTTGGGTATCAAGTTAAAAAAAAATCCGAGGTGATTGTAATTGCAGGCAAAGTTGGGAACTACTTCGTAGACATTTTCAGGGCCATGACTTCGGTATGGTTAGTCCTTGTCTGCTCCTGTCCAATTGACCTGGAACTACAAAAGCCTCTATGATCAGGTACTGCTGGCTAAAGTCTTGGCCTGGAAAGGATTTGATGGACAGTTTATCAAAAAGATGAGTGGGGTCTGTAAAGAGACAGCTGGGACACTTCCCCTTTCTGCATACTCCCTGAAATCGCTGGAAAACAGCAAAAACACCCTCTCCACAGATGTCTAACAAAATTAAAATGAAAGAAAATATCAGATAACTGTCCTTGAAGTATGACGATCGCATACAAACACTACAGCTTCCTAGGTTAAAATGCATAATCCATTGACATCCTTCACAACCCCTTAAGCTTTATTTATTTTCTTGAATGGGCATGCAAGGCCTTGGAGTTCTATTTGCTTCTATGTTCAGCCTCCTGGCACTCTTAGGGACTCCACTGCATATGATAAAAGTCAGCTTCACCCCAGGCTAATGGATATCTCACTTCCACAGAGACATCAGCTCTATTTCTCTGGTTTGGTATCATAGTGATCCTCTTACTTCCACCTTTAAGAAGTCACTGACACTGGTATGGAGGGAAGGGGATTAATATCTTTCACTACTAATCAGCACCTCACTTTATTTCTTTCTCTCTTTCCTCTCTTAACCAAGTAGTGTTTTTCCATGTGAAATCTTAAAAGTCTATTCTGTTTCCTCTGACCCTCGAAGGTACATCCCTGTATAGCTCTGTGTCACCATCACAGGATACTCTTATTTATTCTCTTTGCAATTGCATATTCATGCATTGTTTTGCCCTGCAGAGTTGAAGACATATTTCTGACAATTCAGAAAAATAACTTCTTTTACTCAGTGAATGGTATGCTTGATGCATTGTCTTTACAACTAGGGTTTTGTTTGTTTGCTTGCTTGCTTTCAGCACACTAGAATGAGACTTTACTCTCTAAGAGGCAGCACAGCCTGTTGCTGAGATTGGCAAAATTCATTGGTTAGAAGAATCACACGGAAAGCTTATTAAAAATACAGAATCCTCAGGACACCTGAGTGGCTCAGTCGGTTAAGCATCCAACTTTGGCTCAGGTCATGAGTACTCCGTCTGTGAGTTTGAGCCCTGCTTTGGGCTCTGTGCTGACAGCTCAGAGCCTGGAGCTTGCTTCAGATTCTGTGTCTCCTTCTCTCTCTGCCCCTCTCCCACTAGCGCACGCGCACGGGCGCGCTCACTCTCTCTCTCTCTCTCTCTCTCTCTCTCAAAAGTAAATAAACATTGAAAAACATTAAAATAAAATAAAAATACAGAATCCTAGGTCCCATCTTGGACCCATTACATCAGAATACTTGGAACCCAGATTGTACACAGTCCCGTGGATGGTGGCCCAGGAAGCAGGACTTGGCCTTTAGAGCCATGTAGTTCAAATCTCAGCTGACTAATTTCCTGAGCCTCAGTTTCTTCATCTCAAAATTGAGATGAATTCACAGTGATTTGTGAAGGTAAATGAAAGTATACGTATAAAGAACACAGTACAAAGAACTCAGCAAATATTTGCTTTTGCCTTTCCTCAGAGCTGTGATGAATCAGTGTATTTACAGAGATTTACAAGGGAAGACGGTCCTATTTACAAGTACATAATTTTTCCCATTACCTTTTCATTCTTTCTCTTCCAGAAGGAGTTCCCTTGGCCCAAAGCTGCGTGATGAAGAAACGCATTGTTGAACTGATAGTAAGATTGCTGTTCACATCCAATCTGAAGCTATTCAGCATAGTGCAAAAACCTCTTTTGGTCCTTCTCTGCTTTGCCCTTTCCTTTCCCTGCCTAGAGAGAGCTGTTCTGGTCCGCCCATTTTGTTGAAATAGACCTGAGGGGGAGAACTTTGCCTTTGCTTTTGTCATTAAAGCCTCTCTCTATTGCTTCTTTGTTCAGCAGAGGTGCTAACTTCTTGACTTTGCTTTTACTAAGGTCAGTTGGGTTTACATTCAGATTGCATTTCAAAGGTGTAAATATCAATGCGGATAAGGGAGAAAGAAACAATTATTAGGCCCTTTTGAATGCAAATTTGCAAGAGGGAAAATAAGGAAAAATACTTCTGGGTGGAAGGTAACTCCAAATGAGGTGTAGAAACCATCTGTGTCTATTTCACCCGAGTACTCTCCTTCAGATTTGCTAGAATATAAAACACGTCTGACAATTCAGTAGTTATATTTTCAGTAAGCAACAGATTAATTTCTATACCTGAACATTTAGAGTTCTGCTTTAAAATACAGAATAGTCACCAAAGGGTGCCTGGGTGGCTCACTCCTTAAGCGTCTGACTCTTGCTTTCAGCTGTTTGATCTCACAATTCATGGGGTTGAGCCCAGCGATGGGCTCGGTGCTGACAGCATGAAGCCTGCTTGAGATTCTCTTTCTCCCTCTTTCTCTGCCCCTTCTCTGCTGTCTCTCGCTTTCACAATAAATAAATAAAGATTTAAAAAATAAAAAAGTAAAACACAGCAATAGTCATCACTGACTGGTTCAGCCAAGTGGAACTAACCAGAAGGAAAAAAAAAATCTATAATCTTTTCTTTTTCCTTCACAAAGGATAGACCAGAAAGCTCAAGAAATCAATGGGAAATGGAAGGCATTTACAAAATTAAATCTAATTTAGAAACTAAATGTGATTCTGAGAAACAATAGAGCAATTGGAAAGTACTTGTCAAAGTAGGCAGACTACTTCAGGACAGACCGGTACATATGAACTTCTGCCATATAAATCTTAACCAGAGACAGAATCATTTCTTCCCTTCTGTTCACAGGAGTCCTTCCGGGTTAAAAATATCAGAGAATGAAGGGGTGCCTGGGTGGCTCACTTGGTTAAGTGGCCGACTTCAGCTCAGGTCATGATCTCTCAGTCCGTGAGTTTGGTCCCCGCGTCAGGCTCCATGCTGACAGCTCAGAGCCTGGAGCCTGCTTTGGATTCTGTGTCTCCCTCTCTCTCTGCCCCTCCCCTGCTCACGCTCTGTCTCTCTCTGCCTCAGAAATAAATAAACATTAAAAAATTTAAAAGAAAAATGCCTTCAGAACACTTGACTAGAAAGCAGAGCATAGAACCCAGCCCACTGCAGATTTGATAGAAAAAGACATCAATAATGCTGGACAGAGGACAGGAACTTCAGAAGCCAGTGACCATGTGGAAGCCGAAGTCGGACGCTCAACCGACTGAGCCACCCAGGTGCCTGGATCTGAAGGCATTTTGAACTTCATCTCTCTCAAGTCGTGGTGCACCTAGTAATAATTCACAGTTAGAATACATGCTTAGGATGCATTATATTGTTAAAGAGCTGAGAAAACATGTGTATTGACCCCTGGAATACAAAGGTTTGTGTTTACCACCAACCCAGTGCCATCACAGTTCCTCTGGGTTACAGGTTCTTGACCCTCCCCAGACTCCTCCAACACACCCACACTCTTGATGAAGTCAGACATCCTGTCATTCTTATTTTTATTTTTCGTATGATTTTTACCTCTTAAGGCACTTAAGCAACTGTTCAGTGAAGATACAGTAAGTACCTGGCTTTTATCTCCATTCAATCTCACTTTGAATAGAATCGCTAAACCCTTAGTATGTCTTTCCTACCTCTGATCGACAGGTAGCTTTTTCAAAAACTTCCCACTTACCTTCATTCTACTCAGCCACACTAGCCTACTTCTAGAAATATGCTGTCTCTCCCCAGCTCAGGCCTAGGGTGCTTGGTTTGCCCTATGCCTCAAAGCTCTGTTCCAATATATTGTTCAGGTGTCTCTTTAAACATCTCTAAATGGCCTTCTGAGATCACCTTATCTAAAATAGCACCTCAGCCAGTGACTATTGACTCAGTCTGCTCTGGTTTTCTTTTTGATTCCTATCAGTCTCTCCATGGGGAGCATGTGAGCCCCACAAAAGTAGAGATATTAAGTTTTCTTCATGCCTGTGTCTCTAGTATCTACAACAGGGATTGGAATATGGGAGTTCAGGAAATATGCTGACTGAATGAATACATGTATGATTGAATGAATGAATAGATATCTCCTATTGAACTCTAAAAGTTTCAAGAGCAACAAACTAACAGGATATAAAAATAAACTCTCTGGTACATAGCAGGTGCTTAATATAATTTATAAAAGAAAGAATGTGTGAATCAATAAAACAGCTATTTGATTAGCTAGAAAGCATTATTCTCTATCCACAATTTAGTGTATTAGAGAGATTTTCTAAGTGTTAATAACACAGGGGGAAAACGAGAGAGTATCATTGCTGGGGTTTCTAGATTACAATTAATTAAGATTTCTACACTACAGTTTCTTTAGAGCAAGGGTCAATGGATATTCACATAGCCTGAAAAAGGACTAATACTGTTCCAAGTAAAGGAGAATGGCATCTGTGCTTTGTGGACCCTAGAATCTCTACTAAGTCATCTGGTATGATTGGGTTTCACCAATCCTTTGAGAGTAAAGTTAATTGAATCCTGATTTAATCTTACTTTGGAAAATTTCATGCTATTTTTCACAGTAGGATAAGCCATACATTATTATTCCATAATAATAGGATATTTGTATATTCTATTATGTTGCGAATATTTTAGAATTATGGAGCCCTTAAGCATGAGGCATTCACTATGCTTCTTCATAGCCTCAATCCCATTCTTTAATCTAGGGAATGATTACATATATATTACTAATAGGAATTTATCCTTGCTGAAAAATAATAGATATGTTTAGACTTTTCCTTTGAAATTTGTACTGAAGCAATCTTTAAGGATAGTTAGCTCATATTTCTACAAAATAATTAATACTTAAAGACAAAAAAAATACAAAAAACAAAAAACAAATGAGGGGCACATTTCACATAACAAAAGCCTTCCGATGTTTGATTCTGAAATCAGTAGTTGTCCAGGAAAAAAATAAGAAAACAGAAATCCAGTCTTAAATGCTGAGATTCAGTTCTAAGCTCATAGCTGACTGCTTCAAATTGGCTTTAAACTCACTATTATTATTGTGAGTGATTTTATGAGCCCATTATTTTGTAGTAACTCATATGGTGTTTACACTACCAGTATGTACCATACTTGATCTTTGGCTCTTCTGGAAAATACCTCCAATAGATTATCCATAAATTACATATTCATAGTTATCACTGTACCATTTGGGCTTGATGGATTTCTCTTTCTATCCATTTACAATTGTAAGGCAGTGTTTACAGACCTGGAAGTTCTGAACGAAGAAAAGCATTCCATTAGCTGTAATCAAAATGATACTTTTTGTCAGGTGTTACTATTTGTCACTGACCTCATCTTTATAGGCCAGTTCATTGCATGATCTGAATTTCAACTCAAGTGTCATGCTTGCTATTTGCAAATACTGTGCCGAACTTTTCCCCCTTTGAATTCAGAACATCAGCTAGAATGAAATAAGAAAACTGACAAAAGATTTCAAGGAACCAGCATAGTGTGTGTGTGTGTGTGTGTGTGTGTGTGTGTGTGTGTTTTAAGGTCTAAAGGTAACCACAACACTCCAGACTTGTAAATCAAGGAGCAAATTATTTGCATAATAAACTAACACTTAGGTTTTAGAGAAGAAACATGCTAGTATTTTCATTTGTCCCTTTCAAATCTGACCTCTTCAGGGCTATACTAGAGCACAGTTTGCTCAAACAAGTATGTTTTATGATTTGTTGTGTTTGCGATTTCTGTTAAAATATTTTGTGTTCATGTAGACTGTACTTTTTCCTGTGAATTCGGGTTCCCTGATAAGACTTTTCCTTTTTCATGGGGCAGAATTGGCTGATAGATTTGTAATTCACCTTTTAAAATCACTTTCTCTCATCTTCTATTCCCACCTCTTAATTTTTAATATTATCAGAAACTATAATTATGTAAATTCTCAGGTCACATAAATATAAAGTTTAGATATGTATAGATATTATTCTTTATAAAATGTTATTTTTAATTCCTGAGATCAATTCCTGAAGGGTTAAAGGACTTGTCTAGTGTCACACAAAGTTGTCGGTAAATATAGAACTAAGGGCCTGAGGTTAAACATAAGCTATAACATACATTATTGAATACTTCATTTGATATGTAATATTTGATTTAACCAAAACAATAATATGATACTGATTTTTGTAGCATTTTTATATGTATTCCTACAATATATGCCTAGCAAACACTAAGGTGCAACCCTCAGACCACCTATACATTATTTTTAACTGCAGTTAGCAATCCAAGTGTTACTATGGGACAATAATGAGACCAACAGTAGACATAATAAAGAATTCCAATAGAACTAGCCTTCGCTATTCTGTCTTATGTAATAACTTGAGATAGCAATTATTTTTGCCTCACATCAAGTCGCTACAACTCAAATATTATTGAATTACAATATATGTTTAAATAAAAATGGTAAATTTTCAAGCTTATTACAAGAATGATATATTATTGAATGGAGCTACATGCTAATACATAACAGCTTTCACTTTATTTGCCATACTACTTATATTTACATCTCAGGGGTGAATCCCACAATCATTTTATATTAATCAAGCCTTAAAAAGTGTCTTAAATCCCCCCTATGTTGTTCCCCTTTCTGAAAACGGATAGGCGATATTGAAAAGAGTGTAGGGCTTCCTTGAAGCATAAAAGCAAGACAATTTTTTTAAAAAAAGAGAGTAGCTGAAAAATGAAAACAAACCATTAAAAGCACAAGGCAAGAGGAAAAGAAGACCAGTTGTTGGGAATAATTGGCACCTGACAAATGCAAGTTATCCTAAAAAGTTTTGCAAGAACAATTGTGCAATATCGGAATTAAAAAAAATCAAAACACTCTTGAATAAGTACATCATCCATCTTGTCTTCTTTATTTTTGTCTGAAGAAATATAGTGACTGGAATTAGCTTTCCTAAATAAACTAATCCTATTGCGGGGAAATGTCATTTTCCATGTGAAAACACCTGTGTAACACTTCCAAGTCTTCTGCGGAAAGTTTTCTCACTGTGTGCTGTGTTTACTTGTTCCTCAGCGGGGTCTGCTGATGCTAATGGACTCACAGCAGTGCCTCCTACTTCAGTTATTACAGGTCTAATTCAGTCATTAACATTTCATTAATGGACGGGCCTCCTAGCTGCCTGCGAGGCTGTGCAGATATTGATGAGCTCCCTGCTAGAAGAAACAAGTCTTTAAGGTGGACTGCTTTAGAAATAAAGTGTCTTAGTGAGGGTGGTGCAGAGAAAAGCAGGGATTGTTTTCTGAGGGTTTGGCTGGGGCTTTAGGTTTAGACAGAATGGAGAATGAAAAAGTTCTGTCTCTCACCCTCAGGGATTCCAACAGCATTCTATAAATTGAGCACACATTTCATTCTAGGATGGATGGTTAACTAATAATCCCCCTATCCCCCGAATAAAACAAAGTGGTGTACATATGCCCCTTGTAACAAATCTCAAACCCGTTTCCCATGGCAATTTAATCTTCGTTGCTTTGTTACTGGGAGTACGAACTTGAAGAAGTACTTCATGAAGACATCGTTTAAAACCTCTCCTTTCCAAAAGCTTCTGTCACCATAGAAAAACCTCCTCAGCTTAATGCCTCTGGTCACTTTGTCCACTTTCTCCCCTCTACTCGCTCCAATCAGGCTTTGGTCCTAACCACTCCATCAAGTCTCAACTATCAGGAAACCAGCGATTTCCATGTTGCTAAACCCAATGGTCTCCCAAATTTGCAATCTTTCAGCAGCATTGAATACAGACCCAGCCCTTATTTATCTTCTTCTGTGTAATGATCCCATATTCTCTTGAGTTTCTCATCATTGTACCAGCTATTCCCCTGCAGCCTTCTTGACTAAGTTCCTCGTCTACTGCTTAACAGCTACAGGTTGGAATGCTCCCCACCTTCCATCCTTGGAGGACTGAACCCAACCCAAAAGCATTGAGTATCCTTTTTCTGTGTAGAAGATTTCCAAATCTAAATTTTTGGCTCCAACCTCCTGTCGTGATCTTGAGAGAGTTAAGAAGAGGCTGTTGTTCTAGCTCTGTCACTAGTGTTCTATGGTACGTGATTTAAGTCAGATCACGTCCCCTAACTTCTACTTTCTTTTCTCTAAAATGAGATTGTTGAACTATTTGATCTCTAAGGGCTCTTCATGCTCTAAAATTCCATGACTGGGAGTCCAAGCTTTGTATAAAGCAGGACAATCAGATCTAAGAGTATGAACTGTATCCCCAGTCCTCCTATTAAACAAATTGTTATCTTCCTGTGCAACTGAGAATTGAAATATATTGTATCATACACATTTCTAATGCAAGTACTTTGTGAAAATTACTAATTTGATACCACAATTATGCATGTAATGTAAAATTATTAAGTACAGCCATATTGCTTATAACTGTACATGGAACTTATATTGTTGCAATAAAGTGTGTTTAAATTCCATTACATAACCTTATTGTATTCTTTAATAGCATTCACAATTTAGATAGGAGAAAAAAGAGGCAAGCAGTCAAAAGAGAATGATTATGGGTTCTGTAAATTCTATTGTGATGCCTTAAAAGGATAACTAGTGAGTTTTCTACAAGCAACTTTAAATTTTCTTTATGGTCGACATTACAGAACTGTGTTTATGGTAAGCATGGTAACCAGCAGAAGCAGGATTAAGGTTGAGTCACTTCAAAACACATTGAATAAGATAACCACAGAAACATATTCTCTGAGGTATGATTTCTGCTTCATAAGTGGGACTTTCATATTTCTGTTTAGTATAGTTTTCTAGAAATATGCTCTTTGGTTTTAGAAACAAATAGAATGTGTACTTATATTTATGGAATGAAGCTAAATATGAGGAAGGAAAAGACCTTTAACAATGACATAAATAGGTAATCCAGAATAAATGGGTGTATGTGTTTCCTACAGAAAACTGTAACAGAAGGTGAGTTAAGGATGTATGTAGATGGTGCTCATTTAATATAGGAGAAAATATGTAGAAATTATAGACCAATTGACTAAAGTTTTATTTAAACACATAGATCTAGGGGGCTTTGTTCATTTGAGTGTAACAAACCATATCTTTAAAGAAAGAAATAAACCACAGCTTATAAAGATGGACTGAATTTAAAAATAAAAAACACATGACTCTGCTGAAATATCATAATTTTCTTCTTCAGAGATGACCATGTGACCTCATTATGATTTTCTCATCATTTAAAAATTGTTATTTCTTTAAAACAGCAAAAGCCCATAGTCATCACTGATACAAATGTGACACAATTAAAAAATGGGAGTAGGGACTCCGGTGGCTCAGTTGGTTGAGGAGCTAACTTCAGCTCAGGTCATGATCTTTTGGTACATGGGTTTGAGCCCTGCATCGGGCTCTGTGCTGACAGCTCAGAGCCTGGAGCCTGCTTCAGATTCTGTGTCTCCCTCTCTCTCTGCCCCTCCCCACTCATGCTCGGTCTCTTTCTCTCTCTCTCAAAAATAAACCTTAAAATAATAAAAAAAAAAGAATGGGAATACCTCAGTTTCACCTAATTTTAGTTTTATGCCCTATATGGAGAAAAACATGTAAAAGATAATTTATTTTGAAATTATGTTAAGTGTTTATAACAACTAAAGTCAAGGTTACTGCAGGAAAGAGAAAAACTGCTGCCTGTATAATCAATAAAAATGATAATAAATATTTTCATGACTCAAACCACATCTATAATACAAACCCCAATACTTGATATTTTTGGAGACTTATAATTTTAATTAATGTTGATCTAGTCACTTGAACTATTTAATGCCTTCACATATTTTTCTTTATTCTGTTGGTACCTTGTAACGAGCCTCTAAACAACCACAAATGTTCTGCCATGAACGTGTTTTGGCAAGTGTCTACATCTAAGATCTGGCAAAAAGGCTTATGTATTGGCAGTGTGAATAGGGTATAAAAATGAATCACAAAGAACTTGCCATCGTCCACGTCAGTTCACTTTGATTCAATATGGTCAACTCCCCTCCTAGTATGATGTATTTCCAACTTTCTTTATTTGCAACAATAGTGCAATCCATCTGTAATCCATCTGCCCAGGAGCTGGTAGCCATGTCTCCATCACATATCTAGCTTTCCTGTACAGTTGCCCTGAAATTGTAGAGTTGCTCCAGATTTTCCCATTATCAATGCTGTTCCAAAATTCAGGAGAAGGGAACATTACCGACCTGTCACTTTGCAAGCCACTTCTTAGTACTTGTAGAAAATGTGAGACCTGTTGTTGGGTAGATTTTCTTTTACTCACACAGTACTTTTCTATTACAGATCCTCCAGTTTAGAAATGCGACTTTATAATGTTCTGTGGAAAGCAATTGGTCTCACATTTTACCTCAGACTACTTTTTCAGATAAATATTATCAGATCCCTCTCACTCATCATGTGACTCAGCTGCATTTTCTTACTGGTCATTTCTAGAAGGTGGCATATACTCTCCCCTTGCCAGGGTATGGAATTTCACTTAACTGCATCTCTGTTTGGAATACCCATGTCTGCTTGACAAGCCTTTACTTGAACTTTAAGCCCAAATGTTAGGTTCCCAACTATGTTCTTTCTCTTCTGTGATCCTGAAGCATTGGGTATACTCTCTGTGTTATTTATTTTATTATTTTTTTAGAATTTTTAATGTGTATTTATTTTTGAGAGAGAGAGAGAGAGAGAGAGATGGAGTGCGTGCAGGGGAGAGGCAAGGAGAGAGGGAGACACAGAATCTGAAGCAGGCACCAGGCTCCAAGCTATCAGCACAGAACCCAATGTGGGGCTTGAACTCATGAATGGAGAGATAATGACCTGAGTGAAGTCGGTCATTTAACTGACAGAGCCACCCAGGCACCCCTCTCTTTATGTTATTTAAAATGTTGCATTAGGATCATTTATTTGTATAGGGGCTACCCGGACTGAACTGAGATCACAGTTTAAGATGAAGGATCTTCTTCTTCACTTTTGTGCCTCCAATGCTTGGAATATTGCTCGATA
Organism: Panthera pardus; assembly: GCF_024362965.1. Taxonomy (NCBI): domain Eukaryota; kingdom Metazoa; phylum Chordata; class Mammalia; order Carnivora; family Felidae; genus Panthera; species Panthera pardus. The sequence continues at coordinate 84,433,682 of NW_026526655.1, read as the reverse complement.
AGTAGTAGGAGTTTGATATATGCAAGTTGTTATGAACGTTTGTAAAATTATTGACTAAATTGGGCGTTTAGGAAATATTTTGTGCTATGAACTGAACTGTGTCCACCAAATTTCATATGTTGAAGCCCTAACCCTCAGTGTGATGGTATTTGGAGATGGGGTCTTTAGGAGGCAATTAGGTTGAGATGAGGTCATGAGGGAGGGGCCCTCATTATGGGGTAGGATTAGTATCCTCCTAGGAAGAGATATCAGACAGTTTGTTCTCCTTTCTCTTCTGTATATGACGACACAATTACATGAGGACACATTCTATGAGGACACAATGGCAGTCTGCAAACCAGGTAAAGAGCTCTCACCAGAGCCTGAATGTTCTAGCACCCTGATCTCAAATTCCGAGGCTCCAGATGTGTGAGAAAATAAACTTCTGTTGTTTAAACCACCCAGTCTATGATATTTTGTCATGGCAGCATGTTCATACTAATACATTTAGTATCCTCAAATTTTTCTCTTAGAAAACAGTCTCCTTATAGTTTAGTTACCAAAGTTGCCTGTCAGGAAATATACCAAATCTTTAGTGGCAGTAAATTTTGAAACTCTAGTGTTACTATTGTTTTGGGTGTGTTTGTTTGTTTTGATTGTGTTATTAAAATCATTTGCATCTACCTTTAACTTCTCTACTTACTTTTCCCCACTTTCATAGATTTTGTTGCTATAAACCATTACTTAGGTAGAAAATAGAATACAGAAAATAGTTATCCCAAAATTTTGCCAATATGGACTCAACCATTAATGTTTTTTGGCATTGGTGTTTGAGTTGGGGTCAGTTTTTCATAATTGAAGGAAAGGTTATTCCAAATTTCTCTCTTGCTACTCATAAGGAAGTCACTGGGGTTTACTGGGTGGTCCAATGTTATTTGCAATTGGAAATGAAATTCCTCCTATCTTCTATGGGCTATGAATTTATTTCTGAAAGATGGGAGTTGATTTACCTTTATCATATTCACTTTGTAGCACTGAAAATGTTATTAGTGGCCATAAAATGATCTAATTCTATCTGTGTAGATTATTTAATTAAATCACCCCCTGAGCCAGAAATTCTGCAGGTTAACTATATGCTGTGTGAGAAAATATTTCTTTTTATTTGGTCTATATTTATTGCTCTTTAAATACAATGAAGGTCCCTTTGCTCTCATATTCCACACTGCGGTGAGGAGGAGAGAATGATCAACTGTCATTTGACTCTGAAAGTCTGACTCAGCTCCACATATGTTACTGGTCACTTCTCAAAGTATAGACTCATTCATTTTGTATTTTAAAATACAGATTGTGTCTTCTCTCCACCTCCAATTATTTTTAGTATTTTCTTTACTTTCCATTTTATTTTTGATAATTTCTTACTCTTTCCTGGTGATGACACAGGTTTAAATAAATATATTCCCTAAAACATTGGGAAATAATCATCTAGGAAGGGAGAAATCCCTGGGGCTATGAAATAGACCCCACACAGGAAGTGGACATGATACCCTGTTAATCACCTCAGCTGTGCCTGGAATGAGTCAGGGTGAACAGGTGGAATCAGTCAGGTGTTAGAATTTCCTGTTTGATTCCCAAATGGGTGTTTCTCTAGACTCACTGTTGTATGGGCAATGGGTTCTGTCAACAGAAGAATTCTTTCCTAGTGGATGATAGGACACTTTCTTAAACTTTGTTCTCAAAAGCTATTAAACAGAAGTCAATAGCAGAGGGAAACAATACTGATTAGATTAGGTAATTATTCTTAAAAATCATTGAACCTTTATATTTTTGATATATTAGTAAACATTCATACTTACAGGATTCCAGAGAAGGAAGATAGACTATATTCATTTGAAACTCTGGCGAATTTTTCCACATGATATTATCCATTTGTTGGCCAATTTATAGATCATATCAATTCTAACAATGCATGGATTATCTCAATGGCTTATATAAAAATATTAAAATGAATAGAAAAATCATCATATTGAAGAAAATTCTGACAAATAAAAAAAGCAGTTGTCTTAGCTCATGCCTGAAAAAATCTAATACTCTACCAAAATGGAGGTAGTCTTATTTAATATGGCTTAGTAGCTAAATTCCCATGCACTGGGGTCAAACTACCTGGGTTAAAAGCCAGACCTACCTAATATGTGATAGGCAAAGTTCTTAACCTTTCTGTTTCACAGTTTTCTAACTTTAAAAAATGTTGATTTTAATATTACATTATAAGATGTTGGAATGAAAAATATGTTAATGTTCTTAAAGTTCTATAAGTCAAACCAATTCCTCATTCAAGTACCATAAGATACTACTCTCAAAGATGCAGGTGTAAATCTCTGAAATATTGTAAAAGTTAGCTATTGCTGCCTAACAAACATCTCAAAACTTTAGTGGCTTAATACAACAACCATTTGTTGTTTCTTACATGTCTCTAGGTAGGCTGGGGATTTGTTCATCTAGGTAGGGATCTGCTGGGCTCTGCTGAGTTCCTCATGGTGTCTGTGGTCAGCTGTTTAGTAGTCTAGGGGCTGATAGATCTAGAAGGATGTTGGAATAGATAATTAAACTCTGCCTGGTCTCTCATCCTCCACATCTCCTGTAGTAGACTTTCAGGGGAGTAAGTAGAAATTTACAAGAAGTTTTTTAGGACTTTGCTTATATAAAGCCTGCTAACATCCTTTTGACCAAAGTATAGGGGCAAAGGACAGGCCACCCCAAGATGGGTCACTTTGGCAAGAACATTATTTTGAGTCAAAAGCAATCAAAACCTAGCACATTCTGGAAAAACTCTTTACTTCTCCTTCAACTGCCTTCTGTTATTAAGAAGAGAGCTATTAATAGATTTTCCTCCTTACTGAGAAATTTATCTACACAACAGGGCAACCTTTGTTTTCCTAGCATCTCCTTTCACCTTCTTGCTAGTGGTCTTCCTTCCCTTTGTATCTCCAGGCCCCTACTCCTCTCCTCAGCTCATAAAAGCTTCATGTTGCCTGTCTTTAGAATTTCCCTATCTGTGTGGATTCCTTGTACTTACACTATCACATTTGATTTTCTCCTGTTAATCTGTCTCATGCCAATTTGATTCTTAGTCTAGCTAGAAGGAACTTGAAGGGTAGAATAAATTCTTCCTACCCAACAAAAGCAAGTCACATGTCTATGCCCAGATTCAAGGAGTAGGCAAATAGACCCTAATTCCTTTCAGAGGAAATGCAAAGGGTGTGGCTATAGGGATGGGTAAAGTATTCAGATCATCAGGACTGTCAGTCTACCACAGTTCTGTACCCAATCCTTGGGTGATGTTAAGAAGTGAAATTCATTGCAATGATTCAATACCACCCTTCAGTAAACCCTCAAATGTAATTGTACTTCCTAGCTATGAACATTCACTCATTAAATCTCTTAAGTTTGGAACTCTGAGAAGCAAGAAAGAAAAGTAAAAAACAAAGGAAAAATGTATGAGGGATTGGTAAGAGTTGTAAGACAAGGTAGCATTTTTCTTTTTGTTCAGAAGTAAAAGGGTAAAATTGCCTCAGAGAAAACAATTCCTCTCATATCACTTTTACACACCACCATAATAATATATATACCAGAAGCACTAAACCCAATAAAAACATAGCAGTCACTTAATCATTTACCAAGACTGGCTCTTTGCATTATCCCATCTCATTAAATTTTTCAATATCGCTTTTAATAGTACCTTTGTGATTTAGAAAAAAGTCTGACTTCTGGTGTCTCAGATGGTCAGAGGGCCACAATATTGTATTTGGTTTACCAATTACACTAACAAGTGGATAAATGGAAGCGTGGATGGATGGTTTTGTGGGATTCTGGAATTGTTATTTAAGTCATTTATATTTGGGTTTATTCTGGTATAATATTTCTGATTTAAAATTCCAGGAGGCTGCGGTTTTGCTGGGTATTATTAGGATGGCTTACATTTAGTTTCAATCTTTCCCCAGAATCTTTACTCAGTTTCTTGCTTTATTCTACTTTTATTTTTTTAAGTTTTATATTTCTTTAGCTATTCTGATTCCACTCTCAAATCATACCTTTCCCAGTTGTACTCAAGCTAACAGTGCACCGTCCTCTCTCTGTGAAATGTGTCAGATGTCCCCATAGAGACTGTGAAGCATCACCTACTCACACGAAAACAAGGAGGAATCCCTTGGATTCTCTTTGAGCTGCACCTACAAACATATTGAGCAGGATCATTTAGCAGCAGGTTTCAGCCTTTAACTCTCTCATTCTAAAGCAATAACACCACATTTGGAAGATAAAGGGTTTAATTTCCAAAGACTTGCATGACTCCCAGTCTTCTTGGTTTAGGATTTGCATGAAACCCTCCTTGTGACTTTGAATATAAATTTAAGCAAAACTGAAGTGTGCTCCAATAAAACATTTAAAGGTCACAATAGACAAAGACGTGTATGTGTGTGTGTGTGTGTGTGTGTGTGTGTGTGTGCGTGTTGTGTGTGTGTGTGTACAAATGAATTCATATCTATAGCTTCACCATAAGAAAGGCAATGTTAAGGTAAAATTGAATTTTATAAAAATCTTCATTTTTGATTGACCCAAAACTCCTTGTTTGAAATTACATGTATGTTTGTTACCTGGTGTCATGGAAAACCAATCTGAAAAAAACTCAGCAACTAAATTTGATTTCTGCCTCCTTGTGTTCCCAATATTTAAAGTTAGGGAAGCAAGAGTTTAGTTTCAAAACTAGTGTTCCAAATGAAATCTTTTCTGTCCTCATAAGAGTGTGCATTTTTACCAAACTGCTGTTTTTATTGTAATGTGTTAAAATTTTGTACTCTATAACATAGTATTTTGCCCACTGAAAATAAGAGAAAATATTCTCATTCTAGGCTCAGCTAGAATGTGTTTAGAGAGTATATTCAAACCTGGCACACACTTAGCACTAACAGTTTCCTTTTTTCATCTAAATTCTCCTGGGAGAACCGTAAATGGCAATGGATACAGCAGCAGTTGGAGCTAATGTACTGATGGCTGCGGGAACTGTTACAACAGTGAGCCCCTCAGCTAGAACATTCGATTCAAAGACCATTTCTGGAGAAAAATGGTCATTTCATGGAAGATAATTATTAGATAGGAGCTGGATTATATTCATTGCAAAACAAAGCAGAAAATATGCTAGTTAAATGGTGGTATGTCCTTCCTTTAGAAAACTTGACACAACTATAATGTTTGTGTGTGTGTGTATGTGTGTGTGTGTGTGTGGTGTTTATACTCACAAAGAGTACACACAAATTTATGTCAAGAATTATATATATATATATATATATATATAAAATTGAGGTGTGATTCATAATTTTGTAAATAATTCAATCATTTCATCTCTTAAGTATTAATTTAACTTAAAAATTTTAAATAGAATTTGGTAAAGCAAAACATACTAAAAAATAGTTCCACATCTAGAAAAACATATAAATAAAAGAAGATTCCACTCCCCAACCCCACCGCCATGTATGCATACTAATACCTAATTCATTGGGCTATGAGTATTTGTTTTGTTTTGTGATCAATCATTGCATTTTAGAGATACAAAAAAATGCATCTTTTGACTCATTTCAAGTATGTTTTCATATCTGAAATTGTGTGGATACCATCATTTTCTTAAGTCCATTAAAAAATTAATTATAAAGTTAGCTATTTCACAATTGTTGCAGTTACCCCATTTTAAAAGTAGTGTTTCAATTGTAATTCAGTAAAGGATACCAAAAGTCCTACCGGATGTTTGTTGACTGAAAGCAACATCAACAGTAAAAGAGTAGGAAGCTCAGCAATTACTGGAAATGATGAAAGGAAAGCTAACAGGGCCACTACTCCAAAAGAAATCAGCCAGGAAAGGATTGTGATCTGGCCCCCTGTAGCCTCATAATACACAGTCAGATGGTAGAAACTGGGCTAGAAGAATTCTTTGATACACCTGCAAAACACCAACGTTTCTTCAGAGGAAACGTCTTCTTGTGATATGTACAACAGGCAGTGCCACAAAAACACTAATTCTAAAATTGTACAGTAACAAGAACCACTGTATTACCTACCTGAAAATCTTTCCTTTGGGATTTATGCCTGTACTTAACGGCTTGCATTTGGTGTTCTACATTTACAAAATATCTTCACTTTACCTAGTCTTTCTCCCAGAAGTTGACAGAAGCTTAAATTTTTATAGCACAAACAAGCCTGGTATTAGCATACTCAAACTATTAAGTAGATTTTTGTTGAAACTGCTGCCATAATTCACATATATTCTTCCCTCTTGTCCTTGCTCCCATCAGTCTGTCTCATTCTGTTCCTCTCCCCCACCTCAATACATAGTAAGAAACTTACATAATACAAAATACAAAGGAAGAAAGTTTCTCCGTGAAACAGCCTCATCTCTTACATATGAGTAGAAGATGGAAAAGAATATGATTTTATTTCTTACTATATTTACTTAGACTACCCCAAATTCTAAGGCAATCACTTATACTCATGGTTGAGAATTTGCACAGGCAGAATAGGATGGCTTGCCTCTCTGTTCCATGTTATCTGGTTCCTTAGCAGGAAAATTAGAAAACCGGGTGCTGGGAGAATCATCTGAAGGTTTACTCATTCATTCACATAACTGATTGGAGTTCAATGCTGGCCGGTGTGGTTGGGGGACTCATTTCCCTTCCATGCAGGCACCTCTTAGGGGCCAAATCACAATCCTTTCCTGGCTGATTTCTTTTGGAGTAGTGGTCTTGTTAGCTTTCCTTTCATCATTTCCAGTAATTGCTGAGCTCTGTACTCTTTTACTGTGTGAAAGCCACACAGCATCTTTGAGCTGCATTCTATTTGTTAGGACAATCACAAAGTCCTGCTTAATTTCAAGAGGATGGGAAACAGATACTGTTTTCTCACAGAGAGTGGCAAGGTTTTAGAAAGAACATGTGGGGTTGGAAATAGTGTTGTGGCCATTTTTCAGAAATATAATCTGCCATTGAGAGTTTAGGATTTTTAGGCGAGATTTGACGATGAATAATTCTTCATATGTAATATCAGATTCTCACTGTTCATGAAGCTAGGTCCCAAGCAAGCCCAGCTTTCCCGATATGGTACATACTTCTTCAACAAACATTAACTAATTATCAAGAAGAACACATTGTGCTGCATAATTTAGGAAATACAAAGAACTCACTGCTTAATAAAGGGAAAAGCATGTACACGAACTGGTGTAATACTAAGTGTTGAATTTAGGTGAGAATGGGTAAGAGGAAGATTAACTCTATCTGGGAATCTGGAAGAAGTTTTATCTTGACTTAACTCCTGAAGCTTAGGTAGGACTGTTTTGGCAGAGAGAAAAAAGAATATTAGTGCTAAAGAAAAGAGCTTAAAGAAAAGTAGCAAAGTGAGAAACAAACGTATCTTCAGACTCAGTGGTCTGAAATTCTAAGTAGAGAGGAAATACCAAAAAGATAACTAGAAGGTTTGAATTGGATTATGGAGGTCTTAACATGGAGGTCTTAACCTTCTAAAGAAAAAGAAATCATTAAAATTGGTTTTGAGAAGGAAAATGACAATCAAAATTATGCTTTAGGAAGCATCCTCTTACAGAAGCATGTAGAGAGGGGAGAGACAGGAAATGACTGTCAGGCAATGGTAAATATTGTTAAACATAAGTCAAGCAGAGATGAAAGTCTGGAGTAGAATAGATCCAGAGGTCACTGAAAGAGGATACAAGAATAAGTTTTTTCAAGGTAGAAATGATGGGGCAGTATGCATAAGTGAGTTTATGGACAAATGACTATATGTTGATTATAATGAAGAGACAACCCCCTATTTTAAAACCAACAACACCCGGATTCTGGTAAGGATAATGATAGTTAACAGAATAGGAAGTATGAGGAGGTTTGGAGAAATAAGGTCATTTTTAGGTAGGTGGATTCCATCATTTTCAAGTATCAATGCATAGTTTCCAGAAGATAAGTGGAAATCTGGAACTTAGAAAAGTCTGAACTAGAGGAAAAGCAGTATTAGTCAATAGCAGCCATGGTCATCAATAAAAGTAGCTAGTAGAAAAAAGGGGGATCAGAGAAAAGTATTGAATCTTACTGGACTCACTCTGCAACATAAAGGGAGATGAAGAGGAGTCACAGGAAGTCAGCAATGTCAACCTGTCAGAGATCCTTCCATGCGAGGATGGAAATGTGCTCTCCTCAAATGGGTTACATGCCCCATTTTTCTTACCCTAGAGCAGTGGCCCTGTGCTAGGAATGATTTGCCTCTCCCTCCCAAGACATATGGCAATCTCTGGAGATATATTCGGTAATTACAACTGGGAGGGTGCTACTGGCACCTAGTGAGTAGAGTCAAGGGAAGTTTCTAAGCATCCACGAAATACAGGATAAGCCCCCAATAACACATGATGTGCCCCAAGATGTTAACACAGTAGCCCCTGCTTCTTCGCAGTTTTGCTTTCCGTGGCTTCAGTTTCCCGTGGCCAAACCTCAGAAGCAAAGGATCCTTTTTCTGATATATTGTTAGAATGTCAACAGTATCCTAACACTACGTCACAGGGCTACATCATTCACCTTACTTCACCTCATCACCTAGGCATTTTATCATCTCACATCATCACAAGAAGAGTGAGTACAGTACCATATGATATTTTGAGAGAGAGCAACCACATTCACATAACTTTTATTACGGCGTATTGTGATAGTTGTTCTATTTTATTATTAGTTATTGTTATTAACCCCTTACCGTGCCTAATTTTAAGTTAAAAATGAAACTTTATCACAAGTATGAATGTATAAATAAGGTTTAATGCTATCCATAGTTTAAAGCATCCACTAGGGGTAATAGAATATATGCCCCATGAGTAAGAAGAGACTACAATAGGGTCAATGTTGAGAAACACTGCTCTGAAACCTGTTGAGCGCAATTTACCATAAAAGTGAGATTTTTATCCCTTTTTAGATTCTGCAGCCCTTTCCAAATCAGGGAGAGTCCTCAGAATGCCAAAAGTTTTATGGTACCTCTTAATTTAAAAAAAAGTGGGCCCAACAACTCATTTTTTTCTCTTTGTAGACTAAGTAGTAGCAACAGATCCTATATGTTTCCAACATTAAATGTCAGGTCTAGGGGCACCTGGGTGGCTCAGTCGGTTAAGCGGCCGACTTCGGCTCAGGTTGTGATCTCACGGTCCGTGAGTTCGAGCCCCGCGTCGGGCTCTGTGCTGACAGCTCGGAGCTTGGAGCCTGTTTCCGATTCTATGTCTCCCTCTCTCTGACCCTCCCCCGTTCATGCTCTGTCTCTCTCTGTCTCAAAAATAAATAAAGGTTAAAAAAAAAAAATTAAAAAAAAAAATAATAAATAAATAAATGTCAGGTCTATTTAAGAATCATGAACTGGGTTATATTTACCTTGTCTAATCCAATATGGATTTTTCAACGCACAGCTGGAAAACCAGTCTGCTGTAGGTTTGTATGTTACAGGTTAATGTTCATTTTAAATGCATTAAAAATTTACTTAAATTAAATACATCTTAAAACCTATTTGCTAAGGTCTGTGAATGAAATATACAAAACTTAGCAAAATGTAATTTTTTAAAAAAATCTTCTCTCTAAGGCAGTTATATTTTTAGGGTAATCAAAAAAAATGTTTGTGGGAAAAATCCATTGTCAGGGAACCTGACATTCTGATAACAGTGATTTTTTCCCCCAAATGCATATCTTAAAAATAATTTCTGACACATGTGGTTCTTCTCTCAACAGTGACCAATTTTTAAGGGCGTAATATCACTTGTTTCATCTTCACATGAAGCAAACTTCTTAAATTTACTACCTACACGGTCAAATATCTTTCAGAGGATGTTGATTTATTTATGTAAAAAGCAAGATAATACAAAGTGGCACTGGGGAATTATTTCCCTTCTGCCCTGGGCCTTTGAATCATAGGCTACATCATGCTGCTCAGCTGTTGACTCTGGACAGAGTCCAGAACAGCACAGTACTGTGAAAGATGCCAAAAAGATACACCGCCCTATCGCAAATGAAGTAAGAGTTATCTTCTCTGCAAACTCAAGAGGATAACAGATGATTTGTATTGCAGTTGATATGCAGAACATTCATCTTTAATTTTCAGTGTAGGTCAGGGGCACTTTTAGTTCAGAGGATGGCATATTGCTCTCCTAGGAAGGGAAAGGAAGGAAGACACTTGGAAAACACTTATGCCCATCTTGGCTGACTGAATCCTAGCATGTTTAAGCACACAATACGGATTTCTTCATTTTCTTCATGACTTAGTCATCCTTGCTGAAAGACTCAAGGCTTATCACAAAGGAAAATAAAACAGATTCCTTCTACATGGGCAAGTGACACACTTGTAATAAACCACTGTCTAATTGTCCTTTTGGTAGCATCCTGCTCGTTGAGACTACACAGGTAATAAAATCGGTGTGCTCTTCGTGTTCTGTGGTGAGAGCAGCAGTACGCTGGCATTTCCAGAACTTGTTCATGGTTTCGACAGCCAGGATAGTTGTTGTTTGCTTTATTAGCTTCCCAGAGCTAGGGAAGTTGCCAGGCCTTGCAGCTGTGCACAAGTATGGAGTCTCATTTTACAGGAGAGACTTTCCATGGAATTTCATGGAAATTTCATAATGGAGAAATATTTGGCACTTTGAGAAGAAAGTATTTGTTTTTAATTTTCTTGGCAGAGCTCCTCCATGACAATAAAGTGCTCGGAAAGCCGTGCTGATGTGGGGCTCAAGTCCTTCTACCTCTCAATACTTTGAAAGGTCATCAGAGCCATTTTATTAAGATGTAGGCTTCTCCCAAGTTTAGATGATCTGACCAGGAATAGTGAATAAACAGTTAATTTCACTCTATTTTAAATCAAATGAAGAGCAATAAATCCAATTACTGGATTACCGAGTAAATCCATGAAACCCACCAACTATGGGTGAGCCATACTGGATTCATTTCTGAAGGATAAATTCTAGCATTTATTTTGGACCTGAAAAATAAATAATTTAATATAAAGTCAAACAAAAAATAAGGAGAGATTTTTTGAGGTATTTATCAAGAATTAGTTGTATAAATATTCAGTTCAGAATAGAATAATGTACTAGGAAGCTGCTATGATTGCTAGTGAGTATCAAGCCCTAGGAAGTTTAGAATGAAGTGCTTTGTGATTTAAGACATAACAATTTGGAAGAAATTATAGGGGCCAAGGGCAGACCCCCCCTAAGATGGGCCACTTTGGCTGGAACATTATTTTCAGTTAAAAGTGATCTAAACCCATCAGATTCAGAAAACAATTTCTTTACCTCTCCCTCAGCTCCACCCCCAATTTTTATCGGGAAGAGAACTATTCACAGAGATTCCTCTTTACCTAAGAAACTAATCTGCAGAATATGGCAACCTTTGTTTTCCAAACATCTCCTTTCATCTTCTTGCTAATGATCTTTCTTCCCATTGTATCCGCAGACCAATGCTACCCTTCTTCTCAGCTCAGAGAAATATCATGTGGCCTGGCTGTCTTTGGAATTTCCTTGGCTGTGTGGATTCTTCATACATACACTATTAAATTTGATTTTCTCCTGTTAATCTGTCTCATGTCAATTTGATTCTAAGTCCAGCTAGAAGGACCTTGGAGGGCAGAGGGAATTCTTCTTCCCCAACAAAATCTCTCCTGGATTTTTTGCATATGGTTTACTTCTTGGGACTCAACACCCTTTTTGACCTTTATAAGCTATGACATTAGACAAAAAATATGCTTCTCTATCTGAAACATCTTCACATTTTCACTGAGATTTCATGGACATAGCATATAAGGGCATAAGTTTATGCAGGCATTTGGCACATAAAATGAATTCACTACATGGTAGCAATATTTTTTTTCTTTATGGAACACTGAGAATAACAACATGAACAAGCTAATGTTGAATAAAACTTTTACCATCCATACTCATTAATAAATTAAATCCTATTATGATTCCCAAATGCACACTCCTCCTTCATCCACCATCCAAGTCCAAAAAAAAAAAAAAAAAAAAAAGAATAGATTTACTGATTTACTTTTTGGGCATAAAATTGATTACTCATAAATTCACTCATAAATTGTGATGAGGGAGCGTGGGCAAGCTGGGGCCAAAGTACAGGCTAACAGCACCCTCCTCCACCAGGTGATATATGTGTGATATATCAGACACTCCTGGCTACCCAAGAACAAAGGAAAGGGGTTTAAGTGCTTGCCATGGTGATGTGGGAAACAAAGGCAAATGAAAAATTAAAATTCCCTTACTGCCTACAGCCCATTGACAAGTCTTTGAAACCAGCAGAGTGACCTCCTTCTAGGAGCTCAGCTGCCTCAATGACGACACTTTACTAGAGGCAAAAAGGAACCTTGGCTTAACATTATCCTGACCCTCCAGGATCCTGTGTCTACTTTCTCATATAAAAACTCCTTTGGAAACTTCCTTTATCTCAACTCCCCCGAGATGTATTCTGGCAATCATACTCCAAACTTATGGCCCCCTGATATACATCTGAAGGACCTCATGACTGAGGTTTTACTAAATGGTAGTAAATGGCTTGTTTTCCCTAAAATACCTAGGCCCTAAAAGTGGAAACCTTGCTTCCAAAATACCTTAGAGACTCACTCCATCCCTAACCCCCTCCCGACTGGAGGATATTCAATCAGTATGCATCACAACCCTAGTGCAGCTATTCCTGCCCATGGGTCCTGTCTCCTTGCTTTAATAAAATCACCTTTTTTGCACCAAAGACATCTTCAAGAATTTTTCTTGGCTGTCAGCTCTGAACCCACCACCAACACCCCAAAACTTCATCAAATTGTACATCTGATGAGGGAGCACAAGGCAAGTCGAGGGCAATGCACAAGCTAACAACACATCCCCACCCTCGGTGGGATATATGTGACATTCCTCAGGCACTTCTAGGCTACCTAAGAACTGCAGAAAGAAAACAGTTAACTGATAGAGATCACAGTCATGCTAGATACGAGTCTCCATCAGTTTATAAATATCTTAGTAAATTACAAGACAAAGGCAATCTAATCAATAACCTACTCTGCAGAAACCTATAGACTCAGGTTCCTGGAGCCCCACCATCACCCTCCTCTCCATAGTGATGGGGAGAACAAAGGCAAGAAGGAAATGGCAGTTAAAATTAAATGTCCTTATAACCTGCAGCCCATGGACAGATACCTGAGGCAAATACAGAGTATAAACGCCTATAGTCTTAATGCCTTACCAGAGGGAAAACAACCTTAGCTTTACAATAGCAAGGACTCTGGTAGCTTATGAGTCTTCTTTAGCATATGAAAATCCCTTTAGAAACTTCCTCTTGAGTTTATCTCCCCCCAGCTCCATAGTATATAACCAGTCACTCTTCACAACCCCAGTGCAGCTCTCTCTGCCCATGAGTTCTTCCCAGTGCTTTAATAAAGTTACTTTTTTTAACACCAAAGACATTTCAAGAATTCTTTCTTGGCCATCGACTCCAGACCCCCACCACTCCAAAATTCCATCACATCCATCTGACAACATACCTTGGCATAGTCTTATTTTCCTCATCTTTAAGGCACCTGTAAGCTAATAGATACTTATTGTGATATCATGATTTATAATAAGATGTGTATATATGGATTTGTGTATCTTGATGGTACAAAACCCCTTAAGCCCTTGGAATTCCCTAAGTGATAACAGCAAAAGGTGTCTTTTGTTATGTTAATGAGGTGATTTTTGCACCTAAGGATGGACTTTGTTTGCAGCATAACCAATCATGTGATTAGAATGTTGAACTTTCATTCCCATCCCACTGACCTCCAAGGAGAGGACAGGCCCTGGAAGTTGAATCAGCTGCCAATGGCCAATGATTTGATCAATCATATCTCTGTAATGAGGCCTCCATAAAAAGGATGAGATCTGGATGAGAGCTTCCAGGTGGTGGAAATGGAAATTCCATGTGTCACTGTGCTACCCCCTGAACTCCATAAGGACAAAAGCTCCTTTGTTTGGGGCCTTGTTCTATATGTCTTCATACGGCTGTTGATTTGTATCTTTTAATATCCTTTGTAATACACCAATAATCTAGTGAGTCGTTTCCTGAGTCCTATGAGCCATTCTAGCAAATTAATCAAATTCAAGGTGGGAGACCATGGGAACCTCTGATCTATAGCCAGTTGGTCAGAGGCACAGGTATTAACCTGGGTTTGCAATTGGCATCTGAAGTACAGGGCGATCTTATGAGCTGAGTACTTAACCTATGGAATCTGATGCTGTCTTTGGGTATATAGTATCAGAATCCAGGTGAATTTTAGGGCACTAAGTTGGTGTCAAAGAATTGCTTGGTGGTGTAGGAATACCACATCACACACACACACACACACACACACACACACACACACACACACAAACACAGAGGAAATTTTACCAGAGTATCATACTTGCAATACTTGCTAACATTATTTAAGGCAAGTAAAGGAGTTCATTTCCAATATACTCTTTTGCTGAAATTCTTTAGATTGGAGTTTAAAAAACTCAAGGGTACCCACGAGAAAGGCAGGAACGAAAAAGCTGAAGAAAAACAAAAAGAAAAAAATTGTAACAAACCACTGAGAGTAAACAATCTTTACCTCTTTCATATGCCCTTAATCAGAAGTTCTATTAACTACAGCTAATTTCAAGATTCTTATTAAAGAGATCTGAACTAGAGGATATCTGGGAAAAATATAGTTGTGACTGGCAGATTCTTGAAGACCCACATTAAAGTCAATAATTATCTGCCCTACCAGAAAACAGCAATCCCTAACAGCCAAAGAGATAAAATCCAAAATTCCATTTTAAAGTGGTTATTTAGAACTTAAAAATCATGTTCTCCTTGAATAAAATTGTTATTCAGTATTGGGATCCACTATCTTCTATGAATTATGCTCAACATTGAAGATATAAAGATACATTAGATAGAATTCTTACTCTCAAGGAATTCATGGTCTTTTCAGGGAGTCAAAAACTTCCACAGATGGAGAAAATTTTATTTACCAGAATCCTTGTGGTGAGGAGAAAGGCAGGCCAGCCTGGCAGGGATGCTTCCTACCAAAGAGGTTAGAGCAGTGGAATAAACTACCCTTTTCCTCTGGTATCTGTCCATCCACAACTGGGCAGGGAATGTAGAAGTTCAGCTGTGAAGGAAGGTGAAGCAGAATACTACAATATGATGTTGAAAAAGGCAAAAATAGAGTCACACAATCTGTTCCTCTCTGGAGCCCCTTATTTCTCAGAGAAGTTATTAAGCTTGTGAAAAGCCAAATATACTTGGATTTCTACTGCAAGTCATGGATTTGTGGGGCTAAAGTTGGAACCAAGGTATGACACAGGACAGAATGATGCAGCCTATAGAGGCCTGTAGAACAGAGCAGGATCTCCTATAGGGTAACAGGACTCAACTGGCATGCAGTGGGGTCACAGCACTGAAAGGAGAAACTAGGAAATGTTAGCGGAGCTCAATAAAGACAAGGTAGGTGAGAAGGGGAAAGAAATCAAAGAAGGCTTCAAGAAGGAGGAAATGTCTGAGAGGGGTCTGAAAGAGAAACAGGAGTTTTTAAGGTAGATCAGGCATTCTAAGCAGAGAAGTAGGAAGGCACAAAGAAACAGCTTATGGTAATTATAGAAGGTACAATGTGTTCCCAGTAGGAACATTGGTGGAGATAGGATCCAGATCACAAGAGACCTTGTATCTATTGTTAGGAAGCTTGAGTTTTATCTCTCAGGCTGTAGGAAACACTGAAAGCTTTTAAACAAGGGATTGATGTGTTTTATAGTGGGGCTGGGCTTTCAGTTCAGTCTACAAAACTTGTATAAGCCATAGTATGCCTGAAGCCCAGGATGGGTGACAGTGCATCAATCAAGGGCAGCAAACAGACATCATGATTTCAACAAATCTCATCATCCCCCAAAGGCCTTAATAAGTTCCTGTCATCAGAGCCATTCCAGCAGCTGTGTTGTGTAAACAATGTGTCTATGGCAAAATGTTTTGGAGTTCGATAGCAATTTTTCCCACTCTGCAGTAGGATGGGGTATTTAAATGCACTGTTGTCCTTTCCTCCAACATGTTTTTGGTGGTGGAAATGGGACCAGTTCCAGGAGCTTAAGATATGGTTACAGTCAGTCAAGGGCTGATGAATTTGGGAAGTTCCAAATAAGGGTCTTGCAAGTGAGTTGTGAGAAGCAGACTTTTCTGCCAGTGGCTCCCCCGCACTTTCCAAAAAATGTTCAGTGTGATAGTCAAAAGGTGAACTGTGTTCTCTCATATCTACCAGGGTTCCCTGAGGCATCTTCACTGGGTTTTTTCCCATGAGTTACCTGTGTCTACATGCATATTTATATCTGTAGGTTCTCTAGGAAAATTGGGGAATGGACAGTGAGTTAAAAGCACATGTTTCTTTTTCTCTTCATTTTCTATTTTCTCTATTTTTACTTATAATTGATTTTCTTTACGTTGCAGTGTTATATTTCAGAAGCAAACTAATGTGGGGGGGCGGGGATGGGGGAGAATGGAGTTTTCATTTTCTGGTGGACAGCAGGGCAGGGCCCCAAGAGACATGGGGCTTGAGAGAAGGTGAGAGCTAGCAAAGATGACTGGCTGGAGACGGGTGATGTGGAAATAGCAAGACCAGCAAGGAGCAGTGGATGTATTGATGTGCCTCTCGTTCAAACTTCCTTTTCAAGACCCTTGTCAGGATACTTTTTTCAAATGTTGAAGGATTAGATCTGTTTTGTTTTTGTATTCCCAGTTCCAGTATATGCTAATGGCTTAGTTGCACTCAATAAATAAAAAAATGAATGAATAGGCTTCCCTTGCACTATGATCTGAATGTTTGTGGCATCTCAAAATTCATAATTTAAAATCCTAACCTCAAAAGATGATGGTATTAAGAGTCGTGCCTGTGTGAGTTGCTTACGTCATGAGGCATGAGGATAGAGCCCTTGCCAGTGGGATTACTGTTCTTAAAAAGAGGCCCCAGAGATCCCCTTCCCCCTGACACAAAGGAAAGTGCCAACTATGAACCAGGAAGAGGCTCTCACCAAACACAACCACGCTGGTGCCTTGATTTTATACTTCCCATCCTGTGGGACTGCGAGAAATACATTTCTATTGCTTATAAGCTACCCAGTTGGTGGTATATTGTTACAGCAGCCCAAACAGACTAAAACATCTTGCTTGGAAATGAAAAGCAAATGGAAGGATGAGAGGGCCAGATGGAGGAGGTTCATAGGCAATAGTTGATTTAGAATCAGTGAGAGAGCAGATGACCTGGTGATTCCCCATTTCCCCCCAGAGATCCCTTCTCTTCCTCCCTCTGACCCACTCTGTGACCTGGGAAACTAGTTTCTACAGAATGCATTGTCAGCTTTATTGTTGTTGTTGTTTTTGTTGTTGTTTGTTGTTGCTGTTGTTGTTACTTGTTTATTATTGCCTTGCTGGGCTTTCAATTGAGGGTGAATGGCAGAGGTACAGGCAAACTATGAGGGATTGGAAGAGGCATGGTATTTATTTCCCCACTGGATGTCTGGGATGTGTGGTTGTCCATGGTTCCATCTCTCACTGGACTTAGATAATAATGTCCCCTCCCTTCTTTCCTTCAGGTCTAGGATTAGCAATAGTTTCCTTTTGTTCAAACGTGGCCAGCACCTCAGACATCTCTAGCTGGTTCCCTTCATCCTAATCTTTCTATTAAATGGTTTTCAGTTGAACTATTTTGAATGTACCATGTTTCTTGGTGAGATCTTGGTTGGTAGAATAGGGAATTCTAAACCACGATGAAAAAGAGAAGGGTTATGTGACAGATGTTTAGAAAAGGACCTCAAATATGCATAGAAAACACTTCAAAAGGCCCATAACAAAAAATAACCATAATTGAATTTAATGAATATTATAGATTTGAAGCACATATCTTCAATCTGAATATTTTCCCGGCTGTCTGACATTTTGCCCTATTTTTAATTCTATGACCCAGGTCTATGTTGAGGGTGGGTAGAGTCAGTACTTTTTAGAAGCTTAGCATAACAGCCACCTCCCACACTAATTCTAAAAGCTTGGTTATGGAGCCCAGGACCTGAGGAAACACAATCAATGCAAACAAATCCCAGATGAAAGTGAGTGCTTCCTGATGATTAGCAAACTTAAAAAGATAAAAGGAAAAAAAGAAAACAAAAACTTTAATAGCTCAAAATTGGCTTAATGCAAAATATTAACAGACCACAAAACACATACTTCGATAGAACCGAGGCACTCTTTTTGAGCTTTCTGTGCTTGGCTGCCAGTCAATGCCCAGTTCTCCCTGAGATATTTTGTGATCATTAACATCGGAAGGAAACTCAAGACTTGATGTTCCGTATACCACTGAGGCATAGGTCTAAGCTCAACACTTGGAAATCAGAAAGGTTTTCCATTCACTCTGGTTATAAACAAAGCAGATTAACTTGGTGAAAGATGTATATTCTTAATTTAATAATCATTCCTTGCATACTTAGACTCTAGGAAACATTGTTGTTCTTATCTAGAATTAGCCATACAGAGATTACCATCACTAATATCTATAAAAAAACAAACATACATTTAAGACAATTACCTGTAACTTTGTCATTGCTCACATAAATAAAATGGGGTATTATTTTATGTAAATTTGGATTGTGATAATTTGAAATAGTGTGGTATAAAATATTCATGGATCCTCAATTTTGATGCCAAATTTGAAACAATGCAATTTTTATTTTATGTTTATTCCTATGAGAAAAATAATTTTGAATTATATGAGTTTCAAATTATGTGAAGTCTTTAAGAAAGCATTCCGTTCATAAAATATTATTGCACCTGTCTTCCTTTGCAGGACAATTTATATTATCTTTTGTTAATAATAATGATAGGCAAGATGAATAAATTCAAAAAGCATTTATCAGCAGATTCCAAGAAATATAAAAACTACCCATATTCAAATCACAGATTACAAGGGTTCAAATTCACTTACTAAATTTATCTAAGCCACAATGAATGGCTGGAATAAATTCAATTGAAATTTTTAAGTAAATATCTTAAAAAACCTAAAGAGTTTGTTTTGATTTGTAAAGATTTTGTTTAGGTCATATAAGATTCATTTTCTCAGTTGTTTGAAGTGCAGGGCTACATAGACAAGACTGTTAAATGTGTGTTGCACTTGGGTAGGACTGTCAGCTTCCTCAAGGTCAACAATTTGTACTCAGATCACAACCTGTACCATGGCTCCAGCCAGACATCTTCAAAGTATGTGCTTCTGCCTGAAGGTCATTGAGGGTTTGTGTAGCAAGTCAATCACCAATTTGAGCAAGCTCTTAACTTACAATAAGTTTATTCCAGAATAGTAGTTGACAATTTTTGTGTTTAGAAATTAGATCTCATTTTCCCAAACAAGTATTGCTACAAATTTTGAGAAACCTTCACAGTGTTCCACAGAAGTCTATTTAACCCATAACAGACCCAATACTAATTGCACTGTGATTCACATTCCTAAGGGCTCTCTCTCACGTAGATGAATAATAATAAAGTTCCACTGAGGAAAGTATCTTAATATCCTCCAGTTTACACCATCACCTATGTGGTACATGTAAGAAGATGTGAAATTTGGAGTTTCTGCTAAGGAACCAAGACTCCACAAGATGCTATATCACAAATGAGATTTTAGACCACCAACAGAATTTCAAGGTAGAAAACCTATAGCTGACTCAGGAACTGTCACATCTACTGAGGGGTGAAAGGGGGTCAAGAGATAGGGAAAATGTGTAGAGCATGTCTTTAGAGAACAGTAAGTGTGATTTGAGCTCTATTCCATATCTTCCCTCTGGGTATGTTGGTGGGGGCAATTCCTGCCTCTCTGGATGCCCAGTAAGAGGGGCTTCAGGAATACCACCAAAAGAGTAAGGACTATGACCCTATTGTGAGACCCCCAGAAGATCAGTTCCTGATTTATTCTTAAGAAAGTAAAGTCTCTTGTGGCATGGAGTGGAATCGATAAAGGAATCGTATTCCCATTCAAAAAGCAGGCAAAGTACATGAACCTCCAGAGAACTCATGGGAATCCCCATTAGGAATGCTGACTTGAGATCATTTTTAAAAAATCATACTATCCAATGGAGTATGATACCAAGGGAAGTAGACCTAGACAAAAAGATGTTGTGAATTATATTACTGGCATACAGAAACTTGCCAGAGCTCAAGAGCAGTCAGTTTAAGGAGACACATTGCTCAAATCAAGAAAGCTGAATTTAGAGGCACACAGAAGGGAGCCTCTCACAAATGAAGAAAGTGCACACAAGGGACAAGCTCTGAGTGTCTTCAGGCTGATAGAGTCCAAGCCATCTTTAAATGACTCTTGTTAATAAGAACATATGTCTAAGCTTGACCTCTCTTCTCCACAGTAGAAAAGTTTGCAATGAGGCTCCAAGTTCCTATGATCCCTAAATTGCAAATACTCATGGTACTGGTTTTTGTCTTCATTACTAAGTCAAAGACACACTGTGTTGATCTCGTGTTTCTCAGATCCTTGTTCATCTTCTGCCTGCAGCTGTTTACTTCTCAGGGCATAGACATCGATGCATCACATAAACATATATGATTCACATATATAAGAACTGCACAAGTAGGGAAAATAATAGACCTGCAGTTAGAAAGGCCTAAAGAGGGGATGACTAAAGAACACGATTGAACATTGTAGTTGACCAGAAACCATGAAATTGAACGTGGCCATTAGATTTTCTGTACCTCATAATAAAATGGAGCCCCTATTATGGGTCAAAACTTCTGCTCGCATACTGTCACTAATTTAAATGCTATCTCTGCCATATAGGTTTTATTTTCCCCACTTCAGATAAGAAAATTGAATTTAGAAAATACAAAGTAACTTACAAAAGCCTTGCAGTAAATAGCAACAAATATCCACTTACATGGTTTTTAATCACCCACTTCTCTGACTCTGAGAAGTAAGGTGTTTGGTGTGTGTTTATCTGCATGTGTATTAGTACAACTGTGCATTACTGTGTCTGTGATTGTGTCTGTCATATATTGCTATCTGGAGATCTAGTTATTCATCTATCTATATTTATACTATCATAGTCTGGGTTTACGAGGTGCGAGAAACACCAAGAGTAAAAATGAAAAATTGAAAGCACATTGAATCAAGCCAAACTAGAGTTTTTGTAAAAAAAAAAAAAAAAAGAATTAGTGGAAAATTGAATAGGGATGTAGTATTATTCTGAGGAGTATTATTTCTGACAGAGAGGCCAGAATGTGATGTCTTTAAAACAAATGTAGGTTTCCAGGATGGGCATACTCAGTAACTTTTTTTTTTCTATTTATTTATTTATTTAGTGCACTTATTTATTTTGAGAGAGAGAAAGAGCATGAGTGGGGGAGAAGCAAAAATAGAGGTAGAGAGAGAATCCCAAGCAGGCTTTGCACTGTCAGCACAGAGCCCTACACGGGGCTCACACTCACCAACTATGAGATCATGACTTGAGTGGAAACCAAGAGTCAGATGCTTAGCTTACTGGGCCACGCAGGTGCCCCTGTCTTATTTTTAAAATAAACTTTTAATATTAGAATAGATTTATATTTACAGAAAAGTTTAAAGAATAGCACAGCATTCCCATAAACCCCACAGCCAGCTCCCCCTTTTATTAACATCTTTGTTTAGCATGATACCTTTGTCATAGTTAATGAACCAATATTGATATGTGATTGTGGAAGAAAATCCATACTTGATTCAAATTTCTTAATTTTTGCCTAAAGTTTTTCTTCTGTACCAGAACCTCAGCCAGGATACCATGTTCTATGTAACAATCACGCTTCCTTGGGCTCCTCTTTGCTGTGACACTTTTTCAGACTTTTATTGTTTTTTTGTTGGTTTGTTTGTTTACTGTTCTTAAATTTTTCTTCAAGTTTTATTGAGGAATAATTGACAGACATCACTGTATAAATTTAAGGTGTATGGCATGATGATTTGATTGACATATGTTGTGAAATGGTTGCTACAACAGGTTTAGTCAAAATCCATTATCTCAATACAATAAAAAGAAAAGACCTGCTTCTTGTGATGAGGACCTTTAGGATTTCCTCTCTTAACAACTTCCCTACCTGTCCTACAGCAGTGTTAGTCATAGTCACCAAGCTGTACGTTGTACCTCTAGTACTTATTTATCTTATAAATGGAAGTTTGTACCTTTGAGGAGTACAGGTTAGGTGTTTTGTAGAAAGACCTTCAGATCATATTTTTTCCATATTTTTTTCTCATGAGTAGAATGGGGTTATAGGTTTCAGAACTAAAAAGTGACTCTTTAAAGTAAATATATATTGGTGATGAAAGGAAGAGGGAAATTTTTGGTTTGAAGCGGGAAAGCCTGAATGCTTCTTCCTTCCCTACCACCATTACTGGTACTAAACTTGGGAAAATTGTTTAGTCACTGACAGTGTTAGATCCCTAAATAGAATTCCATATCCTGTGACTCTTCTTTTTCCTTTCCTTTCCTTTCCTTTCCTTTCCTTTCCTTTCCTTTCCTTTCCTTCCTTTCCTTTCCTTTTCTTTCCTTTTCCTTTTTTTTAAAATAAGATATGGCTTAATTTCTATTTTAAACCTCTAAATCGCTGAAGCTTAAGAAGAGTCATTTGTCTTTGAAGACACATGCTGAAAAACACACTGTCCCATTTGCTTATTTCCATCAGTCCAATAGGCTACTGCTGATCATTCCCTATTCCTGCCCACTGGATTCTTCAATCCCACATTTTCTTCTGTTACTTCAGAACCACACTTGGGGCATGGGAAGATATCTGCTACTTGTGCCCATCATCAGGATATTCACTTCTGTTAGACATCTGTACTAGACCTCATAGCCACCATTGTGTCTCTGGGAGTCTGCTGCCTTCCAAAGGCTCCACCTGGAAGGAAATGCACAGGTCCTCTTCTAGCCTCTGTGTAGGCTCGTCACCTCACTGAGGGCTCTGCCCAGAAAATAGAACACAAGACACTTTTCTTTTGGTTTTACAAAACTATCACCAATGGCTCATTACTCCCTATTGTAATATACTTTCCTCCAAAGTTAGGAGGATGCGCTTTTCTCCTCCTGAGGAAATCGCCCCCTCTCTTTTCTTGCAGTTTCTATCTCAAAAACACTCTGTTATGGTTATATCTGCCTATGAATCATAAAGGTTACATCTTTAATTGGATTTATGTCTTTGAAGCCAGGAAGGTTTAGAATACTTTTATTATTATTGATATCATCATCATCATCATCATCATCATCATCAACATCACCAACATCATCATCATCATCATCTGCAATAAATGTCACTTCTCTAAGGCAAAAATCCAAGGCCAATTATCTGCATATATTTATTTAAAGGTGGGGATAGGAATAACTGGAGGGAAAGAATCCTAGGGGAAGAAAATCTAAAAAATAATTTGAGTACTTACTTCACATACATGCTATAAAGACAAAAAAATAACTTGTATAAATCACTTCGTACATTAAGTATTCTCATAAAGTAAACTGTAAATTACACATGGTATAACTTGCAAAAATCAGTGGTTTTAATGATTCGTGCCATCACAACTGCTGCAGACTGGCTAGAAGCATTATAACGTCAAAGTCCAATACAGGTGAAAAAATAAAAGCAAAGCAAAATGTCATCTTTAATACCTTCTTAGTAAGTTAGTATCATAAAGCAGGTCCAAGGCAATTTAATTGATTTCTGTTTTTAAACAAGTACCAATCCTCAAATTTAACTCTTTCTCACACGTGGGCTGAGGGGGGTATTTTGACTAGATAATATTAGGTTATACCAGCTGACAACTTATGCTCAAATAGATGGATCTGTGAGACAAGACCATGCACATCTATAAAGCAAACACACTTGGGATGGTAAAAATGACTTCCTAAATGATGAAACCATGTCCATGAGGGAAATGTTATGATACACAGAAGCAAAGGAAGTGAAACCAGAGCCATGAGAAACAATGATATGGTTTGAGACCTAGGAAGAGTACAGATATTGTAAAACATACCCAGGCACAGGATGAATGTGAAACACTTGGCTGACAGCCCTATCAATCACCTATGTCTGTTATTTTCATTTGGTCAATGTGTCTAGTGTTTAGCCCCAAGCAAGCAGGACTCTTGGCCTGGACTGGACTTCCCCAATCATAAAATGGTTTTAGGAGTGGAGAAAGGGCTATCAGACAGGAAGAAAATGAAAACTCCAAATACTCCACAGGTGATGACATTCTAAGGGACCAAGATATTCTGAGAAGCGTCAACTTTCATGTGAGAGCAAACCTGAATCAAGGAGCATTTTATGGACCAGGTGATAAAGTAAGGACTCTGAGTCTTAAGTTAGGGTTCCCAGAAATAAACTCTGGGATCATTGGACGAGGTCTATTGGAGAATATACTCAGGAACAAGAGCTATAAAGAGTGAAGAAACAGAAATTGTGCAAGGGAGAGATTGAATAGCAGTGTTAATAAACAAGAGGTCTTGGCTGATGCCATAGGAAATCCTGCAGTTGGAGAGGCCCTTCACATTTTCTCCTACATGGACACAAAGGTAGAGGCCTTTTGTATCCCTCAAGGAATAGACATTGGATGAGGCTGGTGTCAGAGAGTGGGCATAGCTTTGGGCAAAACACTTCTTTCTCTGAGAAGGGTAAAAGGTGTGAGTCTTTAACAGCAAATACTCTGGTCTTCTGAAGAAATGAGTGTTCCTGAACAGAGAATCTGGGTGTTTCACCACAAAGTCTGTTTACTATGCATCCAATCACTTCATATGGACAGCTATCCTCTGAGAACAACTCCTTGATTTTATTTGGTCTTGTTTCTGGAAAAATCTGTAAGAGGAAGATTTTTTTTTGAAAGAATTACAGCACTTTATATCTCTATCATTAATACAGCTGTTCTTGGGCTGCAACTGATGATTTTCATCTTTCTCCTATACTACTAATTCTAGGTTGTCTTCACTCTTGGCTGACATCTGTGCTGTTCTAAGTAGCTTATATGCTTAGGTGACTCTGAACATAATCTCTGAAAGTCCTGAGTCCATTTCACTGTGTCTTCCCAGACGCTGGCTGCTGCACTTGTCCATGTACTGTTAAAAGTTGCCTAGGAAAAAAACTTGCCTAGGAATAGGCACTTTTTGTGTAGAAAGTGTAAAGAGATGCTTTAGTGGATCATCTAGGTAATAAACCTATTTTTCCTTACCCTATCGTATGTCAGGAGCTTTTCCTCCTGCAGATGATTAGAAACAATGGATCTGATTAGAGTCAGGAGATCTCTCTTGTGGACTTTTCTCCTTTCAGCATGAGGAGCTGAAAATGACTGAGCATCAGTCATAGATTAAATTTAAATGTTCATTGGGACTCTTGCTTTGTTTTCTGGCCAAACCATTTCTCTCCAGGAATTAAGTCCTTAGGCTTGAATTGTCCAGTATTATAGCCAGCAACAAACATGTGGCTATATGAATTTACATTCATATTAATTAAAATTAAATTAAATAGAAAAGAAAGTTCCTCAGTCACACTAGCCACATTTGACATGCTCAATAGCCACATGCATTCTAGACAGCTTGGATAGTGATCATAACGATCATTGCAAAAATTGCTATTGGATGTCACTGCTCAAGATTCTCAGAACCTAAACTTGCACCTAAAGGGCAAAGATCCCCTAAGTGGGACCCTGGAGATGATGGCAAGTTGACCACTCTCCTACTTCCATCCTCTGTTTCCTGAACCCATGTGTTTTAGCTACTGGGGACAATTTAGGCCATATAACATTAGAAGTGTCTCATCCTCAGAGAGCAACATATTCAAGTTGCCCCCCAAGTATATATCTTCCAAAGGCTGACTTTTTACTTTATTAGGTTAGCAGATTCTAACTGGTGTGGAATGTGTTGTAGCCATAGTCATACGCCCCCTGCTGCATCTCCTTGATGTAAAGTGGACTCCTTAGTACACAGCAATTTTTTCAGTATCCGGTATCAGTGGGATTAAGCACTGTCTGAACCTTTGGCTAGTAGTGTTGGCTAAAATAGAAAAGGAAAATCTATACCCCAAATATGTGTAATCCCTATCAAGTCTAATTATTAGCCCTACTGCAGCATAAAAAGTGTTCAATATAATCCATTTGCAGCCAGTAGTATGTTGGTCCTCTCAGTGAATGGTGTTGTAAAGGGGGCTCAGAATTCCTCTCTTTTGTTGGAATTTGGACATTGTACAGAAGCATGGTTTGGTGAGCTGGAGACTAAGGTATTTTTTTGTTTTTGTTTGTTTGTTTGTTTTGTTCTGTTTTTTGAGACCAAGTTTTGAGGCCATGCATAGTCTATTCCTACCACCATAGCTACTCTGTTTATGAGCCCATTATTCTTGTCAGTGATAGAAGCTGGCTAAAATATTGTGTTTATGTGGTTAATTTTTAGTTTTCTTCTCTTGAATGTCTTCCAGTGAACATTAATGTGTAATACAAAGATCTTTACATTTGTATTCACATTTATGCATCCATCCACATGCCTCTTTTTCATATCTTGTCCCTAATCTTCCAATTCTTTTCCTTCCAGACCCTTGACTAACCAGCCAAAACATTAATCACTGCTAATGACTCTATATGTACTCTTATCTCAAGCTACTTCTCTATCCACACAAAATAGATGATTAGGTAGATCACACAAAGTTCTGTCTACTGGACAGATGACCCTTTACCACGTTGTTGCAGAGCTACTCCTGTGTGGAGATATACCACCACAGCAACTCATTTCCAGTTTATATTAACATATTAAGCCAACACATCCTGGGATTCTTCCATCCTCTGTCAGCCAGTCAAAAGGATTGTCTGCGAAATGCTCATAGGTGTGAGCTGAATGAAAAGCACTGGAACAACAGAGGAGCTTGATATGGGTTCTGGGCCACATGTGCATGCAGCTCATTCTGATTTCTGGCCCTTCTTATGCCAGATCTTGGCTATCTTCTGAGGAATTGCTGTTGGACCCACTAAGCCTTATCAATTTTTGGTCTGAGAATCCAGCTCATAATGTATTGCCCTGACTACATGTTCAGGTGATGTCTTATGATCAGACACTCCATTGCTGCCAAGACTCAGTATAGGCTAGATGCTGTTTTTCAAATGGTGCATAGTTCTCCATTACAGATGGTACATTCTTTCTCAAAAACCCTGGGTCTTCAAATTGTGGTTCTATATTGGGACATGCTATAAACACTATATATCATTTTCTTATCACAGGTACCTCCAGGGTCTACCAGAATATATGGCCCAAGCAGTGGGCTTGCACTATAGTGTTTACTTTGTAGAAGAGTTCTTTCACATTCTCCATGCAATTCAGATGTGACTGACCTCCATATCATCAGGTAAAAAGTATAAAGAGTACTTCCAGCTGTGAATTATGTTCTTACCAGAACCTAAAAAAAGCCTAGCAAGCAACGTGTGTCCTTCTTAGTGCTGAAAGGCACAAGATACAGTCGCTAGTCCTTTCCTTTAGAAGATATGAGCAGACATACCCCAGTGAACTAAATTTCTAAGGCTTAAATATTTGTAAAGCTTATCTCCCACTCTCTAGAGTGTCATTCCAAAGCCTCCAATGTGTTTTCTACTTCTTGTTATCTATTTTGAGGAACCTGATACTATTGATATAATAGACTAAGTATAGAGTTAGCTTGGTCTTAAAGCAAAGCTGAAAATGTACACTGCTTCTTGTCCCACATAAGTGTAAACTTTTGATCTCCGTTTATCATAGTAATGGAGATGAATGCATGTGCCAGATCAGTGTTCACACATTTTGTACACTAGTCGTGTCAATTGATTCTGGAAAAGATATCATATTCAGTGCAGCAGCTTCAAATGAGGCACTACTTGGTTGTGCCAACTAGTACTTCTGCTAGTTTTACTTTTTTTTCAATGAAAGAATGGACTCAGGTTAAATAGTGATATGATATAGACTGCCACTCCTGTATTCTTTAAGTCATTTAAGGTGATATGAACCTCTAATTGTTCCTAAGATGAAACAATGTTTTGTTTTAATATGTTTGTTGAAGGTGTGTAGCAGTCTCAGAGACTTCCACTGTACCTTCCCCACTATGATAGCTCTTTCCCCACAGGTCAAGTAGATGTAACAATTTTAATTACACATTGGGTGATCAGGGAAATGATTACTGAGTCAATCTATAGACAAAGTAGGCCCATTGCAAACTGGAAGTAGGTTCATTACCTATTGAAAACTGGACGTGGGTTTATCACCTGGCCTTTTAGGTCTCTACTCTAACATGGAAAATATAGTGATACTTTAGGTCCTTGAGTATTAATGTCAACTGAGCTTCTGTGTCTAATAGTGATTCTAATGCTTGAGTATTCCCTTTTTCCAAAAATACAGTTATCTAAGCAAATGGTCATAGATACCTTTGAGAAGTTAGGGAAAATCATGGCTGTATAGATTTGCCATAGTATAGCAAGGTCTTCCTCATTTGGGATCTGACCTCTCCTTTAGTTGTGAGGTTTGGGTTTCGTATGATATATTCATGTTAGCATCCCCACTTCTCTGAGTCTTTCAGCTTCTTACTCACTGTTTTCCATGGCAGCCAGCATTTGTAGTTCACATTGTGTGGACTATTGCATTATTCAACCTTCCAAGAGACATTCTACTAACATAATAGTGTCATCTCTCTGAGTCCGTGCCAGGAAGCTAACTGCTGTATCATGGAAGAATGCTCTTACATGGATACACTCTTTGTTATCCAACTTTTTACTCCATCCTCCTTAAGCCATCATTTTTAATACCCTGTCCCATATATGTCTCTTCAGTGTCTTCATGTTGGCTAGAACCTGCAGCTCCCAGCATTTTCCTAGATGGTATATAATTATTGGTACGTTGGTCAGAAGGAGAGGTGATAGATCCTGAAAAAGTTTATGTTGGAATACAAAACAGAGTTCTCTGCATTTTATTCACCAAGAGAGGAAGATCAGATTTTAAAAGGGATAGTGAGCTGCAGATCCAGAATATTCAGGAAGATCTGGCATTTTAAAATTCTTGAATGCACCAACCCATATATAGTTATTTCAAATCTCAATGCCCCACTCCTTCCAAACCAATGCTCTAATATTGGTGTAGCCGATGTGGAGATGAGAGTTTTACCTTCTCTAGAGAGCCATTTTAGTAAGTGCTGGGCCTGATGCTTGCTTTCTTCTATCTTCTGCCTAACAGGAATGCTTATATCTTTACATGCTACCAAGGTACTTCTTTGACATTTATACTTTTTTCACATTGTCCAAAATCATCTTTAGCCTATTGTTTTATTTATCTAATACACTTAACAAAACTCTTCCAACTTCAAAACCTTTGCAGTGAATATTCTGTTTCTCTCAAACAGCATAGGTATTGCACTGGCCATTGCCTTCCTTTCTGTTGTTTAATACCTGATCACAACCGAATGAAACTGTAATAATTGACCCTATTGCACATCAGGAGCTATTGATAATCCACTTATCACTAGTAATGAAATTCTCAATGTCAATAAGCCAAAGGATGACCTAGTTTCCAAATTCCATTCCAGGATATTATTATCTTAGATCGATTTCTCTAGAAGCATACTCTGAGATTGAGATTTATAAGCAGGGATTTTATTGTGGATGCTCCCAGGAACACCTGTAAGGAACTGAAGGTGCCAGTATTAAGCAAAGGGAAAAGCTGAACTGTAATAAGTTACAATAGAGGCATTAGCCAATGCCAATCCCACGTGGAGTCCTAAAACTGGAAAGAGCTTTCAAAACTGACCCAAATTAATGCAAAATGGCTGGGCTTTGGTAGCCTCTCATATGTTGTTCAGTCTATGCAGGCTGACTCTGCAAAGGCAATTCCCACAGAGAAATGCAGCTCTGAATCGTCAGTAGGCAACACTCTCGGAAGCCGGTGGAATGAGTGCCTCCATTTGAAAGGGGGATATGAGTGGCATATCACACCATCCACTCTAGAGATATCACTTAAAGCATTAAATTCTGATGGGAAACTTTATAGATTGGCTATGGCTAGGAGATTGATTAATGATAGATAAATCAGTAGACATTTCCAATCTCAGGACCATGAGGGACAATGTAAGAACCAGGACACGACCAGGACAATGTAAGAAGATTTGTGAGTGAATGAATGAATGAATACTTAGAGAAAATAGTACCATCTTCTAAATAGAAGCTGTATGACAAATGTCACGACCGGTGACAAATTTTGAATGGTTCTGCAGTCTACTCCCGTACATATATATATAAGAATTTTTTCCTTCCAAGAACAAGCCTGGCCTTCAAATTTACATTTCACTAGAGTGAAATATAAAGCCACTAGTGACTTTTTATTTCAATGGTGGAAATTCTTGTCACACTTCTCCAGTTCCATTTCTGTAGAATGTTTTGATTTTTTATTTCTAATACCTTAAGATATCAGCACTTCTGGAAAGCATAAACTCATTTCATTGAGTTTTCGTTAGAATAAAAAGAAACAATGAAAAAATAATATAATTTATTTTAAACTACTTATGTTTAATTTGCATTTGTGTTTAATTTGCAACCTCTTTCTCAACCTCAGTGCTATTGACATTTTGGGTCAATGATTCTTCATTGTGAAAGCTGTCCAGTGCATTGTGGGTTGTTTAGCAGTATCCCTTGTCTCTACCCACTAGATTCCAGTGACAGTCCCCTTCCCCCAAGCTGTGACAACCAAAAAATGTCCCCAGACATTACCATGTCTCTGGTTGAAAACCACTAATTTAAAATCATGTTCAGGTGTCAGTTGGGTTTAAAATGCTTGTACAGAGAATAATTTATTTCTAAACCAAGCCAATCTTGTATACATGACATTTAGGAATGTAATTTATTTAAGTGTAAAGTAAATACTGAAAGAATGAGGAACTAAGATCACATGGAAAAGGAGAGGCTGAATTTTTTTTTTTTAATAAGAGGAATTAAACAGAATATTTAGTTTTTCTTAATGTAGGTAACATGACAGCATATTTTTTCTTGTTTTAGGTTTTGTCCATGAAGGAAAAAAATAATAAATTTTAGTGCTAATAAAGAAGATCAAAACTGCTGAGAGGAAAACCTAAAGTCCTTTGAATAGAAAATTTTGGCTCTTTAAAAAGACTTGGAATACCTTTGTGAGGTTAACTACATGAATGGTTTTTTTTTTTTTATTATTGGATAATATCCAGTAACATATGTTCTGAAATTAAATACATATGGCAGGTACTGTGTTAGGCAAATACAAGGATGAATAAGCCATGGCTCCTACCCTTAAGAATCTTACAGTTGAGAGCAGTAATTCTCAACTTGGCCATATGTAAGAATAACTGGGAGACTTTTGCACACTACTGGTGCTCAGATATGACCCGAGACCAATTAAATCAGAATCTTGGGTTAGAGGGAGTCAAAGCATAAAAATTTTTAAAGCTTCCCAATTGGTTCCAATTTGCAGCTAAGGTTGAAAGAGAAGCTTAAGAACAAATGAAAGTCAACACAATCATTATATAATAGGAGCATATGTCCAATGATATTGAGGCACAGAGAAATAAACATCCAAATGTAAATATATGGAAATTTCATGAATTTGAGTATTATCCCTATTGCAAAAGAGACAGAAATTCAAATACATAATTTATATTAACATAAACAAAATGCAGATGAATAAACTTTAAGACCATTTTAAAGCCTGGCGTTTGTCAAATGAGGAAATTATGAATAAATACAAGAAACAGTTTTTGATGCCAAACTTCCATAGAGTCCATAGAGTCACATATGCTATCCCAGAAATTTTTATTTTCCCCCCAGAAGATTTTTATCTTTATAGTGAAAATCTCAGATGAATGGTTAAATAACAGAAAAGGTAAGCAGAATGACATTTGATTATAATTACCATATACTGTAGTCATTCAAATTATTGGCCTGGGATGATATATTAATTAAATCTTTATGGAACCATACAAATGTTAGGTATTTCAATGTGTAGTCGTAATTAATTTAATGGTCAAAATGGATAGTCATACTTGTTGTCAATTTTTTCTAACCAGATTAATTAGACTGTGCTCTATGATGTGGAAATCTAGCTTGGCAAGTGAGAATTTATTCAGTGAATCCAGGAGATCCAGTACTACAAATTGGGGATTATTTGAGCCAATTTTGAATGGATTCTCAATCTATTCCTGTACATATATAAAACTTTTTCTCTCTCTTTTGAATAAACTATAATTCAGGTTCTTGAGTTTTCATGACACAGAGTAAATACTGTGCTATGACACACAGTTTACACCAAGAACGGGAATTGTTCATTGTCAATGTTGCTAATGCACAACTTTTGTCTCCACACATTTACTACTGCTCAGTCTTGGGCTCCAGCAACCTTCCCCTTGAAAGTCTAGCTTCGAGAATCTATAATTGGAAAAGGATGGCCGAGACACTTAGTAACTAATAATTTCTCTTCTAATTTCCAAGCTTTATGAAAAATCAATTTAGAACCAGAAATCCATACACCTGGACATCTTTAACCTACTTCCCTAGAATAAAACATCCAAATGAAATGACCATGTGAAATACGTCCTTGCATCTTTTGCAAAAGCACTTTTGAGGGAATTTCCCATCATGTTGTTCAGTATGACTCACATAGGACATTAGCAAATTCCTGTTAGAATTCAGTTTTGAGAAAACGTTTTTATTATCACAAGGTAGTGTATATTTTAATATAAAGGACAATATTATAAATGTCAAATTACTCATCCACTTTCGTTATAATACCATAACCATATACTATTCTACGTTTGTGACATTTGGGGCTTGCTTTTCTATTTTTTTTAAATATTTTTATTTCTACAAAACTTTAAGCTAACTGCCATATTTGATTACAGTAAAACTATTTAAGTTCTTGGAGTATTTAATTTTTCTAAAATCTCATCATTTTACATTTTTTATTTTTTACAATTGCACTTTATGTGCATTTTATTTTAAATTGCATCAAATAATGAGAAAAGTATTTATAACAGGTACTAATGAGAAGTTAAATAACTATATGCATTATGTGGATTCACTCAGGTTCTATTTCTTTTTTGTCTTTTAAAATATAATATTTAAAAATAATTCCACTTTCATTAAAGAATGCATTGTTAAGTGGCAAAGTATGGCATTGGTTTTGTTTATATATATACATGAAAAGTATTCCTGTTTGGAACATAAAGTTAAAAGTTAAGATCACAAAAATTAAATAAATATATAAATAAAATAAAATAAAATAAAATAAATAAAATAAAATTTAGAATCACAAAAGCTGTCTATTCTGTCTAAAGACAAAAGACCCAGAAGTAAGTGCCCAGACTTCTTTACTTGTTTGGGGTTTAGATTTACTTACTTGAACATCCAAAATGATTAGAGATATAGACTATAAAATGATGGTAAAATAACTGCTATTCTATTTTGTCAATATTAATACATATTATTGGTAACATTTGGAAGTTACCTTTCCAAAGTAGACTCACTTAATGACACCTGCTTTAAGAGGCTAATGAGATAAAGTGCATATATTTCCAAAACTTAAATATCATCAAGTTTGATTTCAATAATATGTTCTAAAATATCTAGTAAACATTTTTCCCACCTGTGAAAATATCGGTTCTAGCAATACCAGTATTGTAGCTTATGCTTTTTTTTAACATCAATTTTATGTCATATTCTTTCCCAACACATTTTTGTTTTCACCATTTATGTGTCATGAAATTGCAGGGTGGCACCTGTTCAGTAATAGAATGGATGCGAATGGAGTGTTTTAGTCATTACTTTATCTGCATTTTTAAAATAGCTGTCTCCCTTAGATAAACAATTCAAACTGATGACATAATATAAATATATGAGCACATGTAATGATGTAGGTTTACATCATGTCACACTTTGCCTGCCTAAATAATGAAGAGTTATAATGCAAGCAGCCTAATTTTCATGGATCTAAATTTCATCACTGATTCTTTCCAAGTAAATTCAAATTTATGAAAATGGCATCTTGAAAAGAGTTTTATTACTCTTGCACCATGTTCAGTAAGTGAGAAAACCTACCAGTTAATGTATTTTCAGATGTAATATAGGGATAGATTGGAAAGGTCTATTAATTTATGGCCCAATTTAGAACATAAGAGAGATTTCTCTAGACTTGCACTGCCCAATATGGTAGTCACTGACACCATGGTTAAATTTATGGTTTAAATTTATATGGTTAAAATTAAATTAAATTAAATTAAATTAAATTAAATTAAAAACTTGGTTCCTCAGTTGCCCTAGACACATTTCAAGTGTTAAATAGTCTCGTGTGGCTACTGACCACCATACTGGACCATAAACACTTCTATCATTGCAGAAATTTCTGCATGGTACATGGATAACCTAGAACCTCATCTCACCAACTGCATTCTAAGTGGAGAGCCCCATTCTTCATAACTAATGGAAAAATTACACAAATGGGAAATGTTTCCACCCTCACATTGATATGAATTTGTTCTGATATCACAAAAATTTTCATTTTATACAATCTAAGCAATAGATTAGGAAATTAGGGAATAAGACACACCTTACATAAATTCAACTTGGATTTAAAATTGTTCAACTACAGTAGGATAAAATTGAGAAATCTCCTGAAAATACCTTAGGAAATTGATATGTTTCTCTCTAGGAAGCTATGGCCATGTTCCTCTTCTTAAATTTTGTAATTATTGATAATTATGTATAGTTTTTATAAAAAGTTTTTATAGGTTTTTTACAGTTTTATGTTTTTATATACAAACGTGCCTATAAAATTATATTTCCTAAATTAATCTATAATCTTTGATTTTTCTTTTTACACAGTAATGTTTGATACA
The DNA here is from genome assembly GCF_024362965.1 of Panthera pardus. Taxonomy (NCBI): domain Eukaryota; kingdom Metazoa; phylum Chordata; class Mammalia; order Carnivora; family Felidae; genus Panthera; species Panthera pardus. The sequence goes on along the minus strand of NW_026526655.1, from coordinate 84,398,703 downwards.
TTAATATACTTGAAGAAAGTAATATGTGATAGATTAATATTTCTAGATAACATGTTAAAAATGTTTTTATTTCAATCATTGTTGAAAAATTTCTTAAAATAACTAGCCTATTTTTTGCCTTAATATAACTAATATCCTGAAAATAATATATCATTTTTGATAATTTCTTCTCTTCAGTGTCCAAAATATGAAACATATTTTGATATGTAGCACTGTTGCTATTCACAGATGTAAGGCATAGGGGTGGATATTGAGCCATTTGATATAATTCCTTTTATAATAACTTCCTGAATCATTATCCACCCAATGCTTGAAATTGTCAGGTAATGCAGAACCCTATGACTAATTTATATGGACTTCATTCAATCAACCCACTCACAGATTCTTGAGGAATGAATGTAAACTCATCATATCCCTTGTCCTCAAGAAACTAATAGTTTAGTGGAGGGTTTCTGATAAGTAAGCAGGCAATTATAATAAGGTATGAGAAGTACAACCATACGTTTAAGTATAGATGTTAAATGAGAAGTAAAAAAAGTAATTAAAATAATTATTGAGGTTTATCATGTAATAGACACGTTGACATGCTTGTTAACTTTCTATAAGGAGCTTAACCTGCCCCGTTTGCTGCCCAGATGAGACCACCAGAATGCTCGAAAGTCTCCAGTGAATACTGAACTGCTGAGGAATTTGGCAAAAAGGCAAGCTAAAGTTTCCATTCCATAGATTCCATAGGGGCACAATCCCAGTTTGTGGATGTAGATAGGAACAGAGAGCTAGGCAACTGTGTGAAGATGAATTAAATGCTTCTAATACTGCAGCTGAAACATTTTGGAAAGACGCTATTAAATCACTTTTTTTTTTTTTTTATAATAAGGATATCAATGAAAAAGTGGTCCTCTGGAAAGGAGACGTGGCATTACTGATCTACATACAACCCTTGTGAATACCAGCAACGAATGTCTCACAAAGAAAAATCCTGTGTCAGAAAGTATCTTCATGCTTGTGGGGCCTGACCTGAAGGAGGAATTCCAGAAACTTAAAGGTTGATTAACAGGTAAAGAGAAATTGACAAAGGGATTTAAGATCGCCGCCATTTAATCATTCACACATCAGAACCTAAATATAAGAGCCACTATCCAACAGCACCTGAGGGTTCCCTATAAGGCTGCTAAAGACACGTAGTTCAGAAAAAGAGTAGTCAGTGTCTTCGTTTGCATTCTGTGTCATCTGTTTCTGCAAAACAAATTTATCCTTAGAGAATGAAACATACACAGCACTTTGCATTGTAAGGAAATTCCTAGAGATATATGAAGAGACCACAAAAAAGTAAGATTTGCTGTCTCTAAACTAAAAGTGGCTACTTATCAAGAGCTGCTACTTCCAGAGTTCTCAAGGTCATTAAAGGAGGAGAGTCGATCACAGCCATACCTACCTGAGGATGTTGAGAATGGAGAAAGATGGACTGTGGGACCTAAAGGGAAGATTAGAATAAGTGAAAAACTTGGTGACTCAGAGAACCGGTGGCTGGAAGAAGACTTGAATAAGGTGAGCCATGCAAAAATTGGTAGAACAAAATAGCAAGAAGGGGGAATTGTGGCTCTAAGGTCCTACCTAAGGCAGGAAAAACACACCTGACCTGTTAGAGGAATATGAGGACCAGAGAAGTCAAAATGGTAATAGAACCCACATCACTAAAGTTCTGGTAGAGCATTGTTAAGTACATCCACTTCACCCTGAGAAGGAAACAAAAACATTTAAGGGCTTTGAGCAGGGGATGATATGATTAGAAATTCATGTCTAGACATTTCATACAGACCAGTTCAGGGAGACTAGATGGCAGGGGAACAAGAATGAACTGAAAAATTTGTTAAGAAATGATGGCAGGAATTCTGGCCAGAGGTGGTGGTGGCTACATCTGGGGTGGTGGTGGGAGGGAAGTGGAAAAGGTGAGAAATGGCTAGAAACTGGATTTATTTTAGGCTTCAAGCTAATAGGAGTTCCTGAGAGATTGGATATTAAGTGTGAGGACAGTACCTTTTTTGACCTGTGAGTAAGGAGAGTGGACTTGTAATTAAGTGAACAATGAAGGGTGATCATGGAGCAGGCTTTAGGGGAGATCGGTTTAGTATGGGACATATGAAGTTTGGAACATTTACTGACCATTGAAGCAAAGAAAGATATAGGCATCTGGACTTTGGAAAGATGTCTGGACTAGAGATATAATATGATGGTCTTTAGCACTAAGATCATATTTAAAGCCATGAAATAGCCAAGGGGTTCGGTGCAGATAGAGAAGAGAAGAAAGCTGAGAACCTAGTTGTGGGGAATGTCAACATTAAGAGATTAGGAGAAGAAAAGACAACTACAAAAGAGATGGAATGCCCAGTGAGTGGGAGGAGAAAATAAGAGAGTGTAATGTCCTAAAAGGCAAACGAAAGAGGATATTGATCAAATACATGTGCTCAATTATGTCAAATGCTGCTGACAAGTCCAGTAAGATGGGAAATAAGAAAGCTTAGATATTGGTAGAGAGGATGTGTAAGAGGGAAGAATCAAAGGAATGCTTGGACAACATGCCTGGACAACTGGATATGCATGATGTTTCAAGTCAATGGGATAAATAATTTAGGAGAAGCAGGACTGTGAGAAAGATAATGTGCTAAGTATTTGGCTTGGACCTCAGGGCACATACACACACCTAGTCTAGTGTCTCCAGTGCCTGAAGGGAGTGGCCAGATGTGTACTAAGGTCTGAATTGGCAGAAGCAAGGACGGAAGGGAACAGTAGCTATAGCAGCGGAGGCGGTAGCAGGTGTCATTGCTGCTGAAGACAGGAGGGCTTCGTATGGGACAGCACCAAGCCTATGAGTCTGTGCCTGCAGCATCTCACAGATAGCAAAGACCTGGCCTGAGCCCCCTTGTGGGCCAAGTCAGTTATCAGACACTAAACGTTGTCTATGCATTGTCAGAAAAGAAAAGTGTGCACAAGGACACTGCAGTAAAGGACAAAAGAGAGATATTAGAATTTTTCAGAATTTACAATCTCTGGCTTTAAAAACTGCTGCCATATTGTGAAGCACATAACCACAGTTTTATTAGAAATTAAATTTAAAATGACCACATGACAGAAAAGAAATATTTTCAGACCAAACTTTGGATAAATCAGTTACTAATGAAGAAGGCAATTTTGAAATTATTTGTTTTCTTGTAATTGAAGTCATAGCTATAAAACACATGGACTGGACTCTGGAAAACAATGTGGAGGTTCCTCAAAAAATTGAAAATAGACCTACCCTATGACTCAGCAATAGCACTTCTAGGAATTTACCCAAGGGATACAGGAGTACTGATGCATAGGGGCACTTGTACCCCAATGTTTATAGCAGCACTCTCAACAATAGCCAAATTATGGAAAGAGTTAAATGTCCATCAACTGATGAATGGATAAAAAAATTGTGGTTTATATACACAATGGAGTACTACGTGGCAATGAGAAAGAATGAAATATGGCCCTTTGTAGCAACGTGGATGGAACTGGAGAGTGTGATGCTAAGTGAAATAAGCCATACAGAGAAAGACAGATACCATATGGTTTCACTCTTATGTGGACCCTGAGAAATTTAACAGAAGCCCATGGGGGAGGGGAAGGAAAAAAACAAAAGAGGTTAGAGTGGAAGAGAGCCAAAGCATAAGAGACTCTTAAAAACTGAGAACAAACTGAGGGTTGATGGCGGGTGGGAGGGAGGGGAGGGTGGGTGATGGGTATTGAGGAGGGCACCTTTTGGGATGAGCACTGGGTGTTGTATGGAAACCAATTTGACAATAAACTTCATATATTAAAAAAAATAAAATAAAATAAAAAAATAAAAAATAAAACACATGGACTGGTATTTCAAAATTTTGAATTATTTACAAGTCATGAAGCCATTCTTGTGCCTTGTATAATAACCAGTAGTTACAGGAAATGACAGCAAAAACATCAAAATGCTATTGTATAAGTTTACATTCAAAATATATATTTATATATGAATTAGATTTATATTATTAGTTATAAAAGACATATGAAACTGATTTATATAAAGTGTTAACTGTCTCTAAAAAACTGTTTCTCAAAAATTATCAGCCTGGATACACTAAAATTTATATTTCAAAATAATGTATCTGAAATTTATACCAATATTTTCAAATCCTAAAAAATACTAAAAACAGTTCTAGTAACAGTTGTATTAGCAGAAAGATCCTTCTCAAAATAAAAAATTATCAAAAATTATTTGCAAACTTGCGTTTGCCAAGATTAACTAAAGTCATCTTTAATTATGTTAACTGAAAATGAGTTGATGGCCAAATATACAAATTTTCTGAAAAGTAAGCCAAAAAAATCGTATCATCAAAATTTAAAAATTTTTATTTTAGAGAAAGTGAGAGAGAGAGAGAACATGAGAGGGGGGAGAGGGTCAGGAGAGGGAGAGAATTTCAAGCAGGCTCCACATTTAGTGCAGAGCCCAATGCAGGGCTCAATCCCATGACCTCCGGATCATGACCTGAGCCGAAATCAAGAGTCGGACACTCAACCAACTGAGCCACCCAGGTGCTCCCACATGTATCAATTGTTGGTAAATGTATAATATTTTTTTTTAAGGAAAAGCCTTATATTTTAATACTTTTTACTGTACTTTTTCCCTGCTTCTTAAGCAAGGGGCTCCATTTTTGGGGCCCATTTTTGGCTCCCATTTTGACACAGGTCCCCACATATTGTGTAGCCAGCTCTGTTAAGAAGTTGACTTTCTGGGGTATGCTATTTCGGAGAATAGAAAGTTTTTGCAAAAGAGAAACAGGAAAAATTGTTAAAGGAGAGAAAGTATGGAGTGGTTTGAGAATGAGAACAAGGAAGAGGTTAGATGAAGTGAGAGGGAGTGTTCATACTAGGCAGTGCCCAGAGATATTCAGTGTTAGAATAGATTGGACAAATTGGGAAAAAAATGCTGATAGTACTAGTCCCAGAAACCCCTAGTCGGAGACGGAAGAGAGAAGGGTAAGGGGCTAGGGAATCAGAACTGTTTCACCTGTATTATCTAAATGCTGGTTAGTTGCAATTTTCCTCTATGATGTTTCTCAACTGGCTGCCATTCTCTGAAGAACTCCTCAGGGGAATTACTCACTTCATTTTGTGCATTCATAAGAAGTTACTCCTTCTGAAGTACTAGTATGCAGTTGTCCATGAGAGGCAGCTCTACAGCAAATTAGTGCCTTTATTCCTTGTGACTGTTGCTTTGAGACTCATGTTTGAAATCCATCTTTCAATTATCTGTCCTGGCTTTGCTATTAAACAAGGCACACCTATCCTTTCTCTTCACCTTTGGGTCTCTGAAAGGCTAATGGCCTATGCTTTCATGGTGCTTCCAAAGAGCCCTCATAGGTATTTGTAAGAACATCGTATTCTGAATGTTAGCATATACCATTCCAATTGGGTGAGGAACAAAATCCTGATTTTCCAGATTGGTGAAAAACTATTCAACTATTTTTTTTCTGACATAGACTGTATTACTTTGCTAGAGATGGCATAACAAGTTTTCTGAAAGTGGATAGCTTAAACAACAGAAGCTTATTTTCTCATAGTTCTGGAAGCTTGGAGTCCAAGATCAAGGTGTTGGCAGGTTGGTTCATTTTGAGCTTCTCTCATTGGTTTGCAGATGATTGCCTATTTGCTTCCCTTTCACATAGTTGTCTCTCTGTGCATATCTGCCTGTGGTGTCTGTATGTCCAAATTTTCTCTTCCCATAAACACAACAGTCAGATTGGATTATAGCCCATTCTAATAGCTTCATTTTAATGCAATCACCTTTTTAAGGGCCCTATATCTCTAAATATAGTCACATTATAAGGTTTGGGGGCTCAAAGATTCAAAGTATGAATCACAGGTGAGAATACAATTGATGAACAAGTAATGTTATTTTTATAGAGCAGGAGTAATATACCAAAATGCTTATAGAAATTAGAAAGAAAACACTCATGGATAAAACAGTTATGTAGAGGAAAACAGCAACACACAAGAGGGTAGCTTTTACAGAAGAAAAGCAATTTCTCTGACAGAATATTGGATACTTTGATTGTGATCAAGAGAAACCAAAAATCTGGATGATTAAGTTAGTTTAGTATGTATGTCTGGAACACACACCCACACACAAATAAAAGCTCTGGTGGGCATGAACTAACCCAAAGGAAACCTATGTGCAATCTCTGATATGGACAGTAAGTACAGGGTCCTGTACATATGTGTTTCTGAAAAGTAGCAAGAAACTCAGCAATGGGTAATTAGATCAGTTTTTTTAATCATAAACAATCCAAGAAGTTAAATTATTTTCAGGTGGAGACCATGCCAATGCTACAATTTCTAAGAAAAGTTAGAGAAAGAAGAGACATATGGAGACCAGTTAAATCAGGTAAAACAAACAAAAATTAAAGAACTATTTGGTAGAACTAATATGACTCTCAAATTTAAATCTATAGTCCCTTTCCCTCTCTGTAAAGATGTCCTTAATATGGAAATGAATGTCAAAGGGTGGGAAGAGAGGCAGCAATCATATTCAATATGAGATAAGAGGACTCTATCTTTTCTGCATATAAAGCTTTAGTTCTGCATTTTATTTCAAGTTTGGTGAACAGCAATCAGTTCCCATTTGTGATTAGTCTCTGTCTTTGCTCTGAAGAGAGGGTTGAGACAGAGCTTTAAAGGTTATTCTACAGCAGACAAAAGGAATACATGAAAAATAAAAGGCTTTTCAAATGATCTAAAGTGCACTTGAATCTGCCACTTTGATATCATTAGCAAATTGTGATTGATTAAGTATCATAGTTAAATCTCTTCCAAGCATTTTTGGAATAAAAGGGGGTATAGCAAGTGTGGATATTCCCAGTATGTGGCATTGTTTTCTAAATGTACAAGTGATATTTTTTCGGGTTGCATAATCCTATCTTTTACTCCTAAAATTTATAATGTTAGATAGAATCCTGAGAGTAGTTGCTCCTGATTCATTGTTCAAGCAGATGATTTTCTGACCATCTCAGCCTGGGGATTAATAGGAGAAGTTGTGGGATGATGCTAATCTTCCACTCCATTGATAATGCAGAAGATGAGTCATGCATAATTTATTTGATTGTTTTTATAAATCATTCTTTTAGTTAGAAATCTTTTACTTGTCATAAGGTTGGTCCATCTTAATTAAACAGTTTGAGAAAATCTGTTTCCAGGGGGGCAGAAAGATGCTGTTTTCTTTAATACTGATCTAAAAAAATGTACTCACTAAATGTCACTGAAGTTTTCGTAAATATAATAATAATGCTATACCTATGAAACCAAAGTGGTTTGATATACAAGGTATCCTTTAATCCATGCCTTTCTTCTAACAACTTTTTGGTGAGGGGAGTATTGAGGGATACAAAACAAAATTATAGACTGACACAAGAATATGAAATTCACTGATCCTTTTTTGAAAGTCTGTGAAAGTGGAGGCAGTAGATTATACTACTAAAAATATGAAAGGATTTTGAAACTAAAATCCAGCTATACCTCTGCCAATAACTATTTGTTTCACATTGGCATTTTATTCCACTTCTCAAAGATTATATTCCCTTCTCTGTTCTACATTCTTAGTATGATTTTCTTGATTAGAGGGCCCGGAGTAAGATTTTTCACTACCCTACTTCTGTAATCCACTCAAAGCTATCATTAGAACGGTTCGAATATAATCTATTTGTTTCTCCATGCAGGCATTTGGTAAGATCTCACTTTCCCATGTCTTTTGAAGTTGGGTAGATTTCATGATTTTCTCTGGCCAAAGAAATAGGAGTTGGCAATGACAACAGTCATTTCAAAAGAAAGCTTTGAGAGCCAAAAAATGATTTCTCTCTGTTGTTTTAATCATGGATTATAATGCTTAATTAAGCATTAAGCAATAAATAAACCTTCAATAGGAAAGCCACTAAACTGTTTGCATTTTTGTTATTGCAATATAACATCACCTATACTGACTGATACAACATGTTTATGCCAAAAGTAATTTGTTACATGAAATAATACATCCATGTACATAGCTTATAATTATAGCATAACCAAAACTTTAAAAACATTTTAAAATAAATTTTAATCAAAATTATTCATAACAATTTATATTCAATCTTAATACAGTAACTTTTGGCTTATTTTTTTACTAATATACAACTAAATTTTGAGCTTATGAGTGTCATTTATCTCCTCTGTAGTGACTACAGATCTGTCAACTCTTTTCGCTTGGTTTCAGTGTGATTGTAACTCACCTACCTGATAGTTATGCAATAATCTCCATGAACTCTCAGTCTCCACAGACTACCCTTTATATTTGGAAACCTTCCTTTAATCCTTCCTTTCTGAAATTGTATTTAGCTTATTTTCAAAACATAACATCTCTATGCAGTTCAGTAAAGGAGAAGGATTTTATTTTACTTAGAGTACCTGGGAAGGTCATTTTTATTCAATCAATCAGAGACATCCCCTCTCCCAACTTTCCTGTGATTTTTTTTCCCCACACTATCATTCCTCTCTACACATTACACCTTCATCTTGCTTAAAGCCCACTATGCCTATTTGTGTACTAAAGAGTGGGAGAACTTCGGGCTGCACAGCAAATTTGATACTTACCATGTCATTTATTTATTTCAGACATTTTCATCAAGTGTCTAGTAAATATGTAGTACTGTCTCAGATATGAAAGATGCAAGTGAGAGTTAAGCCTGGATCTTGAGAGGGTTGTTTTCTGGTCAGGCACCCCTCCAGTAGACAGGCAATTGCAAGACAGTTCTTTTAAGTTTATTTATTTATGTTGAGAGAGAGAGAATGAGTGGGGAGGAGCAGAAAGGAAGAGAGAATGAGAATGCCACGCAGGCTCTGTGCTGACAGTGTAAAGCTGGATGTGGGACTCAAACCCACATCATGACCAGCTCATGACCTGAGCTGAAATCAAGAGTCAGACACTTAACCGACTGTGCCACCTAGGCACCCAACAAGACAGTTGGATGGGAGGTTAAGTTACTGTGAGAGCACATAACAGATTATCCACACCCAGCTTTGCCTGGAGAAGCATCTGGTTGTGTTGTCTAATATGAGAATGTGTCAAAGATTGTGAAGGGATGTAGGAGAGGATGAAGGGCAGTAGGAGGGGCTCCAGACAGAGGAAACATGTAACAAAGCTCCAAGGTGAAGGTTCATTGCTTTTTTCCAGGAATCCCTATAGGTTAGTGGGCCTGATGAAAAATTCTTGCTGAGAGTCAAAAGGCAGACTAGCAAGATTATAAGAATCAGATTGAAAAGTAGATGACATAGGTCTAATAATAAAAATAATTATGTCATGTTCAATAATATGTATTCATCTTAAGGGCGTTTCTTGGCCAATGGAGGAATTTTAACATAACAGTGACAAGATGTATGTTTTTGTCAGTTGATCATCGATGTTGAAATGTCAGTCAATAGTTTATTGTATAAAAATAGACGAGAGAATGAGGGCAGTCTAATTTAGGTAGTGATAGGAGAGTGGAAGGAAGTGGATGATTTAAAAAATATTGGGAGTTATAGAAAAAGATTTTGTAGTTGCTATGCAGACAGGAAGAGAGTGAGGGGAGCCCTAAGAATGACAGTGAGATTAGAAGAAGGTAGGCCATCTGGGAAGAAAGCAGTTCGCTGGGATATGTATAAGAATCAGAAGGCAGGGGAACCAAGTTGTGTGAAAAGAGGTCTGCTTTAGACAAAATGGGTTTAGCAGGACTGTGAAATTATCTTCAAAGTGAAAATGCTCTATGCTCAATTGTATAAACTGGATTGGAATCTCTCAAAAGACTGGTCGATTGTACCTTCTCCATTTTACCTCCTAAGTTCTCTTTCCAGAATACCTGACATTCTTCTTATTCTTTTAAGTATTCCCAAGCACAACATGATAATGTTTCAATAATATGAAATGCTAATCTCAAATTGCATTTGTTTTAAAAGTTGCAACACTTTTAAACTTAAAACACTTTCGGGGGAGGAGCCAAGATGGCGGAAAAACATGGAAGTTTTTATGTGTCTCTTATCCATGAAATACAGCCAGACCAACACTAAACCATCCTACACACCTAGAAAACTTATTGGAGGATTAACACAACAATCTGCACAACCTGAACCACAGAATTCAGCAGATATGTGGCACAGAGAGGTGAACTTTGGAAGAGAGAAGTTGGCCGTGGGCAGGGATCCCCTTTTGCAAGCATAGACAGGATAGAGACTTGGGGTGGGGAGGGGGGAGAACACGGAAAAACACCCCTCTCCAGAAGCAGCTGGAGAGAAAGTGGGAAATTGGAAACAGCCTCAGGGACTAGACTAAAAAAGACAAAGGAGAAAGGAGAGGGTTAAATTCCATTAAGACTGTAAACAAGGGGAGCGGAAAGGCTGCAACTCCGCAGCTTCATACCAGGCGGTGCTCTGGTGGGAAGGGCGAATCCCCAGGAATAGAGTGGTGTCTGGGAGATTCTTGGGCCACATGGGGAAAAGCAGTTCCACTGCTGGAAGGACACTTGGTAGAGACTGTTGAAGCCACCTGGTCCCAGCCGACCCCAGAGAATGGCCATATTCGCTGGTGCTGGAACAAGGTCATTAAGGGTGAAGCCTGGTGCCAGATATGTATTGTGATTTTCCATAATCCCTGAAACACTGCTGCTACACCATCTCACAAACTTTTTCTGGGGCGTGCTGGCACCTGGTCGCAGTCTTGTGGCACTGGCAACAGCAGGGTCCCACAAGCATTCCTGGGTGCAGCTGGCATTTGGCCATTGTTCGGTGAGACCCTCCCACAGAGAGATGGAACGGGTCAAACCCTCAGTCCTTCAGAATTAAGGGGCTGGGAAAAACAGCCAAATCTGAGACAAAACTCGGGAGAGAGGTACTGTCTGGGGCCTGGTCACTGAGAGTGAAAAAGCGGGGAGTGGAGGAGAGTTTTAAGGCAGAGGACGGGTGCGAGATCAATTGCTGATCTGGGAGAACAGACTGGGTAGCTGGGTGGCGCCATTTTCACCGCGCCCGCACATGCGCATACACACCTAAAAGTGCCACAACAATCCATCCCAGTAGGCTAGCAGCGCCATCTACTGGAGAAAAGAGCCTTTACACTGAGCCCGCCCAACTGGGCCAACCTCGTTCTTTAAGAACACAAGTCTCACCGCCTACATACTTTTTGGACTATAAAGCGCTACATAGTCTTTTAGGGGAAAACGAAGTAATATCAGTCCTATTTCAATCTGTTAGCAGGTCCATCTATTCAATTTTCTTTTTTTTTTCTCTTTATACTATTTTTCTTTTTCTTGAATGCAGAAAGAGAAAAAATTCATTTTTATTTTCAACTTTAATTAAAAATATTTTTCTGTAATTTTTTTACTATATTTTTTACTTTTGTGTAAATTTTTTCAAATTCTATCTTATTTCTATCATTTTATATTAGTCTACTTCAGTGTATTCACCTTTTCAAATTTTCAAATAATTTCTTTTTTTTTCTTTTTCCTTTTTCTTTTTTCTCTTTTTCATTTCTTTTCTTTTTCTTGAATGCATAAAGAAAAACTTCATTTTTAGTTTTAATTTCTATTAAATATTTTTCTTTCATTTTTACTATATTTTTTGGCTTTTATATAAATTTTTTCAAATTATATTTTACTTCTATCATTTTATTTTAGTCTACTACAGTTTATTGACTCTTTAAAATTTACAAAAGATTTTTTTTCTCTTTTTGTTTCTTTTCTTTTTCTTGAATACAGAAAGAGAAAATTTTCTTTTTTATTTTTAATTTTTATTAAAAATATTTTTCTTTAAATGTTTTTCTACTATATTCTTTACTTTTGTGTAATTTTTTTCAAATTCTATTTTACTCCCATCATCTCATTTTAGTTTACTTCAGTGTATTCATTTTTTCAAATTCCCAAACGATTTCCTTTTTCTCCCCCCCTTTTTTTTCCCTAATATGTCAAACCACTTTCAACACCCAGGCCAAAACACATCTAGGATCTAGTACCATTTATTAGATTTGTGTGTGTGTGTGTGTGTTTGTGTGTGTGTCTGTGTGTGTGTGTAATTTTTTAATTTTAATATTTTTTAATTTTAATTTTTTTAATTTAAAATTTTCTACCTCATTAATTCCTTTTCTCCCTTCAAAATGACAAAACGAAGGAATTCACCTCAAAAAAAAGAGCATAAAGAAATGACAGCAGAGATTTAACTAACACAGATACAAGCACAATGTCTGAATCAGAATTTAGAATCACGATAAGAATACTAGCTGGAGTCAAAAATAGATTAGAACCCCTTCCTGCAGAGATAAAAGAAGTAAAAAATAGTGAGAATGAAATTAAAAATGCTATAACGGAGCTGCAATCACAGATGGATGCAGTGGCAGCAAGGATGGATGAGGCAGAACAGAGAATCAGCTATATAGAGGAAAAACTTATAGAGAATAATGAAGCAGAAAAAAAGAGGGAGATTAAGGCAAAAGAGCACGATTTAAGAATTAGAGAAATCAGTGACTCATTAAAAAGGAACAACATCAGAATTATAGGGGTCCCAGAAGAGGAAGAGAAAGAAATAGGGGTAGAAGTGTTATGTGAGCAAATCATAGCGAAAAACTTTCCTAACCTGGGGAAAAACACAGACATCAAAATCCAGGAAGCACAGAGGATCCCCATTAGATTCAACAAAACCCGACCATCCATAAGGCATATCATAGTCAAATTCACAAAATACTCAGGCAAGGAAAGAATCATGAAAGCAGCAAGGGAAAAAAAGTCTCTCACACACAAGAGGACACAGATCAGGTTTGCAGCAGACCTATGCACAGAAACTTGGCAGGCCAGAAAGGAGTGGCAGGATATATTCAATGTGCTGAATCAGAAACATAGGCAGCTGAGAATGCTTTATCCAGAAAGGCTGTCATTCAAAATAGAAGGGACATCAAAAGTTTCCCAGACAAACAAAAACTGAAGGAGTTTGTGACCACTAAACCAGCCCTGCAAGAAATTTTAAGGGGGACTCTCTGAGGGGAGAAAAGATGAATATATATATCAAAAGCCACAAAGATTAGAAAGGACCAGAGAACACCACCAGAAACTCCAACTCTACAAGCATCATAATGGCAATAAATTCATATCTTTCAGTACTCACTCAAAATGTCAATGGACTCAATGCTCCAATCAAAAGACATAGGGTAACAGAATGGATAAGAAAACAAGATCCATCTCTATGCTGTTTACAAGAGACCCACTTCAGACCTAAAGACACCTTCAGATTGAAAATAAGGGGATGGAGAACCATCTATTATGCTAATGGTGAACAAAAGAAAGCTGGAGTAGCCATACTTATATCAGACAATCTAGACTTTAAAATAAAGATTGTATCAAGAGATGAAGAAGGACGTTATATCATAATCAAGGGGTCTATCCACCAAGAAGACCTAACAATTGTAAACATTTATGTGCCAAATGTGATAGCACCCAAATATATAAACCAACTAATCACAAACAAAGACTCACCGATAGTAATACCACAATATTAGGAGACTTCAACACCCCACTCACAGCAATGGACAGATCATCTAAGCAAAAAATCAACAAGGAAACAATGGCTTTGAATGACACAATGGACCAGATGGACTTAACACATATATTCAGAAAATTTCATCCTAAAGCAGCAAAATATACATTCTTCTCCAGTGCACATGGAACGTTCTCCAGAATAGACCATATACTGGGACACAAATCAGCCCTCAGCAAGTAAAAAAAGTTCGAGATCATACCGTGTATATTCAGGCCACAACACTATGAACCTTGAAATCAACCACAAGAAAAAAATTTGGAAAGGTAACAAATACTTGGAGACTGAAGAACATCCTACTAAAGAATGAATGGGCTAACCAAGCAGTTAAAGAGGAAATTAAAAAGTATATGGAAGTCGATGAAAATGATAACACCACAACCCAAAACCTCTGGGACACAGCAAAGATGGTCATAAGAGGAAAGTATATAGCAATCCAGGCCTTCCTAAAGAAGGAAGAAAGATCTCAGATACACAATCTAACCTTACACCTTAAGGAGCTGGAAAAAGAAAAGCAAATAAAACCCAAAACCAGCAGAAGACAGGAAATAATAAAGATTAGAGCAAAAATTAATGCTATCAAAACAAACAAACAAAAAAAAAACCAAAACCCAGTAGAACAGAACAATGAAATCAGAAGCTGGTTCTTTGAAAGAATTAACAAAATTGATAAACCACTAACCAGTTTGATCAAAAAGAAAAAAGAAAGGACCCAAATAAATAAAATCAAGAATGAAAGAGGAGAGATCGCAACCAACACAACAGAAATAACAACAATAATAAGAGAATATTATGAGCAATTATATGCCAATAAAATGGCAATCTGGAAGAAATGGACAAATTCCTATAAAACATACACAGTACCAAAACTGAAACAGGAAGAAATAGAAAATTTGAACAGACCCATAACCAGTAAGGAAATCGAATTAGTAATCAAAAAATCTGCCAAAAAAACAAGAGTCCAGGGCAGATGGCTTTCCAGGAGAATCCTACCAAACAGTTAAGGAAGAGTTAACACCTATTCTCTTGAAGGTGTTCCAAAAAACAGAAATGGAAGGAAAACTTCCAAATTCTTTCTATGAAGCCAGCATTACCTTGATTCTAAAACCACACAGAAACCATACTAAAAAGGAGAACTATAGACCAATTTCCCTGATGAAAATGGATGCAAAAATCCTCAACAAGATGTTAGCCAACTGGATCCAACAATACATTAAAAAAATTATACGCCACGGCCAAGTGGGATTTATACCTGGGATGCAAGGCTGGTTCAATGTCCACAAAACAATTAACGTGCTTCATCACATCAATAAAAGAAAGGACAAGAACCATATGACTCCCTCAATAGATTCAGAGAAAGCATTTGACAAAATACAGCATCCTTTCTTGATAAAAACCATCAGGAAAGTAGGGATAGAACGAGCATACCTCGAGATGATAAAAGCGATATACAAATGACCCAACGCTGATATCATCCTCAATGGGGAAAAAGTGAGAGATTTCCCCCTAAGGTCAGGAACAAAACAGGGATGTCTACTCTTGCCACTGTTATTCAACATAGTATTGGAAGTCTTAGCCTCTGAAATCAGACAACACAAAGAAATAAAAGGCATCCAAATTGGCCAGGAGGATATCAAACTTTCACTCTCACAGAGGACATGATACTCTATATGGGAAATCCAAAAGATTCCACCAAAAACTGCTAGAATTGATTCATGAATTCAGCAAAGTTGCAAGATATAAAATCAATGCACAGAAATCTGTTGCATTCCTATACACCACTAATGAAGAGACAGAAAGAGAAATCAAGGAATCGATCCCATTTACAGTTGCACACAAAAACCATAAACAACCTAGGAATAAATCTAACTAAAGAGGTGAAAAATCTATACACTGAACACTACAGAACAGTTATGAAAGAAATTGGAGAAGACACAAAAAAAATGGAAAAAGATTCCATGCTCCTGGATAGGAAGAACAAATATTGTTAAAATGTCGACACTACCCAAAGCAATCTACATATTCAAGGCAATCCCTATCAAAATAACACCAGCATTCTTCACAGAGCTAGAATAAATAATCCTAAAACTTGTATGGAACCAGAAAAGACCCTGAATAGCCAAAGTGATCTTGAAAAAGAAAACCAAAGCAGGAGGTATCACAATCCCAGACTTCAAGCTGTACTACAAAGCTGTAATCATCAAGACAGTATGGTACTGGCACAAGAACAGACACTCAGATCGATGGAACAGAATTGAGAACCCCGAAATGGACCCACAAACATATGGCCAACTAATCTTTGACAAAGCAGGAAAGAATATCCAATGGAATAAAGACAGTCTCTTCAGCAAGTGGTGCTGGGAAAACTGGACGGTGACATGCCGAAGAATGAACCTGGACCACTTTCTTACAACATACACAAAAATAAACTCAAAATGGATGAAAGACGTCAATGTAAGACAGGAAACCATCAAAATCCTCGAGGAGAAAGCAGGCAAAAACCTCTTTGATCTTGGCCGCAGCAACTTCTTACTCAACACGTCTCCGGAGGCAAGGGAAATAAAAGCAAAAATGAACTACTGGGACCCCATGAAAATCAAAACCTTCTTCACAGTGAAGGAAACAATCAGAAAAACTAAAAGGCAACCGACAGAATGGGAGAAGATATTGCTTTGACCTATCAGATAAAAGGTTAGTATCCAAAATCTATGAAGAAGTTATCAAACTCAACACCCAAAAAACAAATAATCCAGGGAGGAAATGGGTAAAAGACATGAATAGACACTTCTCCAAAGAAGACATCCAGATGGCCAGCCGACACATGAAAAAATACTCAACATCACTCATCATCAGGGAAATACAAATCAAAACCCCAATGAGATACCACCTTACACCTGTCGGAATGGCTAACATTAACAACTCAGGCAACAACAGATATTGGCGAGGATGCGGAGAAAGAGGATCTCTTTTGCATTGTTGGTGGGAATGCAAGCTGGTGCAGCCACTCTGGAAAACAGTATGGAGGTTCCTCGAAAAATTAAAAATAGAACTACCCTACGACCCAGCAAATGCATTCCCGTGCATTTATCCATGGGATACAGGTGTGCTGTTTCAAAGGGACACATGCACCCCCAGGTTTATAGCAGTGCTATCAACAATAGCCAAAGTATGGAAAGAGCCCAAATGTCCATCGATGGATGAATGTATAAAGAAGATGTGGTGTATATATATACAATGGATTATTACTTGGTACTTGGCAATCAAAGAGAATGAAATCTTGCCATTTGCAACTACGTGGATGGAGCTGGAGGGTATTATGCTAAGTGAAATTAGTCAGAGAGAGACAAAAATCGTGTGACTTCACACATATGAAGACTTTAAGAGACAAAACAGATGAACATAAGGGAGGGAAACAAAAATAACATAAAAACAGGGAGGGGGACAAAACAGAAGAGAGTCATAAATATGGAGAACAAACTGAGGGTTACGGGAGGGGTTGTGGGAGAGGGGATAGACTAAATGGGTAAGAGGCACTAAAGAATCTACTCCTGAAATCATTGTTGCACTATCTGCTAACTAATTTGGATGTAAATTTAAAAAACTAAAAAATAAAACAAGTTAAAAAAAACCCTTAAAACCCGTTAAGTCACTTTCAAATACTACCGTCTACATTTTGATTGAGGAAGGTGTTTTAATTTACATTTTGTCCAAAATAAATTTAATTTATATTAATTTCAAAAATACAATAAGAAAATCACACATTATACCAAGGACCAGGAGAATCACAACCTAAATGAGAAAAGACAATCAACTGATGCCAAATCCAGAGTGAAACAAATGTTTGAATTATCTGACAAGGATTTAAAGCAGCCATCATAAAAACGTGTCAGTAAGCAATATCAAACTCTCTTAAAGCAAAGGGAAAATAGAAAATTTCAGGGAAAAATAGTTACAAAAAAGAACAAAATAGAAATTAAATAACTTAAAAATACATTAGCCAAAATAAAAATCTTTCTTAATGCTCTTAATAGTAGAATGTAAGCAACAGAAAATAGAATCAGTGATAAATCAGTAGAATTTGCAATCTGATCAACATAAAGAAAATAGATCCCCTCCCCCGCAAAAAAAATAACTCAGTATCAGAAACTTGTGACACAATAACATAAGATCCAAAATTGTATTATTGGAATCTCAGAAGGATAGGGGAAAGAGTGTGGGACTGATGGAGTATTTGAAGAAATAATGCTGAAAATGACTGAGATATGGTGGGAGACATAAACATACAGATTCAAAAGACTAAGAAATTTCCAGATAAGATAAATTTATAGAAATCTACAGCAAGGCACATTGTAATTAAACTTCTGAAAGTTAGAGAAAGAAAAAAATGAAAGCACCTTGAGAAAAATACCACAATACCTATGGGGTAATGTCAATTCAAAATTACAACAAATTTCTCACCTGGAAATGTGAGGGCACACTGTGGAAAGACTGAAGGAAAGGAAATGTCAACTGTAAATTCTCTACCCAGAAAAACTATCCTTTAGAAAGGGGAAATAAAAACATTCTGAGATAAAACAAACTAAAAGATTTGTAACTAGCGGATTTACCCTTTAACATGGCTGAAAGATATTCTTCAAACAGAAAAGAAAAATGGTAAAAGAAAAATCTTGCAGCATGAGGAAGGACAAACAACAGAAAGAGCCAAAATATGGGTACATACAATAAACTCTTCTTCTCATGAGTTTTATGAATCATATTTGATGATGAAATGAAAATTTTAACACCGTATAATACTCGAGATGATCATATTTAAAAGTGGGGAAGGTAAAGAGATATAAATGAAACTAAGATTTAGACAATTCACTCAAAACAGTAAAATATGGATACCACTAAAGTGTGATAAGTTACATGTGTATACTGTAATATCTACAGCACCAAGAAAACTAAACAGAGATATACTCAATAAATAAATCAAGATGGAAACCTTAAAATTATTCAAAATCCCACAGGGATTCTAACAGAAAACAGAAAACAAATAATTAAATGACAGAATTAAGCTCTTACATATCAATAATTATTTAAATATGAGTACTGGAAGCACACAAATTAAAAGACAGAGATCAGCAGAGTCAATGAGAAAATATGACTGAATTATATGCTATTTAAAAGAAACTCATTTCAAATGTTACAACATGTGTAGGTTAAAAATAAAAGGATGGGAAAAATACCCATGCAAATATTCACTTAAAAAAAAAAGACAGGAGTGGTTTTACTTCATCACATAAATAGACTTCAGAGCAAAGAAAATTACTAGGGACAAAGAAGGGCATTACAAAATGATAAAATGATCTATCAAGAAGTTTTAATGATTTAAATGTATATGTAAAAGAGTCTCAATATACTGAACCCAAATCTGATAAACCTAAAGGGAGAAATATACCATTTCTTAACTATAGTTGAGGACTTAAAAATTCTCCTCTCAGCAACTGATAGAATTGCTACACAGAAAATCAGCAATGATATCGAAGATCTGAACAAAATAATCAGCCAACAGGATCTAATTTATATCGGTCTATCTATCTGTCTATCCATCATCTATATCACTCTAGCCAACAACAGTAGAATATACATTTTTCAAGTATCCATGTCCTAGATTATAAATCAGCTTCAACATATTTAAAATAATACAAAATATTTAAATTTAAATTATTAAATAAGTCATTAAATATATTAATATATTATTAAACTAATAATAAATAGATTAAATTGATATATTACTAAATAAAATAAATTAAATTAACATATTATTAAATATTTAATTTAAATTATTTAAAATAATAGAATATGCTTCTGAATATAATAGAATAACACAAGAATTCAATAGGAGAAAGGAAAAACTATTGATACTTGGAATAATAGCCAAAATTTGGAGAGGGCAGATGTCCTTCAACAGATGAATGGCTAAACAGTGGCACATCCATATCATGGAATAAATCCCACTCAGCAATGAAAAGAAACAGACTTTTGATACACATAACAATTTGGATGGCTCTCCCGTGAATTTTGCAGAGTGAAAGGCTATATATGATACGATTCCATCGATATAATATCTTTGAAATGACAAAATTTTTTAAATAGAGAACAGATTAGTGATTGTCAAGGGTCAGGATGGGGTGAAAGAGGGAGAGAGAAGTAGGTATTATCATCAAAAAACAACAAGAGAGATGAAGGTGGTTATGGAATTCTTCGGTGCCTTAACCATGGTAGTGGAACTTATAAATATAACAAAATTGTATGGAACTACACACACACACACACACACACACACACACACACACAAATGAGTACAAGTAAAACAGGATACCTGAAAATGATCAGTGGATTGTTTTAATGTCAATATCCTAATTGTGATATGGTATTATACAAGTTGTTACCACTGTGGAAAACTAGTAAATGGTACATAGGATCACTCCACGTTATTTCTCAAAAGTGCATGTGAGTCTACAGTTATCTCAGAATAAAAAAGTTTAAGTAATACACACTGCACTTTAATGTGTTACTAATCCCTTGATATAAACATCCGGAATATTATCTACTTCTGGACATAGCTCAATTTAAACATAAAAATTTTTAAAGTATACTTTTAACTGGATTAAACATAAAAACTTTTGTAATGTTTGTTTAATGTTGCCCATGTTTATGTTTTCCAATTTTTTTAAATTTGTTTATTTTTGAGAAAGAGAGTGAACACAAGTGGGGGAGGGACAGAGAGAGAGGGAGACAGAATCCAAAGCAGGCTCCCGGCTCTGAGCTGTCAACACAGAGCCCAATGTGGGGCTGGAAACCACAAACTGAGAGAGCATGACCTGAGCCAAAGTTGGACGCTTAACTGAGCCACACAGGCACCCCCGTGTTTGAATTTTAAGGCACTGATTTGAAGATGTCTACTCCGTTTCAAAATTAAACTACTATCTGCTTATGACTTAGTCATAAGCACCTCATAACAAATTTTAACTGTATATAACTTTGGTATACTACAACGAACACATATATGTACATATGTTTGGTTAAGTATATTTAAAGTTAGCTATCTCTTCTTTTTCAAATTTATAAATAGGCAGAACGAGTTTGTCAGATTTGGGGTAATAACAAAGCAGTGGGGTATTGTTGCAAAATTGAAATTTTGTTTTAAAATTCTTTGCTAGTGGAATGGAGGTGTAAGAATTGGCAGCTTCAGCTCTTGTAGTATGTTATCACCACACTGTCAGAAAGAGTGCACGCGTGCCAGCTCTGACGAAACCGGGTGTGTTGTAAATCAAGCATGAGCCATGGGTTTCTCCTGCCAACAACGCATTTCAACTCTTACCTTATTACCGCATTTCTTGGACGCTACAGGATAATATCTTTTAAGCTTTTTACTGCTTGTGTGTGAAATCTCAAATAACCTAGCCAAATGTAGTGAAAATTCAGGCTGCATTGGTTTACTGAATACTGATCTTTGAAAGTTTGAATGTACAAATCCTTATCTATCAATAAGGTCAATGAGATCTCACCCGTCACCTTGACAGAGCATTTTTTCATTGTGTAGATTGTTTTTTTAAGAGGTTCAGTAAAACATGCCACGTCACATAAAAATCACTTTCTCTCAAATACCTTCTGTAAATATTGAGTTCGCTGTGAGCTATTTTGCATGGTATGCATAAGTATTATATAGAAACAAGACATGTCTCAATTTTGGAAATTATGTTTTCTTCAAAGAAATTAAACAGAAAACGGACTTAATGATATTAGAAAAAAATGCTAAGGTATATTTACAAGACAAGTTTGTTATAAGAGCCTCGCATAAATGAAAAAAAAACACATTAAAAATTTCTGTAGGGAGGAGCAAGGTCAACCATCTTATAATAAGTAGATAGTGCATGACAAGAGGAACATATGTCAAAAACTTACTTTATTTACCTTTCATTAGAATGCTGTCCTATGGGAAGTTTAAATACTCCAGGAGAGGGATAGGATCTTTTTCATGTTAACTAATCCAGACAAAAGTGAATAGAGATTTGCTTTCTTCAGCATTTATTGATATTAATTGCTTTATTGAACTAGCTGTGGGAACAGGGATTTCCCAATGCCAGCATAAAGGATCATTATTTATAAGCTAACTGATCCCACAAATTCTACACTTAGCTCAACATTTCCGTTGGAAATACTGAAAGAATCTTTTAAAAAATGTTGTTATATTTCAGCCTTCATACTGTATGCTAAATTACATAAGCTAAATGATAAAACATTTTCCAGGAAAGGGGAATTTTAAAGTCTCACATACTAGGCTTCAAATCAAGTTCTGAAGCTATTATTATTACGTTTTTCTTCCATTTATTTTTAATTCTTCCCCTTTGGCTTTGTCTTACAGGTGTCCCTAGTTACAGCCATCAGTAAAAACAAAACACATGTGTAGGCTATAAATCTGTATTTGTGCTAATTCATAGGAGAAAAATATCTTCAGTTCTTCCTTCCAATTTCCTTTCCTTTTACCACTTAGAAGCTCTCTAAAGGGCTCTGAGCTTATGATTACAGAAACCAAATTCTGTCCCACGTGATAGGTTAACACAAAAGTTTCTGCGTGTCATTTCTCACTGCAACTATAGATGTCAAGGTGGAAATCCCCAGGTTAATTTAGAACATAAAAGAATTTTGAAACGGAATCGATATTTGGTAAAAGGGAGGAGATGCCAGTTTAGCCTTCTTGTAGAAACCACACAAAGTTCAGTCAATCAGACCAATATC
This sequence comes from Panthera pardus, assembly GCF_024362965.1. Classification (NCBI taxonomy): domain Eukaryota; kingdom Metazoa; phylum Chordata; class Mammalia; order Carnivora; family Felidae; genus Panthera; species Panthera pardus. The sequence continues at coordinate 84,376,284 of NW_026526655.1, read as the reverse complement.
AAATACTAGCACTAACTTTTCACATTGGGAAGTCCTAACCTTGAATGTCAAATAGTTAATAAGTTTCCCAGGCACCAAAAGGGAGGCTGTTATAATTTTGTGCAGATATTCATATTATAAATGTGCCAGAGGCAATGCTAAAGCCAAGGTAGAATTGGTTATTTGCTTGTAAAGTCTAATTTGAGTGTTTAATAGATCAGCTGTTTTAAATCACATCATGTTGAAATGTGATACGCAAATTGTCAGCTTGGAGTGTTTTTCTTCCTTCTTCACTTTTATTTTGATAAAATAATAATTGAGTCTCTAACATGGTTCTTTAGTCTTGAAATAACAATACCAACAGCTAGCAACAAGCATCAGGGCTGTTGTATGTTATAATTTGATAAATCACTGTTTCGTGTTTATATTTTATTTTCAAATCATTTCTTTCTCCAGTGATAGAGGGATACAGTCTTTTGTGAGGGAAAAGTATTTTTACTAATACAAGTATGTATCTGAATAGTCATCTAAAAATTGGAGACATGAATTTATATAGTGCTTGCAGGGTGTCTTAGATTTGATTATGAAGTTATTCCATGAGTGGGTCTTGCCAAGACTATCACAGAATCAATGGACTGGACTTATTAGGTCATCATCCCTTACTAACAGTATAGAGTTCTCAAAAGCTTTATTAGGTGCAATTGTAAGTGGCTCAGACAAGAGGTTTCAATCATTTCTTTTAGAGATGATTCTACAGCTTCAGAAATTTCATTGGCAAGAAATGATTCCCAATGCTTAGATGGATGTGTCATTTTTCTCTTAGAACACTTGCAATCAATCCTGCCCCTTACCTCCCACCAACCACAAAGTCTTTGCCTGTATTGTTCTTCTTATTCTTTTTTATTTATTTATTTTTTATTTTTTTTGGTTTCCACACTCTTTCACCCAGTAAATTTTGCCCACATGACCTAATACCCACGTAAGAAAAAAAAAAGTCAAAATTGGACCAGTTTGCATGAAGAGGGATTAGAATGAGTTGAAGTAAACCGTGGAAAGAGAATATTTAGCTTGGCTTAAACCACTGCTATAATCACTTAAACATGAACAATAACCCATTTGGAAAATATCAGAAACTGTTTTATATCACAGACATATCATTAGGCCCCCATAACATTCCAGAAACCTGCCCTTTTCAACCCCAGCCTACCCCCAGAGAGACTGTCTATTTCAATAATAGCATTCTCGAAAGAGATTTTGAACATTATTTTATTTTTTAACTCACAAAGATAAGACAGTAGGGTAAGGGTATTGTCTTGAGGTCCTTCTCTTTCGAGAATGGAAGCTTTGAGAAACTGTTGCAAGCCAATAGGGAGGCTCTCCACAGTGCTTAGGGAAAGCTCCTTGTGAGCCAAGAGTCCCACAGTGGGCCTTTTTTCAGCCTATAAACAATACAGCTATGAGTTTCAGTGGGTTAAGCATCAGGCTGGAAATTTGTAATAACATGAGTTCTGATTCCAGAGCTATAATTTACTGGCTTGTTGAGTGACAATGGGCACATAACTTCACTGACATGCCTTTTCTAAAGTTTAGTCTTGAAATTTGTATTAGTTACATATTTGATCATCATAAAATATATCATCCTAAGAAGAAAAGAAAAAAAATCTATAAAGAAAACTAATTTAAAACAAAAAGGCTAAGTAGATGTTCTGTAAACATAAAAAGTGTATGCTTTAATTAAATGCAATAAGCCACTCGGCACCTTTAAAAAAAAAAAGAGCTGGCAGCCTCTTAAGCTATAAAATATTTAAATATATTGTTTAACTTAAATATTTAAAAGTGTGCCTTGCTGTAAAATTAATAAACAAATAATGATATCAGAATGTAGTTCAGAAAAGAAATCAAAAGAATTTGGAATATGATTAAATTGACATCAAGATTCAATAGTTTCTTGCATTCATTCTTACTAAATGATGCTAAAACATTAGTTAAATATTTCTACCTAATGAATATTTGCCTTTATTCAATGCTAAAATTATTTCCTTTTTGACTAAAATGTTAAATTAAAACCTTAAATAGAACCATTTTAGAAGACTATGCAATGTGATTATATAGAATTTTTCTAAATTTCTAAGTAATGGAGAAATTTACAAGTCAGAATCAATAAGTTTTATAACATCAAATGGAATTTTTACATTTCAAAGCAACCTATTAAAATTTGAAAGTAACCAGAAACTAAGGAAATATCTACAGTTCATCAAATAGACAAGTAGTGTTATTCTTAATTTATAAAAAACTTGTTGAATCCAATAAAAAAGACCAATATCCAGTACAATATTGAGCAAAATACATGAACAGGCAATTCACAAAGCAAGAAATAGGGTTACCGAATATATTATTAAAAAATTATTCTCATCAGTAATGCAGTAAATTTAAATCAAGTTTATTTTTTTAGCCAAAAAATATATTTTTCTGGGATAGGTGACTTATAAACTACTGGAAGGCATATACGTTTTTATAAACTTTATGGGAAAGTGGAAATAGTTGCAAATGTTTACTAAAAATTTAAAATTTGTTGGTGGCGCCTAAGTGGCTCAGTTAGTTAAGTGTCTGACTTAGGTTCAGGTCATGATCTCGCGATTTGTGGGTTCCAGCCCCATGTAGGGCTCTGTGCAGACAGCTCAGAGCCTGGAGCCTGCTTCGGATTCTGTGTTTCCCTCTTTCTTCCCCTCCTCCGCTCACACCCTGTCTTTCTTTGTCTCTCAAAAATAAGTGTTAATTTTTTTTTTACTTTAAAATTTGTTATGCATAAACTTTTGTATCTTTTTGCATTAATTCCACTTCTAGAAACTTAGCTTAAAAAATTTCAGGCACTCAAAGATTCAAGCACGAACATGTTTATTGCAGGATTATTTATAACAGTGAACCTTTGGAAAAACCAAATGCTCTTTTATAAACAGGATGATCGGTTGAATTCAAGCCCATGGATAGTGCTTCATAATAGAATAGTATGAGCTCAACTGAAAATATGCTAGAATGAAAAACAAATATTATGTAGAACAGTTACATTAGAAAATAGCCTGATAAGGGGCTCCTGGGTGGATCAGTCCGTTAAGCATCCCACTTAGGCTCAGGTCATGACCTCATGGTTCCATGAGTTTGGGCCCTGTGACTGTCTTTGTGCTGACAGCTCAGAGCCTGGAGCCTGCTTCGGATTCTGTGTCTCCCTACCTCTCTGCCCCTCCCCTACTCACATTCTCTCTCTCTCTCTGTCTCTCAAAATTAAATAAACATTAAAAAAAAAGAAAATAGCCTGATGAAATTTTATTTACTCCATAATGTGCTTTGTACTTAAGCAGTTACATATATATATATATATTAAAAAAAACTTGAAAAAATAAATCACAGTATCAGTAGTGATTTTCCCAAGAGGAGGATTATGGTATATTCTTTTTTTTTTCCCAAAATGTCTATTATTAGAATCTAGTACTTTTATAACTGGAGAAGAAAAACATATTTTTTAGACATGGTTTTTAAGGAGTCCTTAAATTTATGGTCACATGATATCAAAATGAATAGAAATAAAACGTACACACACATAGAGTACACACTTAAGTGGATGTAATTAACAAAATATCTTTTCCTCACACAAGTGAAATTTTGGTTTGTTTTGTTTATTGTCAAAGTCATGTTTTCCAGTTTAAACAAACATATCTTTGTTTAAAAAAAAAAAGAAGGAAAAATGTTAAATGGCCATGGTTTGCAATCGCTAATTCATGCTTGGATTCCTACATGGTTCTGGGGAAAAAATGCCTTCTAAAAACTCAGAATAATACAATAGATGGACACCTCCCCAACAGTGGGGTTGTTTAGTTAGGACCCCTTCTGCTTATTCTCTGAGTCTGTGATGACCTGGAATGCAACATTCTTTAAGATCACCACCTTTTTCTCTTAGGAGCAAAAGGAAAAAAAAAAAAGATGGAGAAGGAAAGAAAACGTAGTTCATTTCAAAGGGGTAAGTGATGAGAATTGAGTCAACAGGGACAGATATGGAGGAAGAGAAATTGTTTTGATCAACTTCGATTTATTATGTCTCCACACAAGGAACAGAGTATAAGCTAAACCATGTGTGAAAAGGCAACTGGGCCCCAAAGCAGCAGCAACTTCTTCACTTGAGAGGACTTAACTGGTCTTTGCAAACTGTTCAGTTTGGTTCCTGACCAAGAAAAAAGACTCTTTTTCTCCTCCTCCCACACGACGTGCTGCACAAACACCCAGTTCTATGACTTTATTGTTTCCTGCACAGTGACTTTTCATGCCTGCCTACCTTATTCACAATCTCGTGATTCCACCCCCAGGCCTCCTCCACTTCCTTTGCACATGCCAATTGCTGCGCTGTGGGTTCAGGGACAGATCTTGCCCAACCTGCCTGGAAAGGACACTCCTAGACTAGCCCTGGGCTGTTGGTTGTATGTCCTTACTGTAAGATTAAAGAACAGTGAAATGATATCGTTGTTTCAAGTCAGTGAGCTCCATAATCATTTAATGAGGTTTTTCAAAAACAACTTCCAAATAGGGCTTTGGATGCTTACAGAACTGCGCCAAGGCTGTCCTACGAGAAAAGTCAAATTTGACTTTGTGGCCATTTACCTTCATTTTCTGCCAAGTTTGTCCCCTCTCTGTAGTATTATCTGGCATTCTATTATTACAGGGTCTCCTTATCCTCAGGTTAGATAATGCTGAGAACAGATTCACTGATGAAATTTCACAATCACTCTGGGTATTGGTATTTAGAGAAAGTATTCTTGACACCAACATGAATTTAAGATGGAAAATAATGACATTAAAATACTGGAATGATAAGCAGTGCTTCAGGACAAGCTCACTGCTAATAATTTTGCTCAACTAATCATCAAGTGTTTATTTAGGACCTAACGTATTGTTGCTCCTGCCATAGTTTCCAAGAGGACATTGTCACACTTGACTTTCCTGGCTTTTGAAAATTGAGATTCTCAGCCTAGCTCAAAATAGAGAACTCAGTGTAGGGCTGTAACACATCTTAATGCATGATGGATGACAGAATGAACTAAACATATGTATGTGTTTGTATATATGTATCTATATATGTGTGTAAATGAATATGTAAATAAGTGTATATGTGTGTATATATACATAAAATGAGCAGACACCTCATGGAGATATTTCTTATCCCACAATTATTTTGCTGAATGGTTATTCCATGGTATATATAAACAATGATATTAAAATAAAAACTGATGGTCTGAAAAATATTTCATCAATGATTTCATGTGTGCTTCTGCAAAAGTAAGCTGATCTCAAGTTCTCTTTCTTTTCCATTTCTAACATCTTTTTAAAAAGTAGGAAAAAGCTCAAATCATGAAAAGTGACTGGTACTGAATATGTTTCATGAACTTCACTGAAGTCAAATTCGAGTGACAACATTAAGGGAAATCATGCTTTATAATTTCAGGCGGACACTCTAGTGTGCCTGCTTTGGCCTTGGGCCATTGAATGCCTGTCAGAGGAAAGTGACTTGGGCAGGGCATAACCTCCAGATACGCATCATGATCCTCTTTGAATGCATTGGGTGAGGAATATGCTCAGGAAGGGATTCTTTCTGCATCTAATCTCCTACTTTGATAATAGAGAAAAAGTGCATCTGTTAATCACCGGATTTCTATCTAGGTCTGCTACTAACAAGCTGTGACAAACACCTCAATTCCTTTGGTTTAAATCTTTCTTTTAAATTATTTTTATATACTCCTGAATCTGACAGGGTCCCCAAATGAAACATATACCACATTCCAAATTTGATGTGTCCAGAGGGTTTCTTTATAGATAAACCATTTACAAAGGTTCAGTGTAGGGGAAGCAGGAGAGATTGTCCGGGCTGGTGGTGGCACCAGGTTTATGCTGATGGCAATTAAAGAAACCCAAGAGGAAGAGTCCCTAGTGTCAGCAACCAATCCTAATGACTGAATGTTTTGAATACCACGAATTGTCCACTTCAATAGACTATTTTTCTTTAGTAGAATAACTGATTAAATCACCCTGATGTCTCAGATCCATTTTAGAAAGTAACTCTCTACCATTGAATGTGGATGAATATAAAGTGGAAACAGAAGAGGATGTCGTTGCAAATATTCTGGTTAAAGTTAAGGCAACAGGTAACTATTTGCATTTCCTCTCTACCTGGAATGTCTCACATTGGGCCTTACAATATACAATATAATACTGTGTTTGTTCCCACTTATTGCATAAATCTCTTTTGATACCTCAGGCAAAATAACTTTGGATTAAGCTTTATTTTAAATCGAGTAAGTATGAATTAATAAACTATATAATTTTCATAATTAAAAAAATTGTGTTAATACTTACTTGGTAGAAATATGGGGGACCATTCTTATATCATGCTTGATATTGAAACTAGAATACAATTGTTGAATTCCCTTTGTTCAAGAGATTTAAAAGTGGGAATGGATACAGTACCATAACGGGTTAGTCTCACTTTTTAAAAAAGATGGGCATTTCTAATAGTAATAATTGACTAAATTGTTTTAAAGTGCTTACAATCTATTTTAAACACTTCCAGACTCATTTTAACAGGAAACCTTGTAGAACAACTGAAAGCTCACTGGTGCTCACAACCTTAATTTGCTTCTATGCTGCTGCCAATAACTACTTTTCCAAAATTTTGGTGCTTAATCTTATCTGGGATTTTTTGCTTTCGGCTTCAAAAGAGCTGCAACATCAGTTTTTATGTGCAAAGCTTTTCAGGACACTTTAGTCACTAAGTCCTGACAGAAGCATAATATGTAAGGACACTGCCATTGGCTGCCTAGACAGGGGAACCAAGGAACTAAATGATCTTTAAGATTCAGTCATCCCTAAAATTGCAGCACCCTCCTGATTTTTTTCTTGTGGTTGGCCATCTGTCCATCTTTTCCTGTTTTTTGTTTTGTTTTGTTTTTGTTTTAATCCTTTACTACAGTATAAACAGAATCCCCAAATAGAGTGAAGGTAGGAAAACGAGGACCCTCAGTGACTGAAGTTCATGCTCTAGATGAGATATTCTGTTGAGACTAGGCATGATATATAAAAAGATCACTTAACGCTTGCTTTTTCCATCCTCAGAAAAGAGTAAGTAGCTCCGTTAACTGGAAATCTTCTAAATCAGTGCTTCTCAAACTTCCACATGAATACAAATCCCCATGGGATCCCATGAACCAGCAGATTCTGATTTAGTAGGTCTGGGGGAGGGTAAGGCCTGAGATTCTGCATTTCTCACAAGCTCCCAGGTGATGCTGATGCTGCCAGCCCAAGGAACAGACTTCAAGAGTAACATGGTTCTAAACTATTCTCCTCCTATCTTTATATCTAAATTTAAAGAGATCTTGGCTTTCTAAATGTGAATCATGTCTCCGTACATTCTTCCAGTTCCTGATTTCTAAAAATAAAATTGGACCAAGAACTGGAAGGGGTATTTTAGATTCCCGAAAGTTAGATTAAATTAAGATCAGGAAAACTCTTCACAAATGCACTTCAGAAGGCCCTTAATCCCAGATCACTTTCTGAACCATCCCATTCCAAACTGAAGTCAGCTCCTTTAGGGAATGATGTCTAGCGTTTGCCTCTCTTCTCCCCCTTACTGACTGTACCTCTCTTCTACAATCTGCCGAAATACTGCATCCCCACATTTCTTGGTCTCTTCCCGGGCTTATGTAGATCCCACAGAGGTACCCTTTCACATATGTAGACACAATGGGTGAATTGTATGTTAAATAGGAAAGAATCTTTATCATTCACAGTTACAGGAAATCCCCGACTCAGGGCAATATGTATGTGATATCTGAATACACAATCAGACCCTTTGAATAGCATTACATTGTAGGAGCAACAAACACAGCAAAGACTCCACAAAAGCTGTCTTTTTCCAAGTATTCACAATGCAAATGAGCCATGATGAAGGAGAAAATCTGGTTAAAATCACCCACTAACTGGATACGCATATCCACCTTTTATCTTCTATTTCAATTTTCCAATTTAATGGCTGGCATCTGTTAGAAAAGAAAATGTAATGGCCAATGCTGTGGAATTAAATCCGTACCCCCCAAATTTATTAGAGGCTTTCCCCTCCACCCTCAAAAATCTGATACACTGATTAAAATGCTTAGCTTTGTTTTTAAACAGAGTCTGGGAATACAACTTAGGGAAGATTATCTCTGAAGTCTCTGTATTGCTCTAGGAAATTCTGAAGATATGAAAATGATCTCTATTTTGGGATTATTTACTAATGAAATCAGCATTGTCGTGCTTGTAGAAAATACTACCACCACCTACTGGCATATATTGTACATAATATTGAAAAAGCTTCTAAATCATTTGAACAGTACCAAATAAGAGTATGGACAGAGAAAATAATTATTGCCATTTTGCTCCAACTTTAATTTCAAATTTAGTCAAATAATTCTGTTATCCTTTGGATAATATAACATTTCCTTTTATTGTCTGAATATGTAAACTAAAAGAAAGAAAGGGGCAAACATAAAATATTTAACCAAAGAACTAAGGTATATCTATATTGTTGAAATGACAAATGCCTTTGTCTTTCACCTGTTGCTAAGTTCATTTTTCTTTTTATTGGAAATTTATTTCATTAAACTCAGAATAAAGGGGGAGGTTTGTGGCAATGTGGCAATTCAAAAGCCATTCGTACACATAGCCATGAGAAATTCTTTACAATCAATACAAAAATATTGAAGCAGAATATAAAGATATATACAAATCCCCTTACAATTTCAGCTGTGATTTTGATAAAGAAAAACAGCTAAAAGATTACATGTACACTAAGCTTTTTGAAATTTTCATTCCATAGTTAACTCTCATTATCTTTTAGATTAGCATTAAATTATTTGCTCTTTTTACAGTCTCCCTTGGGAAAGAATTAAATCCTTGTGTTATTTTTTCAGTGGTTATTTTGAACTTTATCCTCAGACAATCTAGTCTTCGGTACTACAAATTCCCTACAACTAAAGAAACTACTTCTTGCATAGAATCTATTTTCTTGTTCAATGGTTTAATATTTTGCATCAATGAGCTAGACTCACAAGAAGGATATGGAATTAAAAGCATGGGTCTTCTTCCCAAAACTTTACTGTGACACCCCTATTTGTTACAATTATGGAATGGACAACTTACCACTTTAATGATTATTTATAATGATATCTATATGTGTAGATGTATCCATATATACATATATATGTATATATGTATATATGGATAGATTTAGATGGATTAATGATGATATATTTATTTATTGTCAGTGTGTTAAAGAAACCTTTTTTTGGAGGCTAAACATAAATTTTAAAGAAAAGTGAAAAACTTTTCACATTTAATTGCAGTTACATATTGAAAGTAGATCTTATTTTTGTTATTTTTGCCATGGATATGAAAATGTTTGTAGAAAATATAGTAACTCATTTCCTATCATCTTATTTGAATTATAATCAGCTCCCTACCAGCTTAGTGATTGTTCAATGCCCTTTAGAAAAAATTTTATTGTTCCACAAAATACTGCTTCCAGCACATTGATAATTAAGGATTTATTGTGAAATATTGAATTACTGGCTTTGTTGGACTATTCCTTTGACAATTGAATTTTTGTTTACTTGCCTACTGTTTCACTTTTTAATATCTGACACTACTTTTTCTCCATTTATTTAATAAAGAGTCACTGATTCTCTACAATGTGCCCAGCAATTGTGTTAGAATACCTGATTCAGGGGTGCCTGGGTGGCTCCACCAGTAAGCGTCCGACTTTGGCTCAGGTCATGATCACATGGTTTGTGGGTTAGAACCCCACATTAGGCTCTGTGTTGACAGCTCAGAGCCAGCAGCCTGCTTCAGACTCTGTCTCCTTTTCTCTCTGCCTCTCCCCCACTCACTCTCTATCTCTTTCTGTCTCTCAAAGGTGAATAAATGTTAAAAAAAAAATAGCTGATTCAGTGGTGGACATGTGAGACAGACAAGCCCTTTGACCTGTTGGAGACAGAGTGATGGAGGAATGCAATAAACAAGTAAAGCAATAAAGAAAATAAAAGGACACATAACTGTAAGTGAAGTGGAATGTAAGGGAGCAAGTAGGTAGGCTTCTTAGAATGTGGTCAGGAAAGGTCTCTTCAGAGCATGATCACTGAGCTAAAAGAAAGACAAGAGCCCAACCATGCAGAGTTCAGTTTTGTGGGATTGTTGAAGGTTACATGTTTGAGGTTACTATACTAGCTATTAAAGGGTATTAAAATATGCTTCTCTTCTATTGTATGCAAAAGACTCACGATGAAGCTATTATAATTCCAAAATCTATTTCAACAAGGGTTGAGCGAATATTTTCAACAAGATTTGAGTTAGAATTTTTACAAAAATTTGAATGACAGTGTTATGGCTGAATTGTATCCCCCTGCAATTCATATGTTGAAGCCCCAACCCCTACCCCCGTACTTTCAGAATGTGATGGTATTTGCAACTAGTAGATAAATAAGCTCTGGAGATCTAATGCCACAGAATAGTGATTATAAGCAACAACATTTTAGTATAAACTTCAAAGTTGCTAACACACACACACACACACACACACACACACACGATAATTATGTGACAATGATAGAGGTATTAGCTAATACTATGGTGTAATCATGCCACAATACATAAGTGTCTCAAATCGACACAGTGTACACCTTAAATTTATACAATTATAAATTTATGTCAATTATATCTCAATAAAATTTAAAAAAATTTTAAATAACATGAATGTATTTGGAAAGAGGACCTTTATAGAGATAATCAAGGTAAAATGAGGTCATATGGATAGGCCCTAACCCAATATGACAGGTATGCCTATATGAAGAAGAGATTATGACACAGATACACAGAGGGAAGACCATGTGAAGACACTGAAGAAAGACAGCCATCTACAAGAAAAGGAGAGTAGCCTTAGAAAAAACATCAGCTCTGCCAACACCTTGATCTTGGACTTCTAGACTTCAGAACTGTGATGAAAATTTCTGTCTAATTCCTCACTCGGTGGTACTTTGTTAGGCAGCACTAGCAAACTAATTCTGATTGGATTTGCAAAACATGGAGGAATAAAAGGAATTAGTTAAAAGGAGTGTATGGTCTATGTAGCAAGGACAGTGTGCAGAAAGTCATAGAAGGAAAGAAAAGTGAATTATCAAAAAAATTATGTCCAGTTAGGTTGGGTGGAAGTGGTAAGTGAATGGAAGGGAGTAAGGAAGATAAATTTGGAAAATTTAAAGATATTTTTTTTTCTTTGTTTGGCAATCAAGATCTTCTTTGTTATTATATGAAAGAAGATCTTGATTGCCAAGCAAAGAAAGAGGTTTTAACCCCTTTCTCTGAACATGAAGAAATCTATTATTTTCCCTAAAGTAAATCCTAGTTATAAAAACAGATAAAAGCACAGCTACTATGGGCGAGGTGGGTGCCACGAACCTTGCGCCTCTGCTTCTCTCGTCATCATCGCAGCCTATCTGAGGAACCTTGGAGATCAGTACAATATTTTGAACACCATTGCAATAAAGAGTTGAACTTTATTATTTTTTTTAGTTGAATTTTATTAGTATGCAATTTGAGCCATGAAGGGAGGTTGCGGTGGGTTGTAACGCTGTATGCAATTTCTTGCTCCCATCCTATCCTATAAAGGGTTAATATACTCTCATCTGCAACAGGTGCTGTGCTGCGCCCTGTCAATGGGGGAGGTTCACAGCCCTACCACAGCAATGTTGGGTTTGGTGTTGCAATAGGGTTTGGCCAATGTAATGTGAGCAGAACTACCATGTACCCCCCTAAGCAGAAGCTTTAAGAGACATCTTAAACTACTGTTAAGAAAGTTTAGAACACTTCTGCCTGTTCTCTTGCTCTTTTTTCTCTGCCATAAGAATATTATGTCACACATAGTGGCTATTCCCTTAGCAAGCGTCTGACATAAGAAGATAACTGGAACACCAGACAACCATCATGTTGAAGTGAGCAAGAAATACACATCTTTTAAAAGCCACTGGAATTTGGGGACAGTTTATGATTGCATCAGAATTGATTAATACAGTGTTTATTAGAGAAATCAAGCAAATGAAACAAATCAAAGCAAGGATATATTTTTGCTTAAAACTGTATTTAGCAAAAGGTTCTAGATTCTACCACAGTGAGAAAAATATGGACTTGATAAACTTGTGCATATATATATTTATATACATGTAACTGCATTAGAATTGTCTATCATTCCCTGTTCTCTTCATTCCTTTTCAAGTAACTCCCCTAGACCCACAAAGTCTGTTGAATGGGGTCGACTCAACCAAATACCACTGTTTGGATAAAGATGGGTGATTCTAGATCTGTCACTTTCAGGGGGTGGCCTCAGGCTGGGCAGGAACTTGTGATGTTTGACCTAGCTCAATTAAACTTCTTATATTGGAAAGTTTATTTTATTTTATTTTATTTTATTTTATTTTATTTTATTTTTATTTTATTATTTTATTTTTAAGTTTATTTTACTTCTTTTGAGGCAAACAGAGAGAGTGCAAGGGGGAGGGGCAGAGAGCGAGGGAGAGAGGGAATCCCAAGCAGAGCCCAACATGGGGCTTGATCTCACCAAATGTGAGATCATGACCTGAGTGGAAATCAAGAGTCAGACGCTTAACTGACTGAGCCACCCAGGTGCCCCGGTTTTTGTGAGTTTTTTTTAAGTTTGTTTTTCATTTTGAAAATATTGACTAAAAGACTGACAGAAAATTTTTATTATGATAAGCTAAAAACTCATACAGATGCTAGGCTAAGGCAAAACATTGTGAAGCCTTATGCATGGTAACATGGTACTGGAGAGTTACTGGGCACTAGTTAAGAGACAAGAAAGGGAAAACCTGAAGGAAGCTGTGACATTCCTGTCCCTGCCTTATGTCCTGCCCATATCGAGATCTGGTTTCCGTTTTCCTCAGTGCCCAGAATACCTCCTTCTAGACTCAAATGACTGCCCGCCCCCTTTTTATTTGAGCTAATTTGAGAAGAATTTCTTGCCTTGGATACAAAACAGAAAATGTTATTTTTTTTAGAACACCCAAGCAAAGGTAATGATGCCCCAGGGTAGAATGTTGATATGAAAAATGAAAAAAGAGAGGCGGCTTTGGAGACTAAGAATCCGTGTGTTGAACTGGTTGTGTACATGGGGTGATGAAAGGTAAAAGTTAAAGGTTTCTCTGCGGTTCCATATTTAGTGGCAATAGTATAGGAGAAGGGATGCAGAAGGAAATGTTCGTTTCGGGACATCCTGAATGTGAGAGACTAGGACATTTTGTTGGAGATGTCTACTAATCACTTGCAAAGGAAGGACATCTGTGCCAAAAAAGTGAATAATCAGTTAGCACATATTTGCCACAGTATGTTTGGTACTACATGAAATACAAAAATAGAACCACAAAACTTACTTCTTTTAATGTTTCACTTTTTATAGGTTTGCTTGTTTTTTTCGCAAAAGCTGTCTTACTCCTTTGCCCGAACTAAGTCGTTATTATCGTGTTCTTATGAATTTCTGAGAAGGTGTAACTAATGATTGAAAAGCACATTGAACTATTTTAGGGAAAAAACCTTGGACTTTCTAAAGGTTTTTAATGATTCCTTATTCAACTCATAATCTCCAAAAAGTCATAGGGCAAAAGGAAAAATTTATAAACTAATTTTTATAACTTCACAGTGTTCAAAATTGGATTCATAGCAACCTCTGAAGATTCAGCAGGACCAGATGAATTTTTTTGGTAAAAGAAATTAGGCAAAGTTTTATAGAGAGAGCTGATGCCAGTAATAAAGTTAAGGTACAGGAGAGTCAGTGAAGCCTTATACCTTTCTTAGAAGTGGACCATAAATATGGCTCTGAGCTTTTTGGTAGCTATTACAATAAGGAAAATACAATTAGTGTTATTTGAATAAAACAGAACTATATCCCCCCGGCCAAGAGAAATGTCTCCCATAGCTACTAAATAGAGATGACTATGTGATACATAGCAGATAGCAAATATAGCTTCAAGTTTTATAATAACTTTTAAAGAATCTCTCAAAATGGGACACCTGAGTGCCTCAGTTGGTTAAGCATCTGTCTGTGGCTCAGGTCATGATCTCATGGTTCATGGGTTCAAGCCCCAAGTTAGGCTATGTGTTGACAGCTCAGAGCCTGGAGCCTGCTTCAAATTCTCTCTCTCTCTTTCTCTCTCTCTCTCTCTCTCTCTCTGTCTCTCCTTCTCTCTCTCTCTCTTTCTCTTTCTCTCTCTCCCTCTCCCCCACTCACTTGTGTGCTCTCTCTCTCTCTCAAAAATAAACAAAAATTTAAAAATTTAATAAAAATTTTAAAAAAAGATTCTTTCAAAATAAGTAAACATAGTATCAACAAATGTACATCTACCAGGAAACCAGTTGATTTAATGTTGCCAGCTACACAACTTTCCAAAGGACAAGCTTAACCCAAATCAAGTTGTAAAACATTGAAAGTATATTGCTATAATCTCCGTAAATGCTTTCATATATTGTTGGTTTAAAATTTCTTTTGATAATCAGGGAATTTAAGATTTTTCTCCCTGACAGATTCAAGGCTGCTTCTTGCTATGTATTAATGAGTGCAGAGACATATGCTTTCAAAATGAGGCAGGTGGAGCTAGAGAATCTCATGCTCCTAGGCCATTCCCCTCTGTTGGATACAGGACAGATGTTTTATCTTACTAAATAATTTTGAAACGATGGGTAATAGGTGTCTCACATTTTTATTCTAAGAAGCATCCGTGAGAATTTTAGCCTGGAAAATGGTTCAAACATTGATGGCGGACAAGATCACAGAGTCTGAATGGAGTCCTTGAAGAATGTCTGACTTGGAACAATGCCACTTCCCATTGTATTCTCAACCTGATGTAAAATGGAAACCTAGAATATTGAAATGAGTGAAATGCTTTTTGGGTTTATTAACTGAATGTTGAGACATGTCAACTAAAAATAATGACTCAGGCTTTGGAATAGTTAATCTGTAGCCCCTTTTGCTGGCCATAATTAGATAGCAGGGTTGGTTGATGTGGCAATTTAAGAAATATATTCATTTGTTAAAATGGTCCTGAGCTAAAATCGTTTCAGACTTCCCCCCTTTATGCATTCTATACAGAGGCCTATCACAGCTTTGTCTTCATAATAATCATTAAATTCAGTTCAAATACGAGTCATGGGAATTGTTATTTGACATTTATTTATTTTGCAATTTATCTCAAACTGATTTTACTAGGGGGAAAAATGCACTAAGGAAGTCGATCTGCTGTCTCAGCACTTATTTGTTTACAGAAAATTTAAGTGTAGGTGACCCTGTTCTGGTCGGAAACTTTACGATTAGAGCTCTTTCTGCCTCAGTGAAGAGTACATGTACTTTTCGTTTTTCTTTTCAGAAATCACCAGAATTTTAAGGGAAACAAATAAAGGCAACAAGCATCTGTTAAAGGGCCAGATAGGGGACATACTTGGATTTTTGAAATATCCAATAATTTTAAAATAGAAACTGATTCCTATGAGATAACTTGACATTTGATATGCTAGCATGGCACATTTGTTCCAAATAAAATGAGCACAATTTGGAAAATTGTAGGTAGAGATTAAATATAGATAGGCTAATAGCAATCCTTACATTAATTACAAATATAAAATGCATTGATTTTGGAGTATATAGTCTAGTAAGAATGGTTTTGGGCATGCTTTTATCTTCCTTTAAAAAAAAAAATAGAATTCTAACATTGCATGTTAACTATACTTGAAAAAAAGCAGAACTGTACAGGTTTGTATACACACTTTTATACATATTCTCTTAGAAAAAGCTCAATATTTCCTCCCTATTTTGATGTCTTCTCCAAAATGGTCTTGTTCTCTGTGACTGCTTTGTACACAATCCCATTTCACTGTACTTCAATCTTTAGGAAACCAAAATTAGGGTATTGGAAAATACCTAAAGAAGGTTGCAATTAAGACAAAAATCTATCCATAACTATCACTTTCTTTTGCTCAATTCCCAGAGGATTCTTCAGAAAATAACATTTTGGAGGTAAATATAAACTTATTTATTATTTTGTTAATTAGTTTTATTGATTGATTGATTCTTTTTGCTGCAGTATGAAAGATCTTTGTATGAAAGATCTTTGTCTCAAGAGAACATAAGAGAATGTGGTCAGGAGAGTGCAGGTTTTTTTTTTTGTTTTTGTTTTTGTTTTTGTTTTGTTTTGATTTTTTACAGAGAAAGATGCAAGCTGGGGAGATGGGTAGGAGGGGAGGGAGAGAGAGAATCTTAAACAGGCTCCAAGCTCAAAGCAGAGCTCAATGCGGGCTTGATCCCACAATCCTGGGATTATGGCCTGAGCTGAAATCAAGAGTCAGAAACTAAACTGAGCCACCCAGGCACTCCTTGTTAGTTGATTTTATCTAGATTTAATAATATTAATTTTTCCATAATGATTTCTGCTGTATAGATTTTGGTCCACCTGAAAAAAAACAAAACAAAACAAAACCATAAAAGAAATAAAAAAATATTGATGACCTATGAAGTCATTATAGTGTGAGCACATACATTACAGAAATATGCATTTAAAAGTATTAAAGAATTAAGAGAAAGTTATTCAAAAAATTTAAATTTAATCAATGCACTTAACACATAGAAACAGATTACTGTAAAAATATCAAATTTTATCTCTCTAGCTTTCTCCTTTTTCAATAGTTCTGCTCATTTTTAAGATGGCATCAACACTTAATCGGTGTGAAGATACAAGATTAAAGCATAGGTCCCAAATTTAAGCAGATTGGCTAAATCTGGTTTAGAAAAATGTTTTATTTGACTTGCACCGGCTTACATTGATTTTTTAAAAAATGTTTTTATTTATTTCTGAGAAAGAGTATGAACAGGGTAGGAGCAGAGAGAGAAGACAGAGGATCTGAGGCCAGCTCTGTGCTGGGAGCGAAAAGCCAGATGTGGGGCTTGAACTCGTGAACACTGAGATCTAGACCTGAGCCAAAGTCAGATGCTTAACTGACTGAGCCACCCAGGTTCCCCTGGCTTATATTGATTTTAAATTTGAACATGATGCCGACATTTAAAAATTAAGATATCTTATAAAAAATCCATAATTCATATATATATATATATATATATATATATATATATATATATATATATATCTCGCTCGCTCGCTCCCAACCCGGGCAGGAGAGCCATCTGCTAGAGCTGCAAACTGACCACCCATTTTAGCTGGGCACTGCTCCCCAGGTTGCCAGAGTCCTATTTCTTTCATTTCCCACACATGCCTGCTCCCACAAGATGTTAGTTTCTGCCTCCTAGGATAGCCTACAGTCCAAATGATAGTTATTTCTCCCAGCAAAAGATGGAATCCTGGTATTTTATTTCCTTCCTGGCAACTTTCCTGCCCACTCCCAAATGATAATAATATAATATGGAAAGTAAAACAAGCAAAAGTGTAAAATAATCGACTGTGAGATAAAGTGGCCACAGTCCCTCCCACCCACTCCAGTGCACTTTCTTTATGCTTGATAGTTCACCTTGAAATGAAAGTCAGTGAAAAGACCAACTACCTCCATGTCTTTCGTAACCTAGGTTTACATGAGATCTTTAAAAGATACATGTTCCTAAAGGGCCACAGCATCTCAGTTTGTGCAAACCTGCAGGCTAAACTACAGATGGTGCCGTTTAGCAATGGCCAAATTGCCAGTTACAACCCTCTGAAAAATGCAGGGTTTATCATAGAAACTCTGACAGTCGCCGGAATATCATGTCTCTTTTGGGCATTGTTTTAACAAATGCATTTGAAAGAAAAATGTTCTCCGTTAACTACAGTTCCCAGAATACCTTGTAGAACATTCTGTCTCTATTGATCATAAACTGGCAGAGCCACTAGGCCTCCTCTGGCAGAACTCAGGGGAAAGTGAGCAAGTGCATTATACCATGTGACAAAGTTTAAATTATGAAAACACTAGTGTGCAGTTTCATTGGTATTTGCATTCCCTTAGCACAAGAGAGATCTGAAATCTATTTTTATCCGAAGGATCTTATTAAACTAAGATTGTACTATATGTAGTTGTTTCAAGCAGTAGTGCCTGATGGTACTTTTTCTAAACAATAGAGAATAAATCCAAACAAGCTAAAAAATGTTCATTGCAAAATCCTGTAGTTCAAGAAAAATTACATCTGCATGGACTGCATATTTTGGATGCAATTTATGGTGCAGTTTCTCTTCATTAACCACATCTCAGAGAATTTTCAAAGCATCAGCTTGCATATTATTAACATGTACTTAAAATAACAATATAGGAAGCTTCAGAATTAAAATAAAAGGTTAAGCATAAAATCTGAGGTGCTTTCAGTGTGTCTGTATACACGTGATTCCTTAGAAATTCAGCTTTTTAATTAAAGTGAACTAGACCTTACCTAGACCAGTTAGATTAATAAGCATCTCATTCTACTATAACTATTCTCCTTAATAAAAGTAGATGGAATCCATTTTGCAAGAAAAAAATATAGTATTAACTACCACTGTTTCTTTTGTATAGCTAAACACATATAATTATCCTATAGCATTTTTCATGCAAAGGGACAGTGACAAAAAGGCAATTACAGCATTTGAACTGAATGGGGATTTTTCTTCAATTACTCTACATTATAGATATGTATTTTGTGAGGTGTTAGATTGTTTTTGTTTATTTTTGGCACTTATATACATTCTCAATTATTTTACAGCTTGAGATTCTTAGAGAAAAATCTGTATCATCAATTGTATTTATAAATGTATATAGCATTTTAAACCATTAAAACGCTAAATGTGAAACCAGTTAGGAAATGAAGTTCAGAAAACTCCAACATTACTATCCAAGTGTCCTGTCTTATCTTTCATACTCAGATCCTTGAGGGCACTTTTTGGAAGTTAGTAGAAGAGGATGGATTCTAATCTTCTACTTAAATGTGCAACTTTTGTGCAGAGTATATAATGGAAGGTCACAGTCCTTGCCATTCAGAACTGGGTTTGAATCCAGCTCATAATTCCTAAATTGTGTGATGTTGAGCAAGTCAATTAATATGTCCGAGCTTCTCATTTGTCCAAGTTTTCTCATTTGAAAAATAGAGATAACAATGTCTACTTGGCAGAACTGAGAGGGTCGAGAGGGGAAAAGGCAGAAGATGCCAAAGCGCCTATTATAGTGCCCAGCACACAGTAGGCACTTTTAAAAGGTAGAAATTGTTATTATTATTTCCTCTCCAAATCTAAAGTAATAGCTAACAGCAATCCAAGTCAGCTGAATTGGTATAAGATGCTGTTTTAAAATAAAAGTTAAGGGGGCGCCTGGAGGGCTCAGCCCATTAAGCATCCAACTCATGATCTGGCCTTCAGGTCATGATCTCACTGTTGGTGCACTGCCAGCACAGAGCCTGCTTGGGATTCTCTCTCCCTGTCTTTCTCTGCCTCTCTCTCTCTCTCAATAAATAAATGAAGTTTATTAAAATAAAATAAGAATTAAGATTGAAATTTTCAATTTGAACAGTTACCACTATTATTTCCAAACTTCCTGGATTGCCACACCCCAGGTCTGGCTTATTAAGACTCCAACCGCATGGGAGGAGAACTAACCTTGTCCTGCATGGCCTGTGCCCTTTCAGATCTCCAGGCCCCCCTTGTTTAAATGCGCTTCTCAGTTTCTGGGGCATCTGAGCAGTTCAGTCAGTTAAGCATCAGACTTTTGCCCAGGCCATGATCCCATAGTTTGTGGGTTCAAGCCCCCCATCGGGCTCTATGCTTACAGCTCAGAACCTAGAGCCTGCTTCGGATTCTGCATCTCCCTCTGTCTCTGCCCCTCCCTTGTGCTCCCTCTCTCTCTCTGTCTCAAAAATAAATAAACATTAAAAAAAAAATGTGCTTCCCAGTTTCATCACTGCAGTGGATTCCTACTCACCCTTCAATGATGTCTTCTTTGATGCAACAAGATGGAAATAATCACTCAGAGCTTCTCTTGTTTGTTTCCCAAACACTAATACATTACTGGCCAGTTGCAAGAGGGAAACAGCCAAACTATTTGAAAATATACTATGAGAAAGAAGAGTTTTATTAACTAAATGGAAGTTAAGAAAACATTGTCAAAAGCCAGGTAGGTGGTATAAAACCAACTTCTAGGAAGGAAGAGGCGCATTTGTGTTAAGCCACACAATTTTTTCTGTCAGGAAGCTCCCAGGCGGACTGCTGGTCCATCCTGCCGAGGCCCATGCCCCATGCCGTGTGGTGCCACCAAAGCCACAGCGTGGCCTGTGGTTGCGACTTTACTTCCTGTCTTCTGTGTGGAGTGGAGGCTGCGTTCAATCCTCCCCAACCCTGCACAGCCCCAGGTAGTTCCAGCACCGCAAGGATGCCATTCCAGCCATCTAGACGATGCTTAAAAATAACAAGACTGAAAGTAAAACGTCCGCGGAGATGTAACAACATCATTTGATATTCGCTATTCTTTTCTATTTATTGCTGATCTACAAACAAATATTTTGTTTCAATAGTTCCAAAATGTTAACTGATGTGGCTTGCTATTTTCTTGCTAACACCTATTCATCCAATGCCATTTGGCCTTGCCACTCCACTGACACGCAGGCTAAAAATACTGCAGAAAATCAGTCACCATGTGCTCACTGGAGATTTTGGTGACTGAATTTTATTTTGGTGGTGGGACATGAAGTTATAAATCGGGGTGTTTTTAAAGCAGCTTAGCCCTATGTAATGCTTCTAGAATTTCCAAGTGAAAAATAAACTCCACGGGAATTTGAAATGTAAGAGTCTGTAAGTCTTTGTGAATATTATGAATGTTGTGCCGCATTTGTGTATTTCTTATGCAAAAAAAATGAATGATTTAAAAATAAATTGATACGGAAGAGTCTCGTAATAGTAGGTTTGAACTCAGATAAATGCAGAGACTTAATTCTTTAGTTGTTTCTGTCTGTGATTTATTCAGAAACCAAACCGGAGAGATCTCACTGATCTTCTCTTTCAAATAAGATAATCTGATATTTCTCAATGCACTTTTATATGATCAGTTCTCTGTAACAGGAACCCAAGCGTTCTTAACTCTTTTTGCCCTCCTACTTCCTAGAGCCCTCAGGCTTCAAAATGACATTGTTCCCCCTCAGTGGAATTATAAATAACCACACGACTCACTTTTTAGCCTTGTAATGTGTGCCATAATAAGGACGCAGAAACCAAAATTCCCCGCTTGTTTTATTTACTAGCAAGCGCTCCAATCTTTAAGGCCCATGACTACCCCCAACATTCTAGCTCTGAGGTTAAATCAGGCCACCCCCAGGGAAAAGCATAGCAACTTCATTTTAAAAGCATATTTGATTTTCTTTTCCTAATCTTCCAGCTTTTCTTTCTTTCCCTTTTTTCCCCCTCTTACACTGCTGTGTGCTTTAATTTTGCTTTCAGTCGGTAGTTTAAAAACTTTAGCTTCTAATAACTGGAAAAAATGGTTATTTAAAGATAACTGCAACTTGCTTAACATGCCAGGCTATCATATGCTCAGTGCTTTGAAGCTGCAAATTAATGACGAGCAGGAACAGTGACTATCTTTCAGAGGAAACTGACCTCTTTCTAATGGCACATCGCTAATGTCATCTGTCTACTGCATCTCATTATGTGAATTTCATGGAGTTTAAAAAAAAAGTATCTTAAGGCTGTGCACAAATAAAAAGGACCTTCTAGTATTAAGCACTTTGAAAATTTTTGATCTCTCAAAATACCTTCCTTAGATACTGCTTCCCCCTTTTGTGCATGGCACGCTGCTTATGTCATCTATTCTCTGTGACTAATTATGTTAATTTTGTGCCATAAAAGTAACTGAAGGCTGTTAAGGAATAAAAGCTTTTGAGTGGCCTTATTTCATAAACACCCCTTTTGAACAAGGCGCATTTAGTCATATTTGCAGTAACAGAAAGAGTCTTGTGCTAAAAATACAACAAAGGCTCTTGAATATGGCCATTTATTCCCACTTTATTAGGTAATTTATGAAAAAGTATGAAGGGAAGCCTTTTTGTTACTATAATTTGCATAAAGCTGGTGCCCCATTAATGAGATAACTTCCTGCCTTTTGTGTATCACCAGCTGGAAATAGAAATGGAGGAACTTTTCTGTAGCCCAATTACTTAACCTGCTGAGTTCAGAGCTGGAAAGTAAACAGGATTCCTATCTGCCAAAGAACTTTATTTTGGTTCCTCTAACCTGATTTTAACTAGACTTACTGTGGTGCTCACTTTGTAGTACACACAAGTATCGAAATATTAAGTTGCACACCTGAAACAAATATAATGTTATATACCGATTCTACCTCAATAAAAAATTATTATACTATTTAGAAGAAGGATAAGCGTCAAATGCTAAAACTAACTAAAGGTCAGCAAGGCTGTAGGATAGAATGCATATCTACTCCTGGAGAATATTACTTGTTTATTAATCATATTTTCCTCCTTGGAGCAAAATTGTGGGTGTACCTTGCTTTCACTGGGCCAAGTGAACAGCATTTGATCATGTTTTTGATATAGAGCTATACATAAGACAAAAAGAAAGAAAATATGTACTAATTTTAAAATTTTTGCGGGGGTGGAAGGGGACAATGGATTGCTTTGCAATCATTGCAATTATGAATTGTAGTCTTTCAGTGAAAGATGTTAACAGTATTTTATAATCATAATAATTGTCCGCTGCTACTAAAAAATACCTTGGTGATATATTAAATAACTACTTATTAAGGTCCAAAATATGCTGTGAAGAGTATGTAATTTTGCCACGAGGGCTGGAAATTCTAAACATACAGTAGAAGCATGGAAGACTAAAACAGGGTCAAAAGAAAAGGGGTGTTTTTGAAGTTATAACTTATACGTACATGTGTACGCACAAACATACACACACACACTCAATATTGGGAAAAGCTTTGTTGAACTCCTAGAAACATAAGAGTCCGTGGCGAGGAAAATTCTGCTTATCAATATGTGACTATATGATTTAACCTAAGCTTTGAAAATTAGAGTTTAGTTAAATTAAACTGTTATATATTTTTTCTCTCCAGTCCCTAATGCCGGCTATATAAATGTGGCTCCAGATGGACACGTTGCTAAATGTCATTCTGTGGTACGTCAACATGGAAAATAAACCAAGAGTAAGGACATAGGGGGAAAATATCACCACCTTTGCTTACATTTAACAAATAAACTAGAAAAGTGAATGGTTAGCCCCACGGGATCATCGTCTTTTAAAATAAAGTGTTCAACACTTTTAAATTACAATAAGAAATTATCTTTTAATTAAACAGATATTCTGCTTTCTATACACCTCTTATACTATGTTGGGTAAATTGCATTTCCTGAAATAGCAGTAGTTACAACAGCCATGACAACTATCAAAAGCTATCATAGGCTTTGACAATTATCACCATGGAAATGTGGTTGTGCTTTAACTTGTAAGGCGAAGCATGATCATGTCATCATTCTACTTACATTCTATATACTTATTCTCTGGACAATATTCTCTACAGTTTCATCCAAAGCCTGACTCCCTGTGCACGAGACATTTCCTTCTCTTTAGGAACCTCCTTGTGTATTGCATCCTGAATAGGAATCTATTAGGCATTTTCACTCAGTCCATCAATTATACCAGGGCAGCATTTCCCAAACATGATAATACACAAGACAGTTTATGCATGGTATGCCTACCTTCTTAGGTACCAAAGAACACAATGGGGGAGAAGCTCACTAGGGAAGTAACTTTCTTATCTGTAGTGCACTGCTGGGGAATTCTTTGCAGTGGGTTTTATGGTCTAAATTGCTTGGTTAAAGAAAGTTATAAACAGGCAGGGAAAATAAGTGCTATTCATCCAATCAATGCAACTTATCTCTTTTTTTGTTTACTTTTACACAGACTTATAGTAAAGAGCATAGATAAAGACTATCAGGAACACTGAAATTCCAAACAGTAGTCTCCAAGAAGTTATCAAGGAATGAATTGGTCTGAACAGGCACTTTCTAATCCACCTTCTTTTTATTATCACCTGGGAGAGAAATTGATTCCATAAATTGTCATAGTTTCCTATTTTTTTATAACTGGAATGGTGACAAAATCTATAATTTAAATTTTCATGAGGGTTAGTCATTTGAACCATGGGGACATAGAGGAAGAAAATAGTGTAATGAGTAATCCTTTAAGGGGGGGAAAAAGAAAGGACTAGAGCAACCTAATTAAACTCATGGGAGAAAGTAGCCAAAATGCCAAAGTAAAATACGCAATTGTAATATTTTTATTTTAATGTTTTTTGAACCTCAAGATTTTACATTCTAGCTACTCTACTAAAAATTCTGTACTATGACTCCACCCTCTATATCTGATTCAAACTTTTCCAACATAGACCTGAAAATTAGTTGACCTTCCAAAGTTTCCCATTTAAATGAAGAATTTAAGCAAGGACTATGTAGTGAAGTAATATACAGTATTGAGCTTCGGAATATTAATTGGGCAATAACTTGGGTGTATATGATACAGGTCCATTTAATTACTGTCTTATAGGGTAAAGACCTTATGAATATATCAAGATAGTTCTTTCTCCCCTAGGCACTTGCCTAAAATTTACATGCACTCTCTCCAGATAGCTCAAAAAAAAAAAAAAAAAAAAAAAAAAAAGAATCAACAACCAGCATAAAGTTAATCCAGTGTTAAAGCTGTGTAAAAGTATCGAGAAAGCTAAGGGGGAAAGTTTGAATCACCAAATATTTTCTACATTCCTACCGGTAACTCCAAGGCCTTTTTTTCCCCCTCTGTTCTTTTTTCCCCCCTCCTTGTCTGTTACAAGTTATGATGTGTGGATGAAGGCTTTTTCCCATGCAGTAATGACTGTATACTGAGATTTCAAGGGGCTGTTCATGACAATCCCATTTTCTGTGTAATTTCATGGTTGTCTTCTTGAATGAAGATATTGGCTGCTCTGAAGCAGGGGGTCAGCCGCTCCTGCTCCCTTTCAGTATTGTTCCCGAGTATGTTTCCTTTCAGCTGATGAAAAGTAATTCATCATTTACACCCCTGAATTCTGCCAGCATTTTTTGAACAACTTTTCTTTCCCTGTGGTACCTTAGGCCCATGAAAGAGATAAATAGGTTCAATACAACACGAGGCCCCAGATCCTGGGAGCAGGTTAGGCCTCTGAGGCCCCGAGCTGCCCCTTTCTCATGATAGAGTTTGTCACCTTTCTACCTCTAGAAGTCAAATCCTGTCGACTCAGCCATCTTTCAGGCTCTCTGAAGTGGCTTTGGCACCCACTGGGGCATGTGAGCTTAAAATTGATTTTTTTTAAGATCTGTCAAGTTCCCTTAAGGGACGGAGTTGACAGCCAGCAGGCCTCAACTATCACAAAGCATTCAATGTGTAAAAGACACCTAAGGAACTTCCTTTGAGGGGCCAAAGGGCTTCAGACTTTGTGACACATTGAGAGGGTGCTGTTGCTAAGAAACTGGCTTTTGGCAATAGGCTTTTTCCTGCAACTTTCTTACTTTGGGAAGTACTTTAGGCTACCTCTCTTCTTATGGCAAAAGACAACATTGACTATTATAAAAGCGAGATAAAAAAAAAAAGAGGCTAAATGGAATCATTATGTGATTCTTCAGATTCTAATAGCCTACCACTTACGCAATTTAGGAATTAGTTAACTGTAGTATTCACACCAGCTTTCAGAAAAAATAAAGCACTGGGCAATTGAAACTTAATCAAATAATATCTGGTATTTGTTTTTAAAGCAAAAGATATCAACCCTTAGGAATTTGGATATTATAGAAAATAACGCAAAAATAGATTGCTCTTTCTCCACTTAAACAGTGACTGGCTTAACACCTCAGTAATAGCGTGATGCCAGAGTTCACCTCCCATTACTTAAAAAATAGCACCAGAGCAGTTACATCCAGCCAGCTGTTCCTGACCTGCGTCTACCAGATCAAGAGACTGTTTAATTCAGCCTCTTATTTAGCCATTTCTCCCCATTTCATATGTTCTCTTAGAAGTCAAAAAGATAAGGGCTATCATTGTTTTAAAGGCTAAGGAAGTGTTCTCTTCTTTCCGATATTGATGTTGAACAGCTTCAACATGGCAAGTAATTTTTTTTTGTTCTAAATAAGAAAACAACTTAGCCTCTTAGCCACAGCTTAACCACTTTTTCTAGCCATGCCATTTGTACAGAGCAAGCACAGCATCCTTTGGAAGATTAGTGATTCCTCAAAAGAAGTCAGAAGACAGGTTTTCAAATTCAATTCCAACCTGTGTGGCTTGAAGGCCGTGAAACTTTCAACAACAATATAAATACTGCATGTGTCTCTCTCTCCAGAGGCTGGATTTTACCGACTGGTATGTGAAAGGCCAATTGTATAAGCAGGTGTAGGTCTGAGTTGAAAGGATTTGATGGCATTAATCTCCCTTTAAGAGGTCTTGTTTTCATGGGCTGTTGTCAAGCATAACTCGGTTGTTCTGTGACTATAACTGCAGTTATATGTCCCTTGTCATAGAAAACTGCCCCAGCTTTTGAAGGAATTTCTACATGACTTTTCAAAACACAGTTTCAGTGTTCTCTGTATAGGGAGAGAGATAGTAAAGTGAGAAGAGTTTAGGCTTTAGTGTCAGACATACCTTAGCTTTGAATTTCAGCTGTGTGAGCTGTGTTGCCTTAGTAAATTCATGAAACTTCTCTGAGGTACAGCTTCCTTGTCCATAAAATGAGGACAACCATATCTGGGGATTAAACGAGGCTGTACATGGAAAATATCTGGCATAGTCATTGGAATGGAAGCACAATAAATGGTAATCATTATTACTCTGATCGACCAAATGTGTCCCACGATTTCATGGTCTTTGGCACTGACACTCAATACACCATAAATATTAAGAATTATGGACTTTAAAATGCAATTTTCCCCCTGAGTCCAAACACTGGACACGCTAAACTCTAAACTAGAAAGACTATTACCTAGGGTCATGTCAAGATGTGGCTATGATGGTTTTGAACAGATAACCTTGCTGAGACATTTTCTGAACCAAGGTCAGTAACAAGAGTTCTTGTACAAAAAAGGAACAGGTAAGAATAGATGTTAATACCACCATACTTCTGTTATTTTATAGACTTAATTTGTTCTGCCATTACTGACTGGCTAGGTTCTGCAGCCTATACTGTGAATATACTGTTTTTATTGGGTGGGTACACGTGGTCCTTCTGCATGTTGGTCAGTTTAAGTCATTTGGTCAGCTCTCCCGGCTTCCTGGTTAAATTAGTGTAGATGGGGGAATCAGTATTTCTGAAAAGTTTTGCAGGTGATTCAAATTCCAGCCTAGGCTGAACATCACTGCTTTAGATATCAAAATTTAATAACTTATCATTTTCTCCCAAAATGTGTTACATGTCAGTAACCAAAACTAATTTTGCAGGAGAAATATCATTGTAAATAGGCAGTCACTGAGTGGCTGGAGACAAAACACTTGAAATTTAAAGAAAAAGAAGGGGAGTCTTCAGTGTGTTATAAAGAGGTGTGTGGGTGGCTTAGTGGGTTAAGTGTCTGACTCTTGATTTCAACTCAAGTCATGATCTCACTGTTCCTGAGTTCCTGAGTTCGGGCCCTGCATTGGGCTCTGTGCTGACAGTGTGGAGCTGCTTGGAATTCTCTCTCTCCCTCTCTCTGCCCTTCTCCTCTCTCTCTCTCTCTCTCTCTCTCTCTCTCTCTCTCTCAAAATAAATAAATAAATAAATATTTTAAAAATACATTGTTATACTTCTGTGTCCTCCTGACAATTGGTAACACAGAACAATTTCACCCAACAAATTGTGTGATTATATAACCATTCGTGTGTTACAAGGATATTTCTATCTAGACACACTGAAGAGATAAAAATGGGACTTTGAACCTCCTTTTCCCAGTGTCCACTAAGGCTTTACATTATCCAGTTATTTTTCTAGGAACTGTCTCCCCCGCCAACAGTAAATCAGATGTATTTGTACTGTGTCTGCCTAGTATTCTTCAGTCTTCCCATTACAGCATGGGAGGGACTGAACAAAGGCACTGGACACCATGAAGTGACTTTCTCATTGGCTTGTAGGCCACAGGAAAAAGTATCATGTCTGGTGGGATCACCCTTGTTTTCCCAGTGCCTACTTCAGTGTTTGTTGAATGCAGACACTTTACCCATATTTGCTGAGCGTGTGAAAAATAAATGAGCTACTCCCACCAAGACTTTTCCAAAACCAACACCTCCCCCCAACTAAAGGCTTAATATGTCTAAAGTCTTTGCCCAGAAATCTAACTATTGTTCTACTACAGAACTGTTCCATACTCTTATGGAAGAGGCTGGGAGAATTACTATGGCCAACAAACTCATAATTCATTAGGAAAAAAAAAAGATGGATTTTTCTCTCCTGGAGAGAGAACACTTTGGAATTTATTTGATAAGGTAGAAATGAGGTGAAGCAGGCACATCCTGTTTCTGTACTGGGAATAAGTTCACCAGCAGGATGGGAAACAGCTTGTCTACTTTGGACATTCTTACAGCTATACTACCACTGATAAAGAAAAACTACAAAAGTTTCAGTGATACACTTTGATGCATCTATGTGTTCACAGGGTCATCATATTACAGTCATTATGGCAGTAGACACACTTCCCTCCCTGGTCTATTATAACTGGCCGTAATGTACCATAGAGGCTCAGGATGTTCTCTTCTTGACTGAGTCTGGAGAGTATCTATTTCACAGTGTATTCCCCTTAAAGGGAGAGTCTACAAATGGCAATAGACGAGGCACTTATCTGTACATAAGCATCCAAGACAGAATGGGAGTAAATGATGCACTTCATGGAGTTGCATTACTTCTTCAGTACAATTTGCTGCGCCGAGAGAGAGAGAGAGAGAGAGAGAGAGAGAAAGAGAGAGAGAGAGAAGGAAAAGTAATTTGGTAAATGGACTCTAGTGACTTGAAAGAGTTAATGTGCTTCTTCCTGCTAGAACAGTGAGCCATTTATATGTAGGCAATGCCTTCTCTTCTCCTGAGTTACATCAATGCTGCAGGAGACATTTTAAAATGGATCTTCACAGACTCCAGGGATGGCGGAAGAGGCTTTTTATCGTTGTCAGTAGTAACTAGAAAATGAGTTTGTAATTTTTTTTCTTATCTTTTTTTTTTTTTTTTTTCCCCTCTGTGGTGTCACTCTGAGAAGATGGTTTGAAAGACTTCCTTTCTTACATTTGGAATCACTATTAGGGACAGCTTACCTTCTTGCTGTTCTTAGTCCAACCATACAACAACTTGAGGGGTTAGCAAGCATTTTCTGTAATAAAAACAAAGAACAACAGAAAGAGCTGATATGTTTTTCATGTTTTGATAGATTTCCAATTGTTCGCTTCTCTCTACTACACATTACCAATTCAATTCTCATTTTTTAATATCTGTTTCTGGATATTTTAAACATAATTTTGCTTAGGTTGTTCTTTTTAAAATTATATCAGCTTTCTCTTTAGTCATCATTTAAATGAATATTAAATGCATCACAACCTTTTTTAATTATAATTCTCTCTCACAAATTCATCATGCATTATAAGATTCTGATAAATATGCTTTTGTGGCTTTTGCATTCTTTCCAAAATATCTTTTCCCAGGGCAACCTCTCTTGGATTCCTTTATTTTCATAATATGTACATGTCTAAGTGTTTCAACAGTAAGGATTTTTCAAACATGAAGCATTCATTCACTTCTTTTTCAAATTCTAGGATACGATTTCACAAATCTTTTACTTTAGCTGAACACAAATGCAAGATGTACTTTTTTTATTCCACCCCTGAAACAAATTTCAACCCTGGAAAGGAAATTTTATCTAGAAGAAAAACATTTGATACTCGATTTTTTCCTCATGCCCTAGAGGTGTATTTCAACATTCACAAAATACCTGACTATCCTTATTTTCCCTAATGTCTATCCAAGCAGTATCTGCTGTGTCAGCTAAAACACTCACAGCCTATCTCTTCTCAGGCTATCATATCTGGGCAATATCGAAGCCTCCCCCTCCTTTTTTGGTTTCTGGTTTCAGTAAACCTTATCCTAGCATTTTAAATCCTCAGTCATTTTTCTGATGCAACCATATCACTAGTATTTCAATAATATCATGCTTATCCCTGATACTCATATTCATACTTATCATCGATACAGCTTTGATGTAATAAATCCTTGATATAATATCGTACTTATCCATGCTAGGAGATATAATCAAAAATGAAAGCAGAAATTTAAGATACAGAGTAAAATATATTACTTGCCAATTTTCCACAGTAACTTTTCATCATTACTCCAAAATTACTTTTTAATGCAAAGAGTAGTTTCAATCACATTGAGGCCCACATGATTCAGATACTATCATAATCACAATTAGATTACATTACTGCAATCAGGAATGGAGATCATTAAGAGAAAGAATATAAATTGCTTTAGTTTTACAAGTACTGAGCTAGCAAAATTATAATTAATCTCCATTTATAATCTTTTCTTTCATAGAACTGCAAAGCATGCTACTTTTTTTAGGCCATCAATACAAATTAGAACTAAGTAATAAAGCCCTAACTACTACTACAGTGCTGCTCACAATTGAAGAAACTTTCACATTATGTATAGAAGGCTTTTGATACAAGCAGTGCCCTTAGAGTAGATTGTTTCAATGCAATAAGCCCAACTATTACAAGGTGCTGTATAAAAAACAGAATGCTGCAGAAACTATCTCTACTTTCAGAATAATCAGAGTGTGCATTCATTCCATTTCCAAAATGAGATGGTGCTACTCATGTGAGATGAAATACTGAATTTGCAGTCACAGTGAATGCATCATGCTTTGCATCCCAAATTTTAAATATAGTCTTTAAAAGGATAGGAAATAATAATACAAAAAAATAAATTCAAAATATTGGGGCCCTCAAAATGCAATCAATTTTAATTATTTTAATTGTTTTGCAAATTTCAAATGGAGTAAGGGCCGCCTGGGTGGTTGGGTCCGTTGAGTCAGACTCTTGATTTCAGCTCAGGTCACGATCCCACGGTCGTGGGATCAAGCCCCACATTGGGCTCCATGCTGAGTGTGAGGGTGGAACCTGCTTAAGAGAGTCTCTGTCTCTCTCTGTCTCTCTCTGTCTCTCTGTCTCTCTCTCTCTGCCTTTCTCCCCTACTTGCTCTCTCTCTCTAAAATAAAACATTAAATAATAAAAAAATAAAATGATTGAGTTGTATGATACCTTGGTATTCCAGGTCCCTCCATAGTCCTAAATATACCTTTCGGTTATTCATCCTCAAAATTCACCTCAAAATATACTAGAATATATATTATAGGTAATAATAAGAGTAGATTACCTAATATTTTGCAGCTTCACAAAAACTTTCCCACAATTCAGAAACCAAAACAATTATAAAAATCAGATGATGTTTTTGAACTCCTTTGGTGGCAGATTGAACCCACATGAGGCCAAGTTGACATGAACTTATTTGGCATCAAGATCTTTGTGGATAGTCTTGTAAGATTGCTCCAGATCCCAGTAAATAAGTTAATAATATATGGCATACATACACTACATTACCTTTTCTAAACGGGAAAAAATAGTTTCTAAAAGGCATCTTGGGAGGGTTTTAGATAAGGATTTATGGCCTTGGTTGCTGCATACGGGTCATGCACATAGCTGAGACAAAACTGCCACTAACAGTTGTCTCCTTTGCCTGTTGCCTCTCTACGTCTAAGTCTTCTCCATTGGGCACAGACTTGCTCTCAGCTTCTCTGAGACAGTGTTTCATCATCTTGCTGTGAGTGGGTAGCAGCTGGGCCATTATTCTGATCCACTCAGCCCTCAAGGTAGCTGATTGGAGTTTGGGTAGCTGGAGCCCTGTTTGGACACCACCAGTTTTTTTTGTTTGTTTGTTTTGTTTTTTTATTTGTGGGACAGAGAGAGACAGAGCATGAACGGGGGAGGGACAGAGAGAGAGGGAGACACAGAATCGGAAACAGGCTCCAGGCTCTGAGCCATCAGCCCAGAGCCTGACGCGGGGCTCGAACTCACGGACCGTGAGATCGTGACCTGGCTGAAGTCGGACGCTTAACCGACTGCGCCACCCAGGCGCCCCGGACACCACCAGTTTTAAATCGATACGTCCAGCTACCTAAGTTACCAGTGGTTTCAGTGGGCTGCACAGGTATTATTGATTTGAAAATGTGTCATGACTTGGAAGATGTGGGTATGCAGTTTCTTCACACCTTCTCCTAATTTTCACAAACCAGGTATAGACTGTTGATAACGGTGCCTGACATAATGGACAATGATTGCTTGCTGAGTGTTGAATGTATAAAATGCTATTATTATTATTAAAATGTTTGCATGTTTAATAGATGCATAAAATATTAGTTTCAGGAAACAAGGTATAAGGTATCAGGCTATGGTAGGTTTATCGGAAATGCTGAGTCATTCCAATGTAGGCTAATGTATTTCTAAGGCTGATCCTAAAGACGGCTCATTTAAGTGCAGGAAAGAAAAATAGGTCTAATATTCTGTATTTGTAACAAATCCTCTATTAATGGTGGAAAAATATGGCAGCATAGATCTTAAAAGTCATATTCATAAAACACCTTGACAGCTGATAAACCTCTTAAATTCCAGGAATTTGTAACGATCCTTTCTAATAATAAGAATAGGGAAAAATAATGATAAGAGAAATATTTAGCCATATTATTTTAACTACAAAAACAGAATACAATATTTTATTTATAAATAATTGTTTTAGTTTAAATTGTTAAAAGAATGGCTCTTAGATGGCTCTTTACTGAATCTAATTTAATTAAACAACATGCACACTCCTGCCCATCTCATATTTTTACTGTATATGCAAAGTAGTAATAATTTTTAAAAAATAAAATAACTATACTTCTAGGCAATGAAATTAGTTTTTAGTGCTAACAAACTCATGCTTTGCAGCTATAATATTCTATGGCTGCATGCTAGAACTTTTTGGCAAAACAAAAAGCTTTCCAGAAATTTTCCTTGTCTGTAGGGACAGTATGCAAAGTTTGATTCAAAAAGAAAATCAAGATGGAAAAAGAAGTTATGATCTCACCTCATCGATTATTATTGGATTAATTATATGTATTTTCTCATATACCCTGTAAATAAGAAATAAAGGCATCAAATTATGTATTTGTAAAGAGTAAATCATCCTTCTTATCTGTAATTTTAAATAGTTATGAGTGTAATACATCAATAGTATATTTTCCCTTCCATCATTAATTAATTAATTTATCTATCTGAATCAGATGCCTGTTGGACACTGATATGAAAAAACATTGTGTTTGCCATTGAAGAGACACAAAATAACTTTTAAAATCCATTGCAAAATACTATAAAAGAACAAGAAAATGCTATTACAGTTAATAGGAGGGAGTTTGCTTCACAGTAGTCAATAGAAAATATTCTGTGTCTCTGTGTGTGTGTGTGTGTGTGTGTGTGTGTGTGTGTATGCTCGTGTACATATGTATGAGTATGTGTATGATGGTCTCTGAAGTCTAAATTTCTTAAACAAATATTTAAGCTTCTCTAATAGTTAGTCTCAATCTGCATTTATATTCATATAGCATGAGTTCTAACTAAATTAGTTTTCTTTCCAAGTGTGCTTGGAGAAAAGCACGGAGACTAACTGTGTTAGGCAATGAATAGTATTTGTCTTAGGGAATATTGGGGAAAATTCTTTTGTTAGCAATTCGAATGAATTGGATGGTGAATGACCAAGGGGAGGGAAGCAAAGGTTTAAGCATAGAGGCAAGAAAAATAAAGACCAAAGACCTGAAATTAGGAAAGAAAGGAAAGAATAAGGCATCAATGTTTTGAAGAAAGCACTCACACAATCCAGGGTATAAGAAAGAGGGGCACGTTGAAAAATGAACTGCAAAACCTCAAAATGCTGTATTGAATTTGTGAGCAGTTAGGAATATTGTTCCATTAAAGAATTAGTAAATGGTCACAGGAACTTTCCTTAAAATATAGGAGAATAAAGGTGTTTTCCTTTTTTTCTCCCTTATTTAAACTTTCCTGTTTTCCTTGATAAAGCATATAATAAAAACAAAAAATGTAATTAGAAAAATACTCTCAAACCAAATCAAAATTTTGTGATATTCCTGCTGGGTATAAGTAAATATGGAACAAAATGATAGTAAATGTTGGGGACTCTTCATGTCTCTGAAGATGTTATTAGAAAATTGAGCTCTCAAAATGGAAAAACTGCAAGGTCTATCCCAATGACTTTTTTTTAGAGTCAGGTGAACCAGGGATTTGACTAACTGCTCTCTGTAGACATTCGGGTTGACAGTTCAGGATTTCAGTAAAGAACTTGCTGAGGGAGAAATTATGATTTCTGAACCATACCTAGGAAGCATGAAGGTCAAGAGACATGGAAGATAGTGCAGAGGAATTCATTTGTGTGTGATAATTAGACCAAAATGAAAATAACCGGTGACTTAAATATTTCTATGCATCCAACCTGCATCTTGAGGACAAAAATTGCGCAGAAATACACTCCAAATACAAAGGAAGTAACAGCCTTCATGAGTGAGGAGTAAGAAAAACAAACCTACATTAAAATTAGACTCTCCACCAACCCAAACTCAGTTAGTCATTAATGTTGCTGGCACAGGACACAATTGTACTTCTCAACTCCTTACAGTAACTGGGAGCCATGTGACCTGTTCTGGTTGATGAGTTGTGAACATCAGTCATGAAAGATTATTTAATTGCCCCAAATTACTTGTAGGGATCACTTTTTTCTCTTCCATAGTACTGGGTAATATTCTAGATAGCTTTCCATCTATCTTGATCATAGAATGAGGAGGGTAACAATGTAAAAATGATCTGCAGCTAAGCTACAAGATCGAAAAATTAAGAACTTTGTTGTGTAATGTGGGTATTCCTTTTTACTGCTTCCTAATTTAGCCTCTCCTGCCTGGTACTCACTTCTTCCTCCAAATTCAAATATGAGTAATAATCATAGAAAAGGAAGTATAGTGATAAGAGAGGGAGAAAAAAGAAAAGGACCAAAAACAACAAAAGTAAATAAATGGCACATCTCATAAAAGGAAAAATCCAAGGAAACTGAAGTTATAAGATGTGATTCCTAATTCCACACATACCTCAAAGAAGCAGAGATAATATGCTCTCTCTAAATCTTTTTAAGTGCAAACAATACATAAATTCAGACAGATATTACAAGCCAGCCCAAGGAGATAAAAATAAAAAAAAGAATATATAAAATATTTTGGGAATTAAAAACATCATACAAAAGTGTCAATTGAATCAAGAATATTTGAAAGCAGTGTTCAAATATTGAACACGTTGAAAAATGTGTTCAGTAAAGGGCCAGAAACTGTCTATATTTTAAAATATAGCCATTCTAGAAGATACAGAGCATTATCACATTATGGCATGAGTTTGTATTTTCCTGTTCAATAAATATATGGAGCATCACTTCAGAGGTTAGTTGAACTTGTATATATCTAGTTTTGAGAATTTTATATTAAAATACTTGCCCAGTGTTCCCTGGGCTCTGTTATTAGTGTTATTATTTACATATTATTACTCAATAAATCTTTTCTCATATATTTCATATACATATGTCTCATATATTTCATATATATATCACATATATAATATTTATTACCAGTGTGTGGCTGACTTGCTCATTTTTTACTTTTAAATAGTGCTTTGAAGAATAGTGCTTTTAGGTGCATGATATAATGTATCCTTTCTTCCTTTTATGTGTTATCTTTTGTCCTATTCAAGAAATGGTGGCCTCCTGAGGCACCTGGGCGGCTCAGTTGGTTAAGCGTCCAACTTCTGCTCAAGTCATAATCTCACAGTTGGTGAGTTCAAGCCCCACGTTGGGCTCTGTGCTGACAGCTCAGAGCCTGGAGCCTGCTTCAGATTCTGTGTCTTTGCCCCTTCTCTCTCTCTTTGCCCCTTCCCTGCTCACATTCTGCCTCTCTCTGTCTCAAAAATACATAAACATAAAAAATAAAAAAGAAATGGTGACCTCCTTGTAATGCTAATTGTCTTCTATGTTTTTTTTTTCCTAGAAGCTTTATTGTTTTAGATTTTATTTTAGACTTATGATGCATTTTCTTTTATTTTTCAATTTTTAAGACTTTGTTTTTTAAAGCAACTTTAGTTTCACAGAAAAAATCAGCAGAAAGTGCAGAGATTCCTTACATAAGCCCTGCCTCTACATATGCACAGCTTCCCCACTGTCAAAACCCAGTACCAGAGTGGTACAGCCAATGAACCAATCAATGAATCCATGATACATCTTTATCACCTAAAGCCCATAGTTTACATTAGAGTTTAATCTTAGTACACTGCATGGGTTTCAAAAAACCTATATGTACATATAATGACATACATCAGCCATTATACTACCATACAGAGTAATTTCGCTATCCTAAAAATCCTCTGCTTTATTCAACCCTCCCTACCTCCTAACCCCTGGCAAATACTGATCTTTTTACTTTATCAAGTTTCACCTTTTTCAGAACATCAAATGGTTGGAATCATCCAATATACAGCCTTTACAGATTGGCTTCTTTCACTTAGTAATATACATTTAAGTTTCCTCCATGTATTTTCATAGCTTAATAGATCATTTCTTTTCATTGTTGAATGATATTCCATTGTTTGGATATAGCATCATTTATTTATCTATTCACCTACTGCAGGATATCTTAGTTGCTTACAAATTTTGGCAACTATGAATAAAACTGCTAGAAATATTTGTGTGCGGGTTTTTTGTGTGATATTTACCCACTCGTTTGGGTAAATACCAAGGAGTGCAAATTACTGGATTGTATGGTCATTTTCATTTTTTCCACAGTGTTACAGTGGTGTGATTTAAATACCGTGATTTTGCATATTGCAGGTTTATATTGCAATGAATTTTAATAAACTTATAGGTTTATGAACTTAACCATCACAATCAACTTTTAGAACATTTCCCCCACAGCAAAATTTTGTCATTCTAACCCCCAATTCCACGGTTTGACTGTATTGATTTGCTTTTTCTGGAAATTTTATACAAATGAAATTATGCAATATATTGTTTTTTACATTTGGCTTCTTTCATGATATGTTCTTTTTCAGGCCCATCTATATTATAGGATATCTAAGTCTCTCCCTCCTTTTCATTGCTCTTATTCCATGGTATGGATATGCCACATTTTGTTTATCCATTTACTAGTGGATAGACACTTTACCTTGGGACTATTATGAATAATGTTGCTATTAATATACACACACTTATAAACAAATGTTCTCAATTATCTTGAATCTATAATCCATTTTTACTTCTTTTTTGTGTATGGCGAGGTGTTGTAGTGTATTCTCCTCCCTCTGGATATCAGTTGTTCCAGCACCATTTGTGTAAAGCCTCTTCTTTCCAAATTGAATTAATTTGGCCTCTTTGACACAATATTGTCACAACTGATGGTATATATTTGAGTCTATTTCTGGACTTCCTATTCTGCACCATCAATATATAGAATATTATGCCAATGACACAGTTTATTAATTACTGTCGTTTTATAATACATCTTGATATTAGGTATATAAGTATCCCATTTTACTCTCCTTTTGTAAAATAGCTTTAGCCATTCTAGATTAATTGCATTTCCACAAATAATATAATTTAATCTT
Source organism: Panthera pardus (assembly GCF_024362965.1). NCBI lineage: Eukaryota > Metazoa > Chordata > Mammalia > Carnivora > Felidae > Panthera > Panthera pardus. The sequence goes on along the minus strand of NW_026526655.1, from coordinate 84,338,422 downwards.
GTAAATTTCTACTGAAAAGAAAATGTTAGTGAGATTTTAATTGGAACTCAGTAGAAAGTACAGTTCACTTTGGGGAGAATTAACATCTTAAAATCATTGAATCTTCCAGTCCACAGGCATCATACATTTCTCAATTGGTTAATTTCTCCCAGTAGTGTTTTATAGTTTCAATGTATAAATCTTATACATATTTTGTTTAATCTATTCCTGACTATTTGGGGTTTGGGGTGATATTTTAATGGTATTTTTATTTCAATGTCCAATTGTTAACTTGTATATAGTTTTATTGATTTTTGAATATTGACCTGAATTATTAGTTCTAACAGCTGTTTTGTAGATTCCTTAGAATTTTCTATGCAAACAATTATGTTCTATGTGAAAAAAGTTAGTTTTGCTTATTCGTTTTGTTTACTCTTTTCTGGTCTTGTGGGGATTTATTTCTTTGTCTTGCCTTACTGCAAAGGCTAGGAACTACAGTGAAATGTTTAACAGAAGTGCTAATCTGAGAGAAAAAGCATTCAGAATTTTTTCATTAAGTATGAAATAAACTCATTTTTGTAAAGCTTAATAAAAGGTTGAACTTCTCTATTCCTATTTTTCTGAGTGTTTATAATATAAATGATTATTAAATTTTATTAAATGCTTAGTCTGAATATATTGAGATGGTTATTCTTTCTGTTTTATTCTGCTAATGTGTTGAATTACCTTGATTGTTGTGATAAACTAACTTGTCATGTTAGAATAGGTGTAGATTTACCAAAATCTATAAAGATACATAGTACCGAGATTTCTCTTTTACCTCATATTCAGCATCCTCTATTATTAATATCTTACACTGGTATAAAGCATTTGTCACAGTTAAAGAGCCAATACTGATACATTGTTTTCTACTAAGGTCCTTATCTTATTCAAGTTTTTTTCTTATTAGCTAATGTCCTTTTTTCTGTTCCAAGAGTCTATGCAGAATACCACATTATACATAATCCTCATATTCCCTTAAATTCTCTTGGCTGTGACAGTTTCTCAAACTTCCCTTATTTGATTAATTTTACAGTTTGAGGAGTACTAGCAAGGTATTTTGGAGAATGTTCCTCAATTGGGATTTATTTATGTTTTTCTCATGTAAGACGGAGTTATGGACTTTTGGATGAAAGACCACAGAGGTAAAGTGCCATTTCATCACATGACATCAAATGTGTATACTATGGACATGACTTATCACTGTTGATGCAAGGCTTGACCACCTGACTGAAGTAACTGTTTCTCAGCAGTAAATTTACTGTTTTTTTCCTCCCTTTCCATATTTTACTTTTTGAAAGGATGTTGTAATACATGGCTTGCTCTGAAGGAGCAGAAAGTTATGTTCCATCCCCTTCAGGGTGAAGTCACTGTATAAATCACACGGACTCTTTTGTACAGCAGCTTTATTTTTTCCACAATTATTTAATTAATACCAGGATGTACTCATTGATATTTATTTCATATGATTTTTCATGAATGATTTGTAATTTTGCACATACAGATCCTATACATATTGCTAATGGTTTCATTTTTATTTTTACATCGTAAATTATATATTTTTTTAATTTCAAATTCAAATGGCTCATTGGTGTAATACATGACAACATTGGTTAATGAATATTGATCTTGTGTCCTATGTCCTTGCTATACTCAGTTATTGTTTTAGGAGACTCTTATTATTATATTAGGGGAGATCCACTAGGGGACAGGTATGTCATGTGTGAATAAAGCCTGTTTTCTTTCTTCCTGCCAATGAGTATATATTTTATTCCTTTTTCATAGTTTATTATACTACTTAGGACTTCTAAAAGTGGTGAAACGGTCATCCATGCCTTCATTCTTATCTTCAGAAGAAGATGTTCAGCCTCTCACGACTAAGTAGAACTGAGCGATAGACTTTCTGTTATTGTTCCTTTTCATGTTGAGAATATTCTCTATTCCTCATTTGTTGAGAATTTTTACTGTGAATAGGTGTTGGATTTTGTTAAATACTTGCTCTGTATCAATTTATATGATTATAAGATTTTTCTTCTTTAACAATTGGTGTGGTGGATTAAAATGATTTTCAGTCATTGAACTCTTCTCATTGTTTTTTACATTTTGTACATTTTAATGTATTTTGCATACCTGAAAAATTCATTTGGTTGTTGTACAAATATTTTATACACTTTTGTATTTTATTTCCTAATATTTGGTTAAGGATTATTACATCAATGTATATAAGAGAAATCAGTCTGTAGTTTTCTTGTAATGTCTTTATCTGGTGTTTAAATAGGCTTATGCTCCTCATGAATGATTAAAGAAATGTATCCTCTGTGTATTTTCTGGAAGAGATTGGGGGTATGAACATTACTTTTTCCTTAAGTGGTTAGTAGAATTGTATATATATTCATATATATATGTATATATATACATATATATGAATTTGTATATACATATGTTGCTGAACTCTAATATTTTGTTCATGATTTTGTATCTATATTACTGAGGATATTAATCTATAATTTCCATTTGTTGTAATATATTTGTTTGGGTAATGCTGGCCTTATTAGGATAATTCCAAATTCATAAAATAGCTTCTGCATTATTTCTCTTTTTCTGTTTTCTAAAAGAGTTTGTGTAAGATAATTATTATATGTTTTTTAAATGTTTGATTGATTATATCAATGAAGCTATTTGAATCTGGAGTTTTCTGGTAATTACATATTCAGTTTCTTTATATGCTATAGGAATATTCATGATTTTTATTGCTTTATGTGTCTGTTTTTATACTTTGAGTCTTGAAAAATTTACCCATTCTTCAGTTATTAAAAATATTGACATAAATGTGTTTTATAATGTTCCTTAATGTCCTTCAAATATATAAGATCTGTAGTGATGTGCCCTTTTCTCTTTTGATATTGGAGATTTTAATCTATTCTCTCTAGTTTCCTTTTTTATTTTATTAACTAGAAGTTTATTAAATTTATTGATGCATTTTGAGAGCATTTTTTTTAATGTTTATTTATTTTTTGAAAGAGAGACAGAGACAGAGTGTAAGCGGGAGGGGCAGAGAGAGATAGAGATACAGGATCCAAAGCAGGCTCCAGGCTCTGAGCTTTCAGCACAGGGCCTGATGTGGGGCTCGAACTCATGAACCATGTGATCATGACCTGAGCCGAAGTCTGAAGCTTAATCCAGCCACCCAGGTGCCCCTGAAAGCACTTTTAATCATCCTTTGGGTTTATTTTTCTTTACTGTTGGTTCAATTTCTATCCCATTGATTATTTATTATTTTCTTCCTTTCACTTAATTGGAGCTTAATTTGCTCTTTTTTTTTTTTTACTATATTTTTAAGTGGAAGCTTAGATAATTGGCTCTATAATTCATTTTTTCTCAATAAAATATTTGAAGTATTAACTTTCCTATAAGCACTGCTTAGCTGCAAAGCACAAATTTTGTTATATTCTATCTTAATTTTCATTCAGATCAACATATTTTCTCTCTTATCTGTGATTTCTTCATTGTTGCATATACTGTATGGAAATTTATTTTTAATTTCCAAATATTTTTGTATTTTCCATACATCTGTCTTTAATTGATTTCTCTTTTCTTTGTTTTGTAGTTAAGGACTATTGACTGCATTACTTAAATATTTATAAATTTAGGAAGACATTTTTATGATCACACAAATAGTCCATTTTAGGGAATATTTCAAGTGCACTAGAAAAGAATTGCTGTTCTGAAATTCTCTAAATGCCAATTAGATCAAGCTGCTTGCGAATATTGTTAATATCTGCTATATGTTTATCAATTTTCTCTTCACTTGCAGACTTCTAGATTAGCCTTATTCTGAGGATAGTTTGCCCACTCCTATGTATAATCCTTCCTTGGGTAGCTATTCAATAGACTATTATTATTCAACAAGATCTCTACTCTGTCTGGTAAGAGCTTAATGCTTCCTGGCAGTTTTGAGTTCAGAGAATTGTTTGGCTTAAAGCTCCCTGATAGTTGTATTTCCTCAAAAGTTTTTCCTTACACAGCCTTACAGAATTTCATCCTATGGATGCACAAACAGATTCATCTTCCACCAATGACTGGAGGGGACAACTATACAGATTTTTGGAGCTTTTCTTTACACAGCTTTCTCTGCACCAGCATTGAGCCCTGAAAATTATGTACACACAGTCTCTCCAAGGTCTGACTTCTGCCCTCTCATCTCAACCAGAATGATGGTCTCTATTAAGTTATTCCCAACAAGCACTGCAGTTTGAAATTGGCTCCATGCAGAAAGCCATTGCAATTAAAAGGCTTCTACTATTTGTTTTCCTTTCTCTCAAAGATCATAGTTCTGTGCTGCTTATAATTCAGTGTCTAAAACAGTTATTGTTAATATTTTGTTTAGCTTTATAATTGTTTGCAGATAGAGAGTAAGTCTTGCTCTTATTACTTTTATCTGGAAGCAGTTCTATAAATGTTCCTGTTGAATGAAATATATCCAACATCTATCTTCCATGCTAACCTGATGCCATTATAAACTTCATGCATTTAATTATCTTTTTCCACTTTGATGTCTCTACCTAATATATTTTTTTAAAGATCCAGTTGATTACTTAATTGTTAAATTATGTTAGAAAACAATTCTAAACTAATTAAGAAAAGTTTAAACAAGGGTACTAATATGGATGTTCTGTTGAATATGTTTCATAATTTTGTGAAGAGAAAAAATCATATGCTAAATAGGGTGGTGACAAGCAGAGATTTTTAATTTTTATTTAGCTGAGGGTTTAAATAAGTCTAAGGGGCACCTGGGTGGCTCACTCAGTTGAATGTTCAACAATTGATTTTGGCTCAGGTCATGATGCCAGGGTCATGGGATTGAGCCCCACATTGGGCTCCACACTGAGAATGGAGTTTAAGATTCTATCTCTCTCTTTCTGCCCTTCTCCCCTACTCATGCTCTCTTTCTCTGTCTCCCAATAAATAAATAAATAAATAAATAAATAAATAAATAAATAAGAAGCTTGAGGCAACTTCTTATTCCATGGTTTGGCATTGATATTGAAAATGAATTAGGTCAAAAAGGCAGAGATTTTAGAACATGGTATTTGAGTCATTAAAACAACTAAGTAGTCATTCTGTGCACATAGAAAGAAAAGGAAGAGGAGTGATATGTAGTGGTATGCAATAAATTCAGTTATTCAGTCAAGAATTCTTAAGGTTTTTTTTTTTCTTTTTCTTTTTTCTTTTTTCTTTTAGTATCAATTGTAGTATTAATTTAGGGGGAAACAAGAATTAATAGACTTAACTAAAAGACACTAATATTTTATTTATTGTTTTTAAATATTTTTGATGTTTATTCTTAAAAGAGAGAGAGAGAGAGGGCATGGGAGGGGCAGAGAGAGGGAGACACAGAATCTGGAGCTGGCTTCAGGCTCCAAGCTGTCAGCACAGAGCCTGATGTGGGGCTTGAACCACGAGATCATGACCTGAGCCAAAGTCGGGCACTTAACCAACTGAGCCACCCAGGCACCCCCAGAAAAGACACTGACATTTTAAAAGGAAAATAAGATTAGAGAAATTACCCAATAATTGCATTATTTTAAAGGTCTGAGTGACTTCTCTAAGAAATCCTCATTTTAAAGGGCACATGAAAAATGAGTCCCTGGGAAACCAGAGAGGGTTGAACACACATACCAAAACTGCTTTCATGTAATATAAGTAGATGAACAAGATTAAAATACCCAAGTATATCTCTAACTGGCCACAAAGAACTCTGTTTTCCCCAGCATAACCCCTTGACCTTCCCTTAAACATTCTCTAAGTATAAAGGGAGAGTATTCAGATTAAGGACATCATGCATAGTTCATTGATTTCATGATAGCTGACTTAGCTTTTCTGGCCATAGTGCTTTATTCTTTTAATTCTGATAAAACTTTGAGAATGTGAATAATAATGTATTATACATATTTAGTCTTTTCATGTTGATGGTTCAATAAAATGACAGATTTAGAAATGTCTAATGGCATCTAAGTAGCTGAGGGTTTAGATACTGAGTATGGTATAGATTTTAATTTGCTCATTTCCCTCAAATGTGTCTAAACCTATAATGACTCTTCAACTGTTTAAATTGTATTTTTGTCTTTATGTATATTCCATAGACTACACTATAATTATTCATTTATTATTAATATACAAAGATTGCACTGGTATATGTCTATATAAAGTCAAAAGTTCTGTCTTAACATTTGTTCCTTAGATAATTAACACTGTGACTGACAAGAAGTTGTTTTTAAATAAGAATTTGTTGGATTAATGAATGAACCTATGAATGAATTAATAAATGAAGTCATAAACATATTTTTATTGACTGCTTTCAATATGCCAGACATTGAATCAAATTCAACTCAATAAATATATGTTGAGAATGTTTTCTGCTGCAGATGCTGTGCTAAGTGTTGTGGTAGGCAACATTCTGGTAACCAGAAGAGGTTAAATAATTTCAAGATTTATATTCAAATAAAGAAGCATCACTTCAACAAATCAAAATGTGTTCTTGCTAGACTAAAGAAATATAGAAAATTCATTCAAATGGAAAAAAATTAATGAAATCTTATCAAATTTCTAGAGCCAAAAATATCTTGTCAACAATAGAACTCTTCAAGGAAAAAGCAAGTTGGTTTGAAAATAAAATATGATTCCAAAAATGTACATTAAAAGTAAAATAAACAAAAGACTAGGGAAAATTGACAGCCAGTATAATAAAGATCTCATGTCATTGGTAACAGGTCAGATAATACAAATTGAGTGAAATCTACTAATGGCATGAATAGGAAATTAAAGCAAAAATACAACCAGTAAATAAACTAGTGGAAATTTTTAAACCTAAAATAAAATATGTAAATTAAAACAAAGGATGTTATTTTTAACACTAGCAAAACTTTGAAGGGAAAAAAAAGCTCTTAAAGGTCCAATGCTGTCAAAGATGTGAAAAAAACCTTCAACATTTGCAATGCTGTTGGTATTATAAATTATACTTTACAAAGAAATTTTGTTTTTTGAGCAAAAAAGATATACATCATGGGATTCTGTAACACCACTTATGGGAATTTTAGTGGAAAATGAATTATACCTTATAGTTTATTATAAATTTATTATTTATAATTATTTATAATTATAATAAATTAGAAAAGCTCATGTGATTGAGAAGATTAGAATAATCAAAGAAATTGTATTACATCCACATGAGGAACTATTTATTGGCTCATGTATCATAGTGTTAAGAACTTGCACTTCAGCATCAGATTCTCCTCATTTGAATCACAAATGAAACATAACTATCAGTCTGACTTTATATATTTTTTGAAAATTTCTGTGCCTCAGTTTATTCATTTGTGAAATTTGGATACATACAGTTGTGTATGTATTTGTGCATGTGTGGGTATGTGTGTAGACACACACATATAATTGTACATAGATTTGTCCATATGTTTGCGCAAATTCTAGGATTGCAAGGTGGAGTCTCTTTGAATTAACTCCCATAACATTTTGATCAATAAACACCTTTTATGCTTTTACTCCATGCCAGATGCTCAGGATTCAAAGATGAGTAAAAGACTGTCCTTTTCCTTAAGGGAAAGATTATTTGACAGCATACATTCAGTGAAGAGACATATTTCTGTCAACGGGATTTAGTGGAGGAGAAGGGAGGGGGTCAATTTTACCTGAAATATTATTACTTTTCTATCAATGTGGAGGCTTTTTTGTTGTTGTTGTTAACCTATATAAAACTTAATTTTCAAATCTTGTTAAAACGAATATCTATCCTTAATTAGTTTAGGAGTTATGGTAGATTATCCACTGAAAGATTAATTACATGCTTTCCAATGAAGTATTATAAGCCATAAGTTGAAAGTTGGACCAGATGCATTTCAGCCCTGAAAACTCATTAACCATCTGACCATGTTGCACATATGGTAACAAAGTGAAGAATGTATCCAGTCAAACACGCATAAACACTTCTTCATCATCATAGGACAACTGCCTCTTAATGTATGCCAGTAATCTTTTCATTTCTCATACCTACAAATATCTAGTTTAGGAACAGAGAGCTAGCAAGAGACAGGTTTCAAATGGTGGATTTGTAAACCCACACTCTTTATGTAGAAGTCAATACTGCTGGTATCTACGCTGCTTTTGTTACAAAATTCAGCATTCATCTGTCTTCCTCTCAAACTTAAAATGAGTTTTGGATAAGAAATGTGAAACTCCATGTTGGGAGTGGACAATTCCTCTGTTGGGGAAATCACTTGCTCTGATTTCATTGGCCAAAAGATTTTAATACCTAAATGATCTAGCTATTGGTTTATCTGAGAAGATACCAAACTTCAGACATCTCAAATCTCCTTCACAATTCCTGCTCTCAACACAGTACAACCACTAACAGAGTAAAAATTCTTTGCTTCTCTTCCCTAGTCACAAGATGGCCACCAGCCTCACCAGCCTGAACCGTGTGATAAATGAGGTGGCTTCAAAGGGAACTTTCTGGCAGTTGTATGAGTAAAGCCAGAATATGTCTGTCCATAAATATACCAGTGTAAGTGGTTTACTTCTTATTCTTTTAATTGATTTTCTTTTTTGCCAAAATGTCTTAATTTGATAGGTATTTACACATGCATAACAAGCACTAGCATTATGCTGGATCTATATTTTTGATAAAATTTACTAATCAAAAAAAACGTTACAAAAAAACCATTCTGTTCATCTCTTTCTTTGAATGTGGGTAATCCTTTTGAATTCTTTAACAATAGCCAGCTTACAATTTTATATGTTGCAATATGTCTGTATTGGCAAAGGAAGATTCTATCTTATAATATGAATCTTGAAATGTATCTATGTCTTCATTAAATTTTTGGTTTTAATGAAAAGAACTGATGGTGAGGGAGCCTTTAGTTTGAGTAGAAAGTTTAGTATGTGTTCTCTGGTACACATGGGCCTACAACAATGGTCATGATCTGTCAAGCAGAAAACTTGTTATTTTTCTATGAATATAAAAACATAAATGACAATTTAACTTATTTCTCCTTTGAAATGTAATGAATAGAACTCATGATAATTACCAAATTTATAAATATATACACTAAGTTGCCTGTATGATTTAAAAAACAAACAAACCCTGGATTCTTTTCTTTTTATGGGTATTTTTAGAATAATTTTTATCTATTTGCTGATTGTGGGTATTTATTTTCATGCAAGACCTTTGAAGAATGTGTAAGCACTGTTATTAGAATAAAATGTTTGAGAGAAAAAGGACAATATGGTTTGCTATAAAATGCACAGGGAAAGCATAAACTTTTATTCATTAAATACGGTGTTACTTCTTTTTCCTTGTATTCAGTATCATCGTTTTCTGTCTTTATTAAGCTAGTAATAAAAGGTTGAAGTTTACCAAAGTGTCATAAACAGAAGGAAAACAGTGATAGGGTTTGGGTAAGGTATGTAGTATTGTTTAATTTAATTAGTTAATTATTTTAAGGACACTTTGAGCAGGTATTATCTTCATGTTACTGAAAATATACTTAAAGGTTCATATCACAAAGACTTGATCACATATATGAATGAAGCTCTTGTTTGTGTGGATAGCACAAAGTAAAGATTAAACGGAAAAAGAAGAACCAGTGTTAGAGCAGTAAATAAATAAAAGAAAGAAAGCAGGTCAGTCTGGCTCAAATTGTGCTGACATTGTATAGAAGGAACAAGAGCTCACCGTTTGATGTTTCTATATTAAATTTTGGTATAACAGTTCGAATACATCTACTGACTCCAGTGTTCATTTTTATCTCCTTAATAATATTATGTACCAACCATCAATTATAAAATAAATAAATAAAAATGGAAGAAAGAAAAAGCAAGCATAGAAGGACATTAAACATAAAACCACAGTAAATTAAGCACCACAACACATTCCAGAATATTTCATTTATTTAAGCTGAGGGCTGCAAATCTGATCACAGGTATCCTTGTAGCCAATACAAGGGAAAACATAGTAAGTTATTTCACCAAAATTTCCCTTGTAGCCAATACAAGGGAAAACATAGTAAGTTATTTCACCAAAATTTTTTCTAAGGAAATCAAAATAATTTCTCAGGATAACATTCTAAAGAGACATAAGCTGTGGAAAGTTGGGATGAGAAAAAATAAATCCATGAATAAAATCTCAGAAAACACCACAGATTCTGTTTGCAATAATGGATATTCCTAACATTTTAACACAATAAGTTGTTACAGAGGAAAGAAAGCTGTTCAAAACTTAATACAGGATTATAAAATGTCTTCTAAATAATTTAACCCTGAATTTTGACTACTATTATTATCTGGTTTTAGCTCTTCAAAACCTTATAGATTTGGTAGCGTTAGCGTATTTTGTATGAAAAATGTTTTTTTTTTAATTAACTAAGATATCTACAATGAATATTCATCTTATATTCTGAGACATTGGCAGACTATCTGGTGTTTTATTTCTTAATGTAAATCTCTGGAAAAATTTCTGTGCTAATATGGAAATTATATATAAAATATATATACCACGGAAAAGTCATCATTTGCCTTTAATGTACTATATTATACGGAAGTAATTTTTAAAAATTTTTTACGTTTATTTATTTTTGAGAGAGAGAGAGACAGAGCACAAGTGGGGGAGGGGCAGAGAGAGAGGGAGACACAGAATCCAAAGCAGGCTCCAGGCTCTGAGCTGTCAGCACAGAGCCTGATGTGGGGCTTGAACTCACAAACCACAAGATCATGACCTGGGCCGAAGTCAGACGCTTAACTGACTGAACCACCCAGGCGCCCCAATGGAAGTAATATTTTTAAGAACTTTTTTTGAGGTCTTCATGCTGGAAGCTGCAGATTGGGGATCTTTTGATGTTGAAATGGAAAAGTGGGTATAAACCAGAAAGTAAATAGGGAGAACTGGTAAAAGCCATGGGGGCATCTATTATGTATCTGATAGTGTGCTGGGTAAGTTCCCTTTGTTTTTCTCATTTAACTCTTAAAGACAAATCTAAAAATTTGTTATTTTTATCCCAGTTCCTATACCAGGACATTAGCATCCAGGTGGACTGATTTTCTTATCAGATCTTATACAACATTGACCAGGTAGCAAAACCCAGGTCTTTGGCTCTAAAGCCTTTCTTTGTACCACATCACACTATTAAGTAAGTAAACATGTTTGTTTGTTTGTTTTTACTCTTTTCCATTTTCAATTTCAAGTCTAGACAACTTGTTTTGTTGACTGTAATGTTCCTGACATCTCACACTGAATCCTGCTCAGCTTCCCTTTCTGGGATCCCCTTCTGGCCATATACCCTATTCTTCAACACCTCTCCTTTCACGTTTCAAAAAATCCTCACCTGTATTTCAGTAGGATCACAGTCTAACCTGAAATTTCTCAAAAATTGGGGTATGAAACTGACCAATCCGGATGTATATCTACCTATGTAGATACATCTATATCTATATCTATATCTATATCTATATCTATATCTATATCATCTATATCTATATCTATATCTATATCTATATCTATATCTATCTATATCTATCTGATATATATCAGATAGAAGGTTAACTCACCCAATATGCCTGCTCAACCTTAATTTAGAAAAATTATATAGATGCCAAGATCTCTCACTATGACTTCATTATTTATTACATAAAAATTATTTAGTATCAAAAACGTATGTACATTGTAAAGATGTGGGGAAATTGGAACTTTTATGTACCACTGATAGGACTATAAAATGGTGCAATAGCTATAAAAAATGGGATGGCCTTTCCTCAAAAAATTAAAAGTAAAACTCCCATATGATGCAGCAATAACCGCTTCTGGGTATATATCAGAATGTAAATAAGGAGGATAGAATCTCAAAGAATTAAAAGCAGGGTCTTAAGGAAATATATACACACCCATGCTCATAGCAGCATCACAGCCAAAAGGTGGAAGTAACCCAAAGTCCACTGACAGGTGAAGGGATAAAGAAAATGCAGTATATACATACAGTGGCATATTATTCAGGCTTAACAAAGAAGGAAATTCTGTTACATGCACAACATGTAGTAACCTTGAAGGCGGTACACTAAGTGAAAGAAGTCAGTCAGTAAAAGACAAATCCTATATGATTTCCTTTATATGAGGTGTCTATACTAGTCAAATTCATAGGAAAAGAAAGTAGAATTTGGTAGAGGTTCAGTTTTACAAAAGGAAAAAAGTTCTGGAGCTCTGTTGCATAATACTGTGAATATGCTTAATGCTATTACTGTACTGTCCACTTAAAAATGATTAAGATGGTAAATTTTATGCTCTGGGTGTGTGTGTGTGTGTGTGTGTGTGTTTTACTACAATTAAAAAACATATATGCCTTGGGGCACCTGGGTTGCTCAGTAGGTTAAGCGTCCGACTTCAGCTCAGGTCATGATCTCACGATCCATGGGTTCAAGCCCTGCATCGGGTTTTGTGCTGACAGCTCAGAGCCTGGAGCCTGCTTTGGATTGTTTCTCTCTCTCTCTCTGATCCTCCCCCGTTCATGTTCTGTCTCTCTCTGTCTCTCAAAAATGAATAAACATTAAAGAAATTAGAAAAAAAAAACATATGTGCCTTACAACGAGTGAAAGAGAAACTTGTAATATCGAAATTAGGGCATACTATATAACAACAAATAGACTTTATTTATTAACAGCTTTCTCAGAAATGGTGAGTACATTTCTTTGAGAGTCTTTATGGAACACTAACTTTTACTAACATTCTATTAACTTGCTTTGAGTAGATTTCCAGTGATTCTGGATAAGTTACTCTATAGACTAACCAGGGAAATATTTCAGCCTTGTTACCACCTGTTCATTATAAACTGCCAGTTACATTTAGCAGTGTTTACCACTTTGATATTTGGTTCCATTTATAATGGTGAACATGTGCACTTGGGTGATATATGATTGTAAGACTCATTAAAGAAAAAAAAGTAGATAGGAGACTGATTTGATATAACTGGTATTATCTGAAATAAAAAGTTGTTCTCTTCATTAAAACCATTATCTCAATTTTAAATTCTATAAGAAACCCCATCATGCTTGATGTAGTTAAGAGATATAATTCAGCTTTCTTCTTTATTACACACTGAACTGTTACTAAAACCTTACTATTTTTTATTAGTTACTGCAAAAAAAAGACCCTTTAGGAAAAATGATATTTAACAGGGGTGCTAATACACTTTAAATTATATAGTATTTTCAAAGTTTATTTTTTATTAAAATTTAACATTGATTTAATTTTATTGAATTGAAATATACTTATTGCTTAATATTACTTTATATATATATTTATTCAACTAGGTCTTTTATCCATGTTTTTGAACATCTTCATGTCTTTAAAATTCTGTTCAATTTTTTTGAACAAAATATGCTTTTATTTTTCTGTTTAACTGTTTTTCTGTTTTTATGCTTTTAAGAAATTATTCCTTTGTGAATTTTTGCTTTTAAGTAGTTTATTGTTATGGATGATTCATAAGGTACTTCTTGAAATATCTCACATTAATCATAGGCAATGTTTCTTCAGTTTTAACCTTCTTACCTAATCATTTTAACCTCTTTTCAGGAATGAAACTCATTTTGGGATCTTCCTATATATATTGTTAATTGCTTTAGAAAATTTATGGTTACCTAAAATCACCAAGCTTATTCATTTTCCATTGCTTTCAAAATGGCATTGTCAGGATAATGACACTTAGCCAAGCAGTTATTATTCTGTAAATTATTAATATTGGAAAATAGGCAAATAATATTAAATTTGATTCTCCATGTGTGTTCTTTATACCTTAGGAAGTTCATTTTAGATACCTTTGACACTTACAATGTAGTATAACTTTTAAATAGATCACTCAAATTCCTTGATTAATTGTTGCATTTGTTTCCTCATATGGGGGTAACTACTTACATAAAGGAGAAATGTACCCCTTCTTGGCATACATCTTCTGTTTCAAGACAGTTGCATGATTTAAACATTTTCCAATATTATCATTACTTAGCCTTTTTACAAGCTGAGTTAAATTCTCTAGGTATGTATTTCCATCAATACGACTTTAGATTTATCACATTACTAAGTACTCTATTTAAAAAGTAAACTCATGAACATTTGATTTGAATTTTTGTATGTCTTTACTATCTCTTTGATTAAATAAAGAAATCTAAAATGTAATTTTCCACAAGAAAAGCAAAGACTAAGAAAATTTAGCGACAGATGCTTCAAGGACTTCTTCGCTTGGTATATATGCTTGCTTTATTAACTCTGTGGTACTGCATAATACAACTTTTAAAAATCCTACAACCTCACTGGGACGCTTGGGTGGCTCAGTCAGTTGAGCATCTGACTCTTGATTTTGGTTCAGGTCATGATCTCACAGTTTGTGGGTTCGAGTCCCCGTGTTGGACTCCATGTTGATAGTGTTGCAGAACCTGCTTGGAATTCTTTCTCCCTCTTTCTCTGCTCCTTCCCTGCGCATGCTGTCTGTCTCTCCCTCCCTTTCTCTCTCTCTCTCCCTCTCAAATAAATAAATAAATATCCTACGACCTCAAAATAGCAAAACACAAAGCACCAAGAAGCCCAAATACATACATTGGTCATTAAAGTTATTTCCCCAGTGATCCCCTGAATTAATGATTGCAGCGTTCACACAGCTAAGCTCTCATTTCTTTCTCTTACCTTCTGTTTCTCAATGACACTTTGCATCATTCCTGCATATTGTTTTTAATAACTCTTAGAAACTTTTCATCTCCTGTCTCCTAATCTGCTTCAATTACCCTGTATTTGTTATTCAATTTGTAGGCCCTGCTTCTTCAGAATGAAAAAAAAAAAAAAGTATAGAAATTCAGAATTGTTTCCAAGATTCTTAGCTAGAAATTCCTGTCTGTTCACTGAAGTGGAAATCCTTACTGATTTAAGGCTATTTGAAGAAAATCACTAGGTTCAATTGCTTTAAATGCAAACTGGCTCCTATAAAATGTTATTAGTTTGAGAATTAGCTATGCAGGGGTGCCAGGGTGGCTCAGTTGGTTAAGCATCCGACTTCAGCTCAGGTCATGATCTTGCAATTCATGCTGTTCGAGCCCTGCATGGGACTCTGTGCTGACCGCTCAGAGCCTGGAGCCTGATTCAGATTCTGTGTCTCCCTTTTCTGCCTCTCTCTCTCTCTCTCTCTCTCTCTATATATATATATATATATATATATAAAATAAATATTTAAAAAAAGAATTGGCTGCACAGTTACATAGTTACACATTAGCCAAAATCATCTACTAATATATGTGTGTGTGTGTGTGTGTGTGTATGTGTGTGTGTGTGTGTGTGTACGTGTGTGTGTGTGTACGTGTGTGTGTGTGTGTGTGTGTAATTTGCCTTTTGGTTTCTATTTCCATATCTTTTCCCACATGAAGCCCTCATATGTGTAAACATACTTATTTTAAAGTGTTCCTTTATTTATCATTATGACACAATTTAAAAAAAAAACACCTCTGTATTTGGGAGTGCCTGGGTGACTCAGTTGGTTAAGCATCCAACCCTTGATTTCGACTCAAGTCTCGATCTCACAGTATAGTTCCTGGGATTGAACGCCCTGGGACTCTGCTCTGACAGCACAGAGCCTGCTTGGGATTCTCTCTTTGCTCTCTCTCTTTCCCTCCCCTTGCTTGTGCTCCCTCTTTCTCTCTCAAAATAAGTAAACATTAAAAAAAACCCTCTGTATTTAAATGCACGTAAGAGTGAGTGAGGGCAAGGGTTCTGTCTTGATTGTGGTTGTCAGGTGCTAAATAAATATTAGTGGATTAATTAATGGATCCTACAAAAAATAATCAATTAACTCAATCAATTCCCTAAACATATAAAGCCAAATTAACTAGACAATTCTGTTAAAATGGACTAATATGTAACTGCTGTGCAGTCTGTATAAATCAGTGATGGGCAATGGGCTGGCTACTGGCCACCTGCCTCTAAACTAGATGCAGAATCTGTCTGTGGTCTGATTTTAAATAGGACCTCCTCTTCATAAAAGAAGAGGAGGAGGAATTCAGTGAAAAACCAAGATATACAAACAGTTAAAAGACTTTCCATTACAACCAACTTTGACCAGGAGAGGAGTCCTTTAAGAATGTGTTGACTCTGTGCAAATGAATTACAACAGCGTAAGAAGTCAGGGTGGGAGGCTGGGAATTGTCCAAATGAATTCCCCCGTGGGAATTCGCTTCTACGAAGCAAAGACCCCTTGTCCCAGTCCAGTCTCTACACAACAGCATCTTTCTGGTTTAGAAAATAGAGGTGACACCACCGCCCTGGCCTAATTACTCCCTGCTTCTCTGAACAGCAATAATCCCACAACCATATGAAAAGGGAGGTCCATGATGGAGGTCCACTTTGATCATTTTAGTACTCCCAGTATCAAACACAAGTTTTCTCACATGATAAGCACTAAGCAAATGGGCTATGGGTGGAAATGAACAAATTCCAGTGACACATCTGATCCTAATAGCTAAGTGACCCTCATAAAATCCCTTGATCTATCTGAATACATTTCTCTACCTGCAAAACGGAAATGATGATGCCTGCTTATTAGTGTTTCTTGGATGCCAAAGGAGAAAGAAGGTGGATACACTCTATGAACTCTACAGGAGTACAGAACACACAAAGTCTGAAAAATAAGAATGCTCTGTCTCAAATATGCCTACCTATCAATTTTTAAATTTTTTCCTACATTTTAAATAGGTTTATTGAGGAATAATTAGTATATAATAAACTGCACATAAAGTTTGGTAACTTTTGACATATGTATACATTTATAAAAACATCACTACATTCAAGGTAAGAAGCATATCATCACTCCCAAATGTTTCCTCATGCCCCTTGGTAATCCCTTCCTCCTACCACGCCCCCTTCCCCCCGACTCTGATCCACCCTACATCACCGTAAGTTTCCATTTTCTAGGTTCTTATATATAACTTATAGTATAGAATCTTATAATATGCACTCCTTTGTTTTTTATTGTCATCATTCTGGCTTCTTTCACTCACTGTAATTATTTTGAGATTCAGCCACATTTTAGCGTGCATCAGCAATTCATTACTTTTTATTGCAAAATATATTCCATTGTATGCATATACCATAATTTGCAATATATTTAAATGTTTATGGCTATTTGGGGTATTTCCGTTTGGGAACTACTATAAACAAAGCAGCTACAAACAGCTGTGAAAAAGCCTTTTTGCAGACATGTGTTTATACCTGGAGTGGAATTCTGAATGATATAGGAGGTGTTCGGTTACTTTTTAAGAAATTACTACCGTTTTCAAAGTAGTTGTAAGGTTTTCTATTTCTACCAGTGATGTATAAGAGTTCTAGTTTCTCCAATTTTACACCATTTGTATGGTCAGTGCTTTTAACGTTAGCCATTCTTTTGGCTATGTAGTGCAATTGGTAGTTTCATTTTGTGTATCCTAATGATTAATGCTATCGAGCATCTTTTGATGTCCTTATTTGGCAGCAATATACCTTTTTTTAGTGAAGTGTGTTCAAACTGCTTTTCCACTTTTTTTGGTTGCTTTCTTATTATTGAATTTTGATAGTTTTTGAAATATTCTGGAAACAAATCCTTCATCATATATGTCATTTGCAAACATCTCCTCCCAGACTGCGGTTTACTTTTTCATTCTCTCAACATATTTTTTAGAGAACACAAATTTTTAATCAAAACTTTTAATCAAAATCAAAGCAAATTTGTGGAGATTGATAATCTGATTCTAGTAGAACAAAAGTAGCATTAAAAGAAGAACAACAAAGTTGTAGGACTAACATTTCCTACTTTCAAGATTTCTTTTCAAGGCAGTATAGATTTGCCATAGTAGAAATATAGATTAACGAAGCAGAATACTAGAGTATCCACAAATTTATTCACACAGTTATGAGCAGTCGATTTTTGACAAATTGCAACACAATCCAGTGGAGAAACAATAGTGTTTTCAACAAACTGTGCTGGAAAAAGTGGGCTTAGTAGGCTTTTTAGATAATTGTTGATATTTTTCTTTGCCACTACAATAAATCTCAACAAATAGTTTCTTGAAGACTAGTTGCAATGTGGAATCTGATATCGTATGAGTATATTTTATGTATTCTGTTACATGAAAATCCATCAGTCTATTTCCATTTTGAAAAAAATTAGTTTTACCATTGCAGGCTTTGTCTTTTATAAAATATTCATTTGCTGAGTTATGCATATTTTTCAAATATTGATATTTTTCATTATACATATCTAATACTAAAACTAACATTTATAATTTTCATTACCAATCTCATCTTGAAGTACTGGTGAGCTGGCTATAAAGTTTATGTTAACAGTTGTAAGTTTTCAGTCATTCTAATTTTTGCTTGAAAGTTCAAATTTTGTGATTGGCAGCAAACACTGTTGCTATTCTCCAGGTTGCAAGTCATTTGGTTTATTCATAAGCAAATGTCTTCCAAACACCAAATTTGAATTTCTGTATTTCCTTGCCAGTCATTCTTTCAAGTAAAAATAATGTTTTGAGAAAAAAATGGCTAGTTTAGCTCACAACCCAAATAATTGCACACATGCCTGATGGTTGCCTTGAGATAACCATTGTACTTTGGTGTGTAAGAGAATAGCTTTCTGTGGGCTTGCCATTTCCTCACACAGGATACTGACAATGTCTACTCAATGGCATTCTTAAAAGAAACTGGTTTTTGTTTGTTTGTTTGTTTGTTTGTGTGTTTTCCTTTGAGTATATGAGAAGAATACAATGGTTACTGATATCATTTGGTGCCTCTGTGATTCAGACCAAAATACCAGCACTACTTTTGCAAACAGTAAAATTCAATACAATGAAAATAATGAGTAAATAAATAAACAAATAAATGAGTAAGTAAATAAAGTCTTATAATTAGAAAAATAGGTTTGATTCTTTGGACCTCCCAGGAGCCTCTCATGGATGACCCAGGAGTTCACAGACCTCACTTGAAAACACTGTCCAGACTTTACTACATGCATATTTGGCACATTAAACTCAACTATCAATTAAAACTTTAAACACATCCCAGACAATGCAAGAATGTTAGAATACTCTAATGTCTTTTATGCTAATACTGGCATATATCTGAATATATATTTCTTTGCAAAATCCATAAGAAGTTGTTATCGTTTTGTGCCGAAAATAATTACACGGGTTTATCCACATATTTAGCATTTCCATTGTTTTTATTTTTTGTTATATATTTGAATTTCTGTCAGGAATCATTTTTCTTTTGTCTTAAGTACTCCCTTTGGAAGGTCTCAGTGAGCTCCAAAAAATTAATCCTCTTTCATATGTTTCACCACATATTTATTTTGCCTTTATTTTTATTAGAGTATTTTAACTGGAGATAAAATTTTATACTGTCATTTATTATTTTTATTAATTATTATTATTATTTTATTATCATACTTAAAAAATGTCATTCTATATTCTTCTGGTTTCTATCATTTCCCAATCCCATCTGGATATTGACCTTTACTGTCCAATACTTCCAAGTGCTGTTTTGTTTGTTTGTTCCTTGTTTTTTAGTTCTGTGTTTTATCCAGCTTTATTAGTTGTTCTTGGCAGAGCTTTTTTCTCATACAAGCTACTCCATCGTGGCTGGGAACAGAGTTCCTTTCTAATTCATTTTTTAATTATAAAGTAAAATAAATAATGGAAGAAGTGTTATATCTAATTCTAATTGCATTTAATTATTTTAAGTATTCAGATACCACAATATTTGTTTGACCTTGTCTATTAGAAGACTCGAGTGGAAAATATCAGCTACATTGAATCTGTTCACACATTATTTCCTGTGGTTCTAAGGCGGAAAGCTGAAATTTGTCTTTGTGTCAGACTCTTATACTTTGGAATGAATCATTTTGATAAACTCTTAGTCATGAATATATAAGCCAAGTACCTTTGTATTGTGTTGGCAGCAGGCCCAAATATATGTTGAGGAGGAAAAATGCCAAATCTTTGTAAGAAGTTGGTAAGGATTTCCATTATAGTGTGAGAGGTTATACCGGTGAAATAGGCAGCTCAGCAGGGGGATGATCTGTATAGTAAGAGGGGATCTCCAGCCTCGTATGGTAAAGTCTGAGGAAAGAGACCGAAGAAGTAAGGAGCTAAATGTAGATGTACCCATGAATGAAAGGGACTAGCAAGACAGGGGAAAAAGAGAAATAGCCAACAAGAACCTCCCCAGTGGATGTGAAAAAACAATGACCTGAAGAGGAGAACGCTGCTAGACAATTTTCAATACATATTCCACTTCTTCTTTTTAATTCCTTAATGATATTTTCCAGAGGAATTATAGTATTGACCTTCCAAAGTACCATTCAATGCAGACGTCTTAAGTGGCACAGAAAAGCGGAGATGAGGCCACCAGATGTTGCCTGAGAGGGACAGTTCATAGCCAGAGGTGAAAACATTATATAATATATATATTTGCAAAGGTATAGCATGCCATCAAAGATACACACACACACACACACACACACACACACACACATAACAGATGACTGTCTTCTCCAGAGATTCCAGGAATTATGTAAGGAAGTTATTAGACTTGAGTTATTTTATTTTGCTACAAAAAGAAAAGATAGCCTCAAAAAGATAGAAAAAGTGGATACACTTAGGTTTCAATATCTATTGAAATAAGAACCAAAGTAGAGAATTATATAGAAAAAGTTTCATAGAAGGACGTTTTATACTTGAAGAAATCATAGAAAATCCATATGTATTTAAAGACAACTAAATACGCAATGCTGAACAGTGAATATGCCTAAATTAAAGTTGATACTCATTTTTTTTCTATTTTTGACATCACTACCAATCATAGAAAAACAAAGTATCTTTGTTGGCATGCTATACCTTTGCAAAAAGTTGTTCATATTAATAAGTAGTCCAGCCTTTAACCCCAAGAGCTTCCTCGAATGAACAGGCCTCTGGTTACAACTTCTAATATACAAGTTAAGTAGATTTTTAGTTATGCACTTTTCTGTGGAACCACAGAATAACAAATCTCTAAAATTTGAAAACTTCAAAGCATTGTTAGAAATTGATGTATAGTGTAAAACTCTACATACTACTAGAAGGAAAGGTAAGTTTTCTTCTCTGTCATTTGTTCTTAAAAAATATCTGCAAATGTTAAAGTAATTTTTGTGGTTTGGAGAAAAAGAGTGAAGCAAAATAATAGCATATTTTTTCACTTGCTCAAAATTCTCTACCACTTTCTTACTACTATATGCATATTATAGTAAGCCACTGAGGGAAATATTGTTTTTTTTTAAAAAGCAGTCAATCAACCAGTTGTTTCAATCCTACATATATCTTTTTGTAATGATTTGGCTATACTTTTCCATAAATGAACTAAAGAAACAGTTTATTGCTTGGTGTAAAAATATCATTATTTTACTCATTTAAATACTCTAATTTTAAAATAGGAAATTCCTCATCTCTTTCTCTCAATGAACATATATTTGACATATGTCAGATATGCATTCATCTAAACTTACATACTTATGTTATGTACCTATATTCCATATTAATGCCAACAGATACAGATATAACAGATATCACTTTGATAGGTCCCAAATATCTATAGTTTTACTTTCAGTTCAGAGCACACATTCAGTTCAATACACTTATTAATCAGCCATTAGGAATGTGTTACTATGTTGAAGCAGCCATGGCCTTTGTTCCATGTCACTTGTGTTGGCTTAGGCTGACACATAGCTACAAGGCATGACGGATCAAAGTAATTAAAGTTCCAATCATTTACCTTTCTATGTTCAGTGTCAACTCAGCTAGCCTTCCCCCTGAATTCCTAGTGTTTTAATATTGCCAGATGTGTGTGTTGGTGGTGCATGTGCACACACACCTGCATGAATATGTGCTGGTAGATAATAAAGAGTGTCACTACTTTTGCTGTATTTATAGAATTTTTCAGCATCTTCATTTTGAACTTTGCTTATGTATTATTAAATCCCTTCATTATTATGATTTTTTAAAATAAAAAATCTTGACTTTCAATGAATTTACATTTCACCCAAAGCTGGGACTGGCTTTGCCTTAGTATGTAAGATGGGAATCATCAGTAGGTAGATGTTGTGTCCATATATGGAATTTGGGAGAAAGTTTGCATGGTCCTCTGAGCAATCCTTCTGCATTAAGGCAGATAGATATGAGTCCATCTATGAAAGTCAGTTACATATCCAACTCCTTAACAGATTTCTCAGATGAAGACTTAGTTTACAATTTAAGTTTATATCTCTAACAGCCAGCTTTTCTAATTCAAGAAGTAAGTAAAAAATAATTGGTTTAGATTAAAAATCTAGTTTTCTAACAGAAGTTCACTGTAATGTCATAGTGTTCAATTGTGAATATTACCCAAGTTGATGGACTTCAGGCAATCTTTCACATTACTATTTAATAGTTTCTGTCTTTAGGTGATAGCAACTAAGACTTTAGCCAGATTTACATTTTAATGGCATAACCAACACCACATTAACATTTAGCATGGGAATCTATTCAATAATACCAATTTATGATCTCCACCCCTGCCCCTTGTTTTCTACCTTGGCTTTATACAGTTTAATCTTGCCTAATACTTTTAGTTAACGATACTAAATATGGCAATAAAACTTTTTAAATATCTGTACTTACTTAGTTCGATGTTATTTGGAAAAGATCTCCATATTTTTTAAATCTCTTATTCATCATTTTTTTGTTTGCTTGTTTTGTGGCAGCTTAGATAGAAAGGAAGTGTATTTCTGAAATATCTACTAAAAAAAAAAAAAAGGAATCCAAGCATTTTTCAATAGAAAGAAATTAGCCTATCTATTTAGATAACTATTATTTGGAAAGAATAGTTGGTAAGTGGAATTACTACTTTTATAAAGTATATCAGTTAAGGAATTATACCCTCAACGGATCCATATGGATAATAACGCAGCCATTGTTAGCACTTGATTAGTGGCACGCATTAATTGTTTTTTGTTGATTGATGGCTTTAGGATAATATATTTGTTCCAAGTTTCCTACATGAACATTCTTTTGATCCTGAAAGTTATCCTGTTAGGATCTCCCGGCCTCTGGCATTCAGTTGCTAAAAGCAGCATGTTCATTTAGCTGTGAATGCCATAGAACTTTAAAGCGGCATTTTGTCAACAGGACTCCAAGTCGCATGCAACAAATTAATAAGGCAAGATTCTCTTCATAGAGGTACTTTGTCTTTTTAAAGTCATTGAAAGATTACCAAATGCATTATTTTTGTTATTTATTATTACACAGAATTCTCTTCAGATTCCCTGGCTCTTTGGTTACACTGACCTTTCTGGTCCATGAAAGGCAGTTGTAAAAACTATATTTGCCAGACTTTTCATAAACTAGTTGAGTGTAGAGAGAAAAATGGATGATGGATAAATGTTATCTTGTGTGTGTATGTGTCTGTGCATGTCTTTCTGTCTACACACATATATTATCTTTCTATTTCAAATATAAAAACAATATTAAAATTATCATCTGATTTCATAGTTTTCCAGAAAAATCAAGATTTCATGAAAAATGTGAAATAAACTTAATTACAGAATAAGAAAAAACAGACTTTCCAAAATATTGACAATTGGCAAACTTACTCAACAATATATTTTAGAGTTCCTGTATTTAAAAATAAAAAGTCCAATGGTACAATGTTGGCATGGGTATGAATTTGATAGTACATGAGTCTGTATTTGACAGAATCACAATATCACGAAAAAAAGCCTTACTTTTTACAGCTACCTCTTTCATCAGTTTATATTTTTAAAAGGCCATAGTAAAAAGACACATTTAAATATTTACTAAATGTGAACAACATTGCAATTGAAACTATTCTGGGCCATAAAAAAATCTAAGAAAAAGTCACATATGTGACTCATAAGAGTGGCTCTTTTGCCTCTCTTTCTCTAGAACTTGTATCTTTTTCAGTTCTTTATTACACTGACTAGAACAGCCAACACTGTATTGAATAGTTCTGTGATAATGAGGATCTCGTTTTGTACATCTAGATAAAACTCCTCTGAGATTTTACTAGTGAATATAATGAAGCTCTTGGTTTAAAATAAGTTGTCTTTATCGCCTAAAGAAGATTTCCATTCTTATTTATAAATTTTTATTAGGAATTGTTGTTGAATTTTATCAAAGGTCAGTTCTACATAAATTCAAATGTTTTATGATTTTAATCAACCTGTTATCAATTTATTAATAAATTTTCTTCTGTTAAATCATCTTCATATCCCTAGGTTTAACTTGGATTGAGTATAATGAGATTTTCCTAGCATGGGAATCCTTTTTCACCATCTTAAGTTTTAAGCATTTATTAATATTAAAGACTGATCTAGAGTTTTCTCTTGGATTTTTTAATTTAAGGATTAAGATTATACTAATTCCATATAATCCATAGGAGAGCTCCCCATCTTTTTATTCACTCCTGAAGATGAAAACACACTCCTCTTTCTTTCTCCATTATCTCAATTTTAATCCCTGTAAAATAGAGAATGAAAGATAGAAATGTGTGATAATACAAAGTTAAATCTGACTATAATGAAGAAATTGAGGCTAATTTAATAAATTAAAACTTTCCCTTGTTGCACTTACATCAGCAACTAATACCCAGTACTGGTCGTCTTGATTGCTTTACGGTGTTGGTTACTATGAAATAACAAGCCACATCAGTACATAACATGAGAAACTAATCTGAGAAATAGTCCCAGATGACTTTCTTATTGACACTCATTGTATCATGGGAATACACCGATTCTTCCAAATATCCATGTATATGTATTAGGGGCAAAATGACATTTATTTTTAAAATTCTGCACAAGAATTTGCATTTTCCATTTTAAAGATATAACATCCTCTACAGACTTATTATTCATTAGTCTGCTAACTTGCACCAATACATTATATCTGCTAAATTTTAATACTATTTTGGTGGTTAAACCTGCTTAAACACAACCAAAGGCAATGCTTCTCAACCTTTGTTTATTTCTCATAGACAACATTGAGTATCTGATGCAAGTTTTTCACCTTTCAATAGGAAAACAAACACAAACCTAAAATTGTACAATAAATGCCAACAGTTTTGTCAATCCATTATAACTCATTGAGGAGCCCCAAGTTAAGTACATGTGACCTAGGAACCATTAACTACTTAAATGGTCTTCAGATACTTTGGCTTTCAATAAGATTGAGTGAGATTAGAAATTAAAACTTCATCCCAAGTACACTTTTTATGCCATAGATAATTAATAGTTTAGCTTTTATATTAAGTTCATGAAAAACTTGTCAAAGAAAATGGCATACTTTCCACAATTAATACCTTTTTGATCGTAGAAGCACAATAAAAATTCTGGAATTGTAAAGATGAAAATAACTATTTCTTTTTTCTATGATGTGATTTTTATACTTCACCCAATCTCTGAAGTATGCACGTCTTTATACATGAATATATGCTTGAATGTATGTATTTCTTTATCATACTCCATGTGCCTTAACAACTAATTTCAAATCACATTAAACCAGGCTATCTGAAGTTGTATCACCTATATTTAGTTTGGCCTCTTTTTTAATCTAGAGAAATGTTGAGGTTCTACTGATCTGATAGATTTTATCTTGACTAACTTCTAAATTTAGATATCAAAATTTGTTATGTATATAATCTCTGCCCATATCTTCCATAAAATAACAAATCACATTACACTTCCAAATGCAGTTACCTCTCTATACATATATCTCATTTTCAATGCTCTGTTTTAAACTTCTGGGGGACAAAAGCATGTGTGATGAGAAATATAATCCCTCTGAATTACTACCCTACACTTGTTCTCTTACACATACACACACACACACACACTCACTTAAAGCTTCTGTAAATTCTGACATTGCTATGATTCTATTTGCAATTTTTGGCAGGTGCATGTCAATAAAGGTAGTGGAGTTTGGAGAAGTCTTCAAGTATGCATACATACCTCAAATCTATACACATCTGAGTTTGGAAGTCTTCAAGCTTCACCAAACAATGGGATTGGGAAACTGGAGGTTTGAAACTATCTGATTTAGCTCTCTTGGGAAGGTAGGCCCCAGATGACTTGTGGGTTATGAGGCAATATGTTCAATCTTGACATAATTTTAAATGCAAGAAATTAGTTTTTGATGTGGACATTTTGGGGTTCTGTGATACCACTTGGTGTTTCCAACAGCATAAACACTTTGTAGATGCAGAATTTCACTAATTAAAACCATTTAAAGCAACAAAGTTAGAAATATAAATAATAAAAGGTAGTCATCAAGAAGTATCTGGATGACTTATTTTTTTTCAGTATGCTTACAAAAATCACTTGTACATTACAAAGAATTTTTTTCCATTATAAGTTGGTATATAAACTCAACCTTTCATTATATTTTGAATGCATTTGCAAAAAATAAATATAAATATGATGTTTAAGTTTCTCATACTTTAATGTTTCTTCTGTGTATTTCTAGGAGCCAAAATCTTTGTATGGACAATTAGTCATTTGCCCCTTTAAAATTATGGCCAATGGACAGACTCAATGTTTCACCTGTGCTATAATGTTGCCCAAAATTTGCAAGTTTCCAAAGAAAGGTCTCACTTTGGAAAATGGCCTTATATAAATGGACCTGTGAAAATCTGACATTGTTGTGTGTATGCACCAATAACATATTAATTGCCAGATTTTTTCTAATTTCATGTAGAGAAAATACAATATTTTATATAAAGACAGTATATATTTAAAATAGATCCCAACATGTTAGATACTCATATATACTTCTAACACATGTCACTCAGTAATCACCTAGTGAAAAAAGAATATTTCTGAAACTAATTTTCCATCTCAAGGATGTCAAGACTATAAAAGGGATGATGTTAATAAAATTATACTTAACGGCACTAAATATCAAGATGCAGGTAGCACTGTGAGCCATCTGGAACTCCCAGCGGATGGTATATACCCTCCGTCACACAGACACACAGACACACTTTCTCTCTATGGGAAGCAGAAGACATCTGTTTGGTTTTTTAAAATGCTGCCAAGTAGGCATTAGAGCAGGTAGCATCAGGTTAAACTGCGTAACCGAACCAAGCACTAATCCCATTTAGCATATACAGTTTTTAATGACCGTAATGTTTCATGTCAAAGGAGCTTTTAAATAGTGTTTTTCAAACATTAGAATTACATGCAACTGGACCATCTTTAAAAGAAAACATAGTGATAAGAGAAACTACATTGAAATATTCCAAAAGTTTTAACTAGTAATTACAACTTTCTTTAATGAGAGTCTCTGGATTTTATATTTTTTGTTCCTCTTATTTTTTCCTTGCTCTTAAATGTCTAGGCTTCCAAACTTTTTTTTTTTAATATCATACTGGAATAAACTTTGTGCCTATATCGTGTTTACCCACTTTCCTCCATTTATTTGTCCAGTTAGTACCACGAGATAAATTTAGAAATCTATAGCATGGTTTCTTCAAATCTAATGACTATAAATGGTATCATATAACTCATAAGTAATTATTGTCAAGGAAAACTGTGTAATTTAAAATGTTACAAAGAAATTTAATATACCAAAATACTTAGACTGCTCAAACGTGCAGGTACAGGCTTATTTGTAAAAAGTATATTCATGTAGAAGATTACACCAATATTACAAATAAAAGTGTTTCTGATAACTTTATGTGAAGCTTAAACAGTTCTCTTAATAACTTTTAAGAGACCTGCTCCTATGTTTTTATATCTGTAGTTGAATCACATAAGGTTAGAATACTTGTACTTTTATTTCTGTGTTTAACTATTATCATCTGGAAAAGCTATAAGATATTCTATCAATAGTTATTATGTTCTTGATTATATACTCCATTTTCACGTCAGTACAATTCAACATTTTAGAAACTCAGTACTAATCAGAGGTGGTCTGACGTAGTCTGACATATCTTCTTTCATATTTTTACACTTAAAGGTTTTCTATCAATGATTATTTTTAAAATTTAAATATATCAAATTAAATGAAATATACTATATATGAAAATAGATTTCCTACACAAGGAGATTTTCTTTCACAGTCATTAGTATTTTGGGAGGCACCTCTCGAATGGCAGCATGAGGAGCTCCACTGACTTCTCTAGGAACACAACCATAACCAGTGAGAATTATATAAAAACATAAAAACACATTTAAAATCCCTGGAAATTGTCCTAATATCCCACAGGAAATGAAGACACATTTATTGAAGATAAGCTCCTGGATATCTGTCAGAATGAGAGTCCGGGATGTAATCCACTGAGCTTCTCCCCTTCCGTCCTCGTTGTCTTTACTTACTGAGATGAAAGCTTTCCTCCTGGTAGATGCAGCCAAGAGTACAGGGCACCCCTTGGTCCAGTCCCAGTGTAGGGCGAGGGCATCTCTCTAGGAGTGGCAGGTCAGACAACTGAAATCAAGGTGTCGGCCTGGACAGCACACTACATGCTTGCCTCTCCAAGTTTCTGGTGGCCCTTGGCAATCTGTGGCTTGTGGAGGCATAGCTGCAATCTCTGCCTCCATTTTCACATGGTCTACTCTGTCCTTAGGTGTCCTCTTCTCTTATAAAGTCATTAGATTTAAGAACCATGCTAAATCCGGAATGATTTCATTGCTAGGTACCTAACGATTCACAACTGCAAAGATTCTATTTCCAAATAGAGTCACATTCTGAAGTTCCCGGTGGACAGAAATATTTGGAGAAATTGTTCAATCCACTACATGCATGAGATTTAAATAGTGGAAATTACATAGGTCAGAAACACTGGTTTGACTCCTCTTCCAGGATTTACTGACTGTGGGATTGGGGCAAAATACTTAAACCTCTGAACCTCTCAGTGGGGGTTAAAAATAGTGATAATGGTTTTTATCTCAGAAAGTAATATGAGGATTAAAAATTATGTGTATGAAATATTTTCATACTCTGACATGGATAAAGGAGATATTTGATAAGTGGGAATTTAAAAAAATCTCTTGTCCAAAGTGAAATTTTAATAATAAGATGTGAATCAAAGCTTTGAATTCGATTGTTCCTGACTCAAAAAACTCTCGTCCTTGTCCACCCACAGATTTTATTCTTCTGGCACATATGGAATTGCATTAAAATGTTAACTCTTGCTAGGGGACTGTTCAGATGAGATCTTTTAACGTAAAGTATGTTTATATTAATATTAGTTATGGTTTGTGGTTATTCCATTTAGGATAAGTTGCTAATGGTCTCTGATGCAGCTTTTGCGTAAACAGGACAAATGCTTATCATATGTAACCCAATTGGAGGATATCCAGAACCACAAACCATGAATGATTCTAAAGAATCTCTTACAAGGAAAATATACTGATTTTTTTATATTTGTTATGTACTGATTTTTTATATGTGCTGTATATTGATCAGTAAAATGCTGATTAAAAATAATAATAAAAACAAAACATAATTTTAAAAAAACATGAAAATCTGTACTATCCTGTACTATTATTAAGTCAGAAAGTTTTAAAAATATGTTTTTTCAGAGGGCTACAGTTAAGGCAACTCAAGTAGATATTAAATAGTAGTATTTGAGAAAATCGAAATCAACTAATAATTGGGGACATTTGTAGCGATTTCACTGATCAACTTCTGAATATGCATGTTTTATAATTTAGTTATTCAAACCACTTCACGATTCCTTTTGCTCCTTTACTCTTACTTCATATTCTCATTTTTAAGGAATGTGTTTCTTGACTTCTAAGATTCAGGAAAGAGACTTTAATATTGTGCTTTTTCACACATTGAAATATAGCGTGGCTGTTAACATTAACTAAATCAACCTGTATCAACATGAATAAGATTCAGAAAATTAAGTGGGATGACACAAACAAGTTGCAAAAAGAATTATATATACTTAGTAACAAAAATGGCAATGTTAATGGGGCACCTGGGTGGCTTAGTCGGTTAAGCCTCCGACTTCGGCTCAGGTCATGATCTCATGGTCTGTGAGTTCGAGCCCCGCGTCAACCTCTGTGCTGACAGCTCAGAGCCTGGAGCCTGTTTCAGATTCTGTGTCTCCCTCTCTCTCTGCCCCTCCCCTGTTCATGCTCTGTCTCTCTCTGTCTCAAAAATAAATAAATGTTAAAAAAAATGGCAATGTTAAATATTCCTTACATTTACAATGTGATGAAGGAGATTGGGCACACCAATGTCATAGTAATGATTACCTCTGAGGAAGTCAGGCAGAGAAAGGACTCAGGTTGTATGAAACTTGAGCTGTTAATATTTTATTTGACACAGAGAATGAGAGAAATTTGAAGGAAATATGGCAAAATATTAACTTATTTCTGCTATAAAATTTTCTGTATGTTTGATATATATGATCATTTTTATATGACATAGATTTAGCCATCAGATCGAGCTGGCAGAGTTCCTGTCTAATGAAAACAAAACAAGAAAAGCAAGACAAAAATAAAGCAAAATAAAATGTGTGATACTGAAACCCAAACCAAAAATATTTCCTCTTGTGTTAAAAGATTACAACACACCATAGAGCCAAATTCTCCACGTTTTTAGAATGAGAGAAAAATGCCACTAATTGTCACTCAGGCATGTCTCGTTTTATTGTGTTTCTTCTTTGCAGATTCCCGTTTTTTACAAATTGAAGATTTGTGGCAACCCTGCGTAGAATAAGTCTATATCGGTGCCTTTTTTTCCAACAGCATTTGTTTGCTTTATGTCTCTGTGTCATGTTTTGGTAATTTTCACAATATTTCAACTTTTCCATCATCGCCATTATTATTATTATTATTACTATTATTATATTTGTAATGGTCATCTGTAAGCAGTGATCTTTCATGTTACTATTATAATTGTGTTGGGGCATCATGAACCACATCCATAAAATAGAGCATTTTTGATAGATCCATGTTGTTTGTGCTCGGATGGCTCCACAGACTAGACATCCCTCATCTCACTCTCTTGCCTCAGGCCTCCCTGATTTCCTGAGACACATCAATATTGAAATCAGGCTAATGAATAAACCTACAATGACCTCTAGGTGTTCAACTGAAAGGAAGAGTCAACCGATGCAGCAAGCTTCATTATTTTATTTTAAGAAATTGCCACAACCACTTGATCAGTCAGCAGGAATCAACATTTGAGGCTGGACCCTTAACCAGCAAAATGATTGACTTCCTGAAATTTCAGATGACAGATAGCATCTTTAGCAATAAAATATTTTTAAATTGAAGTATGTAATTTTTAACTTAAGTTTACCTATTTTTTATTATTTTGAGAGAAAGAAAGAGAGAGGGGGGAAAGGGCAGAGAGAAGGAGAGAGAGAAAATCCCAAGTAGAGAAAATCTATGCCCGGTGTGGAGCCCAACACGGGGCTCCATCCCATGACTAAGAGATCATGATCTGAGCTGAAATCAAGAGTCAGATAACCGACTGAGCATCCCAGGTGCCCCAAAGTATCTAACTTTTTTAAAAACTGAATGCTATGCACACTTAATAGACTATAGTACAGTGTAAACATAGCTTTTTTATGCGCTGGGGAACCAAAAAAATTCATTTGACTCGCTCTATTACTGTGGTCTGGAGCCAACTCCAATATTTCTGAGGTATGCCTGTTATCCTCTCATTTCTTCTTCCTTCTCCTTCCCCAGCCATGTTGTTTGGCTCTTACTTGGAGCAGAAGCTGACCAACAACAAGACAAACTACCAGCACAGCTGATGTCAGACAGCATCCTGACTCGGGTGAGTTGCAGCTTAGCATCCAAAGTCAGTAGGCTGATCTCCTCCACTCACTTCTACAGTCTGCGGGGCGTGTTCACACAAAGCCTCCTGAAGAACTTCATCTGGGCACAAGAGGCCACCTTAAAATGAAAGATTTTAGGCTTTTGTGGAAAAGCTGATGGGTGCTGAGCTAAAATGGGAAAGTGAAGAGGTTCTCCAAGGATGGGTCTTGAAAAGTGTTATGGACTGATGTTTGTGTCCCCCTCAAATTTACACGTTAAATCCCTTCCCACTAATGTTATGGTATTAGGAGGTGGGGGTCTTTCGAGGTAATGAGGATTGGATAAAATCATGAGGATGGGGCTCCTAGAGAAGTCAGAGAGTTTGCTCTGCTCTCTGATGTGAGGACACAAAATGTTGGCAGTCCTCAGCCTAGAAGAGGGCTCTCACCAGAGCCCAATGACTTTAGCACCCTGACTTGGACTTCCATACTCCATAATCATGCAGAATAAATTTGTGTTGCTCATAAGCTGCCCTGTCTATGGTATTTTTGTTATAGCACCCTGAGCTAAGACAGGAAGTATGGAAAATATAACTCTAAGTGTAAGGTCTAAATAATAATTTCAAAGAATTTCAATCACATGTTTCTCATTTCTTTTTTGTTTTAAATGTCTCTCATTTCTGCATAGAAATAAATTAAAGAATAATGTTATGTTCTCCTGAGTCTATTTAGATAGACTTGGAGAATCATGTTTGGAACAGAAACTATTAAACGAAGGTAGATTATAGAAATCCTATTTGTCTAAATGTTTAAAGAGTAAATTTAAATATTAAATACAAGAGCTTCAATGTTAAAATAGTAAGTTAGTAACTATATTAGAAGTTTTAAGATCCATCGTCCCGTTGTGGAATTTGGGTGGCAAAGCTAATCGCAGGCTGTGTGCTTTCACTTAAGCAGTCATCCTGCCACTGGGAAGCTAAATCCTAGCAGCTGGGAACATAAGTCTGAAGTAGAACTTCATGGATAAAACAGCTAAGGTCATTTGCAACTTCTGAATCTTCACTGTTTTGCATTAACAGAGAAGAGATTCAATCAAATTTAGGATATTCCATTTATTTTACACTACTTATTTCAAAATGATTGCCTGTATCTTTTTTGGTATATTGGTCTTAGGCAGAAATGAGTGCCCACATTTTTTCTTTAATTAGCTCTTCAGCTGCAGTTAATCTTACATATATGTATAGGTGTAGCTATATATAGCATCATATTTATAATGATGTATATATTTAGCTTATATACATACATGGTGGTATATTTATAATGATAGGTAGTGACATACAGTTAGTTAGTTAGGTTCCACCTATATTGGATGACTAATTTGCTTTTATAATTTACTATCTGATTCAGAATGATAGCAGAATGATTTTTAAAAAGTTAGTTTGATTAGTATTGGAATTTAAAGCTCTAATCTCATTGAGTAGTTTACTACTAAAAAAAGAAAGTATTGCTAATAATTGAAATAAATGTAAGGACATTTAGAAACTAATCATAATACCTGATTTAGAAGGATGTTGGATTAATTAATTTCCACATTTTCCATGTCTGCTAAAAGCTAACTTCATCCTAAATGAGAGGGAAGAAAAGTGAGGGAAAGTACAGAGTATAGTTGGCCACTCTGGATCCTTGGGGAAATCTACTGAGCTAATGAAAATGTTTATTAAGCCAGCTCTAATTTCCTTCAGAATTGCCTTTAAAGATGTTTTCTTGAACTACTGCCTATCAAACCTAACATTTTGGAAAACCATTTTAAGGTTATTTGCTGAAGATTTTTACCCCCCCCATCATGTTTTCTATTTGTTTTAGCAAATATCAAAACTTATATAATACAAAATATATCTAGTAAGAATATAATTTCTAGATCACTGTATTATAGTATTTTTTGCTTATCTTTCTCAGAAGAATATTTAAGAGCACACATACATAAAATTTAATAATTATTTCAATGGATTTTTAACTTTTTACATTATAGTTTAAGGCACTCTGTAACAAATGAATTTAAATTTTATATTTTATATTGCTTTCTGTTTAGGATAGATAAATTAGCTTTGGAAATGACACCTGGCTATATGTACCAACAAATCATGTATTAGAATTACAGTTGTACCACCAAAGGACATTGAAACAAGTAAACATGGCAGAAAAAACCTTGGTCCACCTGTGTACATTATTAACTCTGATATTGCTTCCACTTTCCCACCACACTGGTTCTCTCAAAGTTCCTCAAATGTATCAACTCTTTCCAGTTTCAGACCTTTCATATTTGCTCTTCCCTGTGCCTGGAATACTGTTCGCACAGCTCTATATTCTTGTTAATCCATCACTTCACATAGCCACCTCCATCAACATTTATAGCTCCCTTAAAATGCCACTTCTTCCGAGAAGATTACCATGACTGCGTATCACTTGTAACTGTCTGAAATTATTTCTTCATGTACTTATTGTATGCCTTTCCTCCCCTTCAACAACCCCTGCCTCATTCTACTAGAATAAACTTAAGGAAAGCAAGGATCCTGCCCCTTACTCTTCATTTTCTTTCTAGTAGCTAAACAATGCTAGGCACAGACCAGGGGCTCAATACATTTTGTTGACTTATGGAATAATTTTTAAAAAGGAATATATTATTATATTATTATAATAAGCTTGAACATTACCTCTTTGCTTTACTTACTCATAACAAGTTTTTCCAGTCTGCATCTGTATTTCTCTTATATATAAATGTAAATTTAAGCAAGCATTTAAGGCCAACAAATGATGTAGAGATTCTACTCTACTCTATTTACATTATAGTCATGGAAACAAAAGACAAGATAGTACATTACATTTTCTTTAACATTATACCAGCTAAAATCAAATATGAGACTAGAACTTTGCTCTGTATCAGTCCTTTGTCGTTTTCATAAAACATGCTGAAATCTAGTTTAAAAGCTAAATGAATCCTTCAGCCTGTTTTGAAAAAGGAAAAGTCAAATAGTAAACGTGGCATTGGATTCAAAAGAACTGACTTTCTTTCTCTGCTGCCTCTCTTACTAGCAGTATAATCCCAAGATATTTAACTATTCTGAGATTCACATCTGCAAATGGAAATCATCTCATGGGTTTGAGGCATAAGTAAGAAAATATAGTCAAAGTGCCTGATAGTCCCTGATAATTAATAGCCACTCAATATATGGTATTTTGCAGTCATTACATTAAGTAGTGAGGTAATTTGCCTGGTTCTCATGATTCTAGCTGATTGGCGTCAAGAATTGCAACATTGTCTTCCCAAACCTTTTCCCTATTACAAAACTGGGAACATTTACCCATCACTGCCTCAGGTTATGCCATTTGAACACTCACTGTTACCTCCATGGCTTCATTATAGCACCATGAATTCCTTAAATTAAATAGAAGTAGAAGGTATAAAGATTATTGTTCATTAATTACTTCAATTCTTGTTTATTAGCACTTTGTTTTTGCCTCATTAAATTTCAATCAAAACTACAACTGATGGGAAGAAAAGGTAGTGGTTCCCATTCTGTGAGAAACTGGAGGGGAGGAGGCTACCTGACCAAAGTCTTTCTGGTTGTCTGAAAAAAGCTTCTGAGAGCCAGAGAAAGAAGTCTTGTCCTTTTTCCAAGAGAAGTTGGCAGGGCATGCATTGTCGGTTCTTCCTCATTCTTCTCGACCTTTAAACCCCCATTAAATGGTGTTAAGTATTGAGTAAAACCTAAATCTCTTACAGAAAGAGTTATGAGACCATCATCACTTGATAAATTGCTTCCTAATTATGCAATACTACTGTTGTCTCTTTGTTGCACCAGTGAAATATATGGCTGAAATGGAGATGAAGTAAAGTGCAGAACCAGTGAATCCAAAAGATATGATATTTAATATGAGCTTCAGAATGTCTACATGACACGAGTATTCTTACACTGTATACAACTACTTAGAATAAAAGAGGAAGTTTTAATTTTTTTGCTAAGATCCAGTATATTCATAACCTTCTTCCTCTGAAATGCCCATAGCTCTTTTTTGCATTTACAGTCATGTATGATGTTCACGATTGGCAAGATACATGGTGGTCTATAACTGCCGTTAGCTGGTAAAGCACTGAATTCAATTCAAATTACCTGAATTCAAGGCTCATGGAGTAAGAGTGGTTTTAAGTTGGGAAAGGAAAGGAACAACCAGCATTGTAGGTAATGATTTAGTGCAATTTACTTGTAAAGTATTTAATTAATGATAGCAGTGGTATAATTTTGCTTTTCGGATATTTTATGTGCAGACTTTGAAGTCCCCCAGCTGCCCCCAAAGCCTAACCCAGATGCTGGGCTGCAGCCAGGCAGCATTCAAAGACCACCATTTCAATTAGCTCCCCCCTACTTAGAACAGGTACTTATTGCCAGTAGTGATAAGTTAATCAACTAATGAGTCGATTAAAGAAGTAATTAAAGTGTAAAACAGCAGGAAGGGACTTGCTTTTAAAAGATGCTGTAATACTTAAGGTTAAGTCAAATCAGCTTACTTATATTACATCAGGTCTGTCTAAAATAAAATCTTCATGTGGTTTTTTTAAGCTGGTGAATTCTGCTGAATTAGTTAAAGTAATCTGTATGGCTGGGTGTTTACTGTTGCCATAGAATCAGGGGAAATTTTACTCATTTTTAAAAATTCTTTGTAAAGGCCACTCTGTATTATGAAATAAAAGGTATGTAGGGGAAAAACAGATTTAAAGTACCCATTGTTTTAATAATTGTGCCAAGATCATGTGGATCAATTGAACATTTAACAAACTTTCCTTGTAGCGCTGTGCAGAAGAATAAATGTACATAAACTATATTTTGATGATATCTGCATGTTCTTTGAAAGATTCTTAAGTTTGATGTTTATTATATCTCTGAGGCAATTGTTTTATTTGAACACAACTTTGAAATTATAATGGAAATCAATGAAACTGTATGATTAAAGGCACAAGTACTCAATCAGACCCACAGTTTTCTAGAATGTGCGTTTGTGGTCACATTGCTCAACATAGTACATTACTACTTAGGGGCTAGAGAAGTTCTTGTGCTAGTTCCAAAAATGTTTTAGATCAAGTGAAATTAGTTACTATATTAGGAGAATCTTTCTTTTTATGTCTTTATTAATTCCTATAAATAAAGCAATTTTATACAGTTATCCCACTTTTCAGATTAAGAAATCTAGGGTAAAAGGGAATCATGAATCTTGCTCACATTAACAGAATTTTTGACAGGCTTAGCAAAAGTCCACAGACTGATCTCAAGCTACTCATATATGTTATTAATCACTGGATTTTGGTGTTAGCCAAACCCTGAAAATGTCACTGTGAGGAAATTCTCACTTTTAAAAATATTTTGATACCTTGTAGTAAAGGGTAACTTTAATGAGGCAGAGAATTTGCTCAGTCTCTTCTGTCTAGGTAGAATATATAAACAGGTGTGATGGAAGTTCCTTTACCATCTGATGTTATTTTAGTAGGCCTGGTTGAATACATTAAGATTCTAATATTTTTTCGTGAGGTCAGTTCTGAATCTGTATTAGATCTGTCATAGTGATTTCCTCTTGGTACTGTCTTTCTCCTTAACTATGACACAGTTATTTCTATCTGTAGATCATATTAATTCCCAAGTGATTATATATATAAAATCACTTATACACACACACACACACACACTCACACACACACACACACACACACACACACATACACAGTAAAACCTTGGTTTATGAGCATAATTCTTTCCGGAAACATGCTTGTAATCTAAAGCACCTTGTATATCAAAGCAAATTTACCCAAAAGAAATCATGGAAACTCAGATGACTTGTTCCACAACCCAAAAATATTCATATAAATATATTCCAATACTGTAATATAAAACAAAATAATAAATAAAATATAAAAAATTTTAAATATTTATTTATTTTGGGGAGAGCACAAGCAGGGGAGAGGAAGAGAGGGAGAAAGAGGATCTGAAGTGGGCTCTGTGCTGACAGGCTGACAGCAACAAACCCAGTTTGGGCTTGAAGTCACGACCATGAGATCAGACCTGAGTGAAGTCCAATGTTCAACCAACTAAGCCATCCAGGTGCCCCAAGAAAATATAAAATTTAAAGAAAAATAAACAAATTAACCTGCGCTTACCTTTGAAAACCTTCATGGCTGGTGTGAGGGAGACAAGAGTGAAGGTTTACTATATAAGACCACTTTTATTGTCACTAACGGAATTACTTCTATGTGTTTGGCTCAATGGAATCTTCCTTTTTTTCCTGCAACTTTACCAAAGGAACCTATCCAATGACCCATAAGCAAAGCATTCCTAATTTTACGCTGTATGGAAAAGCAAAGGACTGTCCACAGGTGTTAAAAAAGTGACAAAAAAAATACACTAGTGCCAGTTGTGGGCACTTTCTAAGATTCTGAAAAATCACTGATTTCTGCCAAGCATCATGCCCTGAGATGGAGCATCTGAGTATGGGAGATGATCACCCACAATCCCGCACAAAGAGAGAAAACCATTGGCTCATTTTGATCATGTGATGTTCGGGGTCACATACTACTTGTATTGCAAGACATCGTTCATTTGTCAAGTTAAAATTTACTAGGAATGCTTGCTCATTTTGAGGAACTCTCACAGAACAAGTTACTTGCAATCCAAGGTTTTATTGTGTGTGTGTATGTATATATATAAAGAAAAATGGACCAGATAAAACCCATCATGGTCCAGAGTAGTGGCTCTCAAACATGGTATATATCAAATCATTTGAAGCACTGTTGAAACAGATTGCTGAACTCACCTTTAGGGCTTCAGCGTTAGTAAGCTTGGAATGGGTTCCAAGAATCTGCCTTTCTAACAAGTTTTCAGGTGATGTTGGTGCTGCTAGTTGAAAGAATACACTTTGAGGACCACCAGTGTGTAAGAAAGAGCAAATTTTTTGGAAACGGAATGTCTCAGGGGTGAATCCCATATTTACCATACTCTATGTATAATTTGGAGTGACATACTATATTTCTACAAATCTCAGTTAATTTATTATAAAAATCTAAATCTACCCCACTATCTTTTTGGATAATTATAATCAGTCGATGTATAGTATATGGTGATTAAGGAATATTCAGATATCATCTTTTAGATTGGTTCTTTAGTGACTTATAAAAATACTTTTTGGGGAGGAGCCAAGATGGCAGAACAGCATGGAAGTTTTTTGTGTGTCTTGTGTCCATGAAATACAGCCAGACCAACACTAAACCATCCTACACACCTAGAAAACTGATTAGAGGATTAACACAACAATCTGCACCACCTGAACCACAGAATTCAGCAGGTACATGGCCCAGAGTTGAATTTGGGGAGCGAGAAGCAGCGGAAGGTAGGGAACAGCTTTTGTGGGCGGAGAGAGGACTGAGACTGGGGAGAGGGAGAGAATACAGGAAAAGCACCCCTCCCCGAAAGCAGCTGGAGAGAGTGTGGGAAATTGGAAACAGCCGCAGGGACTAAACTAAAAAGGGAAAAAGGAGAAAGGAGAGGGTTTAAATTCCATTAAGACTGTAAACAAGGGGAGCGCAAAGGCTGCAACTCCGCAGCTCCATACCTGGCAGTGCTCTGGTGGGAAAGGCGAATCCCCAGGAACAGAGTGGGGTCTGGAGGTTCTCGGGCCACAGGGGGAAAAGCGGTTCCACTGCTGGAAGGACATTTGGTAGAAACTGTTGAAGCCATCTGGACCCAGCAGACCCCAGAAGGCAGCCACATTTGCTGGTGCTGGGGCAAGGTTGTTAAGGGTGAAGCCTGGTGCCAGATGTATGTTGTGATTTTCCATAATCCCTGAAAGGCTGCTGCTACACTGTCTCGCGAACTTTATCAGGGGTGGGCTGGCACCCGGCTGCAGTCTTAGGGCACCAGCAGCAGCGGGGTGCAGCAAGCGTTCCTAGGTGCAGCCGACATTCTGCCATTGCTCACTCAGCCATTGCTCGGTGAGACCCTCCCACAGAGGGGTGGAACAGGTCAAAACCGCAGTCCTTCGGAAGTAAGGGGCCAGGGAAAACAGCCGCATGAGACAAAACTCGAGACAGAGGTACTGCCTGGGGCCTGGTCATGGAGAGTGACAAAGCGGGGAGTGGATGAGAGCTGAAGACAGAGGATGGGTGCGCTATTGCTGATCCAGGAGAACAGACTGGATAGCTGGGTGGCGCCATTCACCCCTCCACCGCATGCGCACATGCACCTACGCGCACCCACAACAATCCACCCCAGTAGGCTAGCAGCGCCATCTAGTGGAGAGTGTAGCTGTTACACTGACCCCGCCCAACTGGGCCAACTTCGCTCTTTAAGAACACAAGTCTCACGGCCGGCTTAGTTTATGGACTATAAAGCATTACATAGACTGACTTCTAGGGGAAAATGAAGCAATTTCAGTCCTACTTCAATCTGTTAGCAGGTTCATCTATTCAATTTTCTTTCTTTTTTCTTTTCTTCTTTTACACTTCCTTTCTTTTTCTTTAATACAAGAAAGAGAAAACATTCTTTTTTATTTTCAATTTTTATTAAAAATATTTTTCTTAAACTTTTATTACTATATTGTTTACTTTTGTGTAATTTTTTTTCAAATTCTATTTTACTTTCATCATTTTATTTTAGTCTACTTCAGTGTATTCACCTTTTCAAGTTTTCAAACAATTTTCTTATTCTTTTGTTCTCTTTTTCATTTCTTTTCTTTTTCTTAAATACAGAAAAATAAAAATTCATATTTATTTTTAATTTTTATTAAAAATATTTTTCTTCAATTTTTTTCTACTATATTCTTTACTTTTGTATAAATTGTTTCAAATTCTATTTTACTCCCATCATCTCATTTTAGTCCACTTCAGTGTAATCATTTTTTTAAATTCTCAAATGATTTCCTTTTTTTTTCTCTCCCCCACCCTTTTTTTTCTCTAATGTGTCAAACCACTTTCAACACCCAGACCAAAACACACCTAGGATCTAGCATCATCTATTCAATTTTTGTGTGTGGGTGTGTTTTTAATTTTTAATTTTAATATTTTTTTAATTTTAATTTTTCTACCTCATTAATTCCTTTTTTCCCTTCAAAATGACAAAACGAAGGAATTCATCCCAAAAGAAAGAGCATAAAGAAACGACAGCCAGGGATTTAACCAACACAGATACAAGCAAGATGTCTGAACCAGAATTTAGAATCACGATAATAACAATACTAGCTGGAGTCAAAAATAGATTGGAATCCTTTTCTGCAGAGATAAATGAAGTAAAAAATATCCAGGATGAAATTAAAAATGCTGAGTTGCAATCACAGATGGATGCAGTGGCGGCAAGGATGGATGAGGCAGAACAGAGAATCAGCTATATAGAGGAAAAACTTATAGAGAATAATGAAGCAGAAAAAAAAGAGGGAGATTAAGACAAAAGAGCACGATTTAAGAATTAGAGAAATCAGTGACTCATTAAAAAGGAACAACATCAGAATTATAGGGGTCCCAGAAGAGGAAGAGAAAGAAATAGGGGTAGAAGTGTTATGTGAGCAAATCATAGCGAAAAACTTTCCTAACCTGGGGAAAAACACAGACATCAAAATCTAGGAAGCACAGAGGACCCCCATTAGATTCAACAAAAACTGACCATCCACAAGGCATATCATAGTCAAATTCACAAAATACTCAGGCAAGGAGAAAATCATGAAAGCAGCAAGGGAAAAAAAGTCTCTCACACACAAGAGGACACAGATCAGGTTTGCAGCAGACCTATGCACAGAAACTTGGCAGGCCAGAAAGGAGTGGCAGGATATATTCAATGTGCTGAATCAGAAACATAGGCAGCCAAGAATGCTTTATCCAGAAAGGCTGTCATTCGAAATAGAAGGAGACATTAAAAGTT
Organism: Panthera pardus; assembly: GCF_024362965.1. NCBI lineage: Eukaryota > Metazoa > Chordata > Mammalia > Carnivora > Felidae > Panthera > Panthera pardus. Next base: position 84,296,587 of record NW_026526655.1, on the reverse strand, counting down.
TCCCAGACAAACGAAAACTGAAGGAGTTTGTGACCACTAAACCAGCCCTGCAAGAAATTTTAAGGGGGACTCTCTGAGGGGAGAAAAGATGAAAATATATATATATATATATATATATATATATATATATATATATATGTATCAAAAGCCACAAATATTAGAAAGGACCAGAGAACACCACCAGAAACTCCAACTCTACAAGCATCATAATGACAATAAATTCATATCTTTCAGTACTCACTCGAAATGTCAATGGACTCAATGCTCCAATCAAAAGACATAGGGTAACAGAATGGATAAGAAAACAATATCCATCTCTATGCTGTTTACAAGAGACCCACTTTAGACCTAAAGACACCTTCAGATTGAAAATAAGGGGATGGAGAACCATCTATTATGCTAATGGTGAACAAAAGAAAGCCGGAGTAGCCATACATATATCAGACAATCTAGACTTTAAAATAAAGACTGTATCAAGAGATGCGGAAGGGCATTATATCATAATCAAGGGGTCTATCCACCAAGAAGACCTAAGAATTGTAAACATTTATGCGCCAAGTGTGAAAGCACCCAAATATATAAATCAATTAATCACAAACAAAGAAACTCACTGATAGTAATACCACGATAGTAGGAGACTTCAACACCCCACTCACAGCAATGGACAGATCATCTAAGCAAAAAATCAACAAGGAAACAATGGCTTTGAATGACACACTGGACCAGATGGACTTAACACATATATTCAGAACATTTCATCCTAAAGCAGTAGAATACACATTCTTCTCCAGTGCACATGGAACATTCTCCAGAATAGACCATATACTGGGACACAAATCAGCCCTCCCTCAGCAAGTACAAAAAGATAGAGATCATACCATACCAGATCGAGATCATCTGCATATTTTCAGACCACAGTGCTATGAAACTCAAAATCAACCACAAGAAAAAATTTGGAAAGGTAACAAATACTTGGAGACTGAAGAACATCCTACTAAAGAATGAATGGGCTAACCAAGCAGTTAAAGAGGAAATTAAAAAGTATATGGAAGTCAATGAAAATGATAACACCACAACCCAAAACCTCTGGGATGCAGCAAAGGCTGTCATAAGAGGAAAGTATATAGCAATCCAGGCCTTCCTAAAGAAGGAAGAAAGATCTCAGATACACAACCTAACCTTAAGCTTTAAGGAGCTGGAATAAGAACAGCAAATAAAACCCCAAACCAGCAGAAACAGTAAATAATAAAGATTAGTGCAGAAATTAATGCTATCGAAACAAACAAACAAAACAGTAGAAAGCTGGTTCTTTGAAAAAATTAACAACATCGATAAACCACTAGCCAGTTTGATCAAAAAGAAAAAGGAAGGGACCCAAATAAATAAAATCAAGAATGAAAGAGGAGAGATCACAACCAACACAACTGAAATAAAAACAATAATAAGAGAATATTATGAGCAATTATATGCCAATAAAATGGGCAATCTGGAAGAAATGGACAAATTCCTAGAAACATATACACTACCAAAACTGAAACAGGAAGAAATAGAAAATTTGAACAGACCCATAACCAGTAAGGAAATCGAATTAGTAATCAAAAATCTGCCAAGAAACAAGAGCCCGGGGCCAGATGGCTTTCCAGGGGAATTCTACCAAACATTTAAGGAAGAGTTAACACCTATTCTCTTGAAGCTGTTCCAAAAAATAGAATGGAAGGAAAACTTCCAAACTCTTTCTATGAAGCCAGCAGTACCTTGATTCTAAAATCAGACAGAGACTCCACAAAAAGGAGAACTATAGACCAATTTCCCTGATGAACATGGATGCAAAAATCCTCAACAAGATATTAGTCAACCGGATCCAACAATACATTAAAAAAATTATTCACCACGACCGAGTGGGATTTATATCTGGGATGTAGCGCTGGTTCAATATCCTCAAAACAATTAACGTGATTCATCATATCAATAAAAGAAAGGACAAGAATCATATGATCCTCTCAATAGATGCAGAGAAAGCATTTGACAAAATACAGCATCCTTTCTTGATAAAAACCCTCAAAAAAGTAGGGATAGAAGGAGCATACCTCGACATGATAAATGCCATATATGAGTGACCCAATGCTAATATCATCCTCAATGGGGAAAAACTGAGAGCTTTCCCTCTATGATCAGGAACAAGACAGGGATGTCCACTCTCACCACTGTTATTCAACATAGTATTGGAAGCCTTAGCTTCTGCAATCAGACAACACAAAGAAATAAAAAGCATCCAAATTGGCCAGGAGAAGGTCAAACTTTCACTCTTCACAGATGACATGACACTCTATATGGAAAACCCAAAAGATCCCACCAAAATCTGCTAGAATTGATCCATGAATTCAGCAAAGTTGCAGGAATATAAAACCAACGCACAGAAATCGGTTGCATTCCTATATACCAACAATGAAGCAACAGAAAGAGAAATCAAAGAATCAATCCCATTTACAGTTGCACAAAAACCCATAAGGTATCTAGGAATAAATCTAACCAAAGTGGTGAAAAATCTATACACTGAACACTATAGAAAGCTTATGAAAGAAATTGAAAAATACACAAAAACTATGGAAAACGATTCCATGCTCCTGGATAGGAAGAACAAATATTGTTAAAATGTCGATACTACCCAAAGCAATCTACATATTCAAGGCAATCCCTATCAAAATAACACCAGCATTCTTCACAGAGCTAGAACAAATAATCCTAAAACTTGTATGGAACCAGAAAAGACCCGAATAGCCAAAATAATCTTGAAAAAGAAAACCAAAGCAGCAAGCATCACAATCCCAGACTTTAAGCTATACTACAAAGCTGTAATCATCAAGACAGTATGGTACTGGCACAAGAACAGACACTCAGATCGATGGAACAGAATTGAGAACCCCGAAATGGACCCGCAAACATATCGCCAACTAATCTTTGACAAAGCAGGAAAGAATATCCAATGGAATAAAGACAGTCTCTTCAGCAAGTGGTGCTGGGAAAACTGGACGGTGACATGCCGAAGAATGAACCTGGACCACTTTCTTACAACATACACAAAAATAAACTCAAAATGGATGAAAGACGTCAATGTAAGACAGGAACCCATCAAAATCCTCGAGGAGAAAGCAGGCAAAAACCTCTTTGATCTTGGCCGCAGCAACTTCCTACTCAACACGTCTCCGGAGGCAAGGGAAATAAAAGCAAAAATGAACTACTGGGACCCCATGAAAATCAAAAGCTTCTTCACAGTGAAGGAAACAATCAGAAAAACTAAAAGGCAACTGACAGAATGGGAGAAGATATTTGCAAATGACATACCAGCTAAAGGGTTAGTATCCAAAATCTGTAAAGAACTTATCAAACTCGACACCCAAAAAATAAATAATCCAGTGAAGAAATGGGCAAAAGACATGAATAGACACTTCTCCAAAGAAGACGTCCAAATGACACATGAAAAAATGCTCAACATCACTCATCATCAGGGAAATACAAATCAAAACCACAATGAGATGCCACCTCCCACCTGTGAGAATGGCTACATTAACAACTCAGGCAACAACAGATGTTGGCAAGGATAGGGAGAGAGAAGATCTCTTTTGCACTCCTGGTGGGAATGTAAACTGGTGCAGCCACTGTGGAAAACAGTATGGAGGTTCCTCAAAAAATTAAAAACAGAACTACCCTATGACCCAGCAATTGCCCTACTAGGTATTTACCCAAGGGATACAGGTATGCTGTTTCAAAGGGGCACATGCACCCCAATGTTTATAGCAATGCTATGAACAACAGCCAAAGTATGGAAAGAGCCCAAATGTCCATCGATGGATGAATGGATAAAGAAGATATGGGATATATATACAGTGGCGTATTACTCGGCAATCAAAAAGAATGAAATCTTGCCATTTGCAACTATGTGGATGGAACTGGAGTGTATTATGCTAAATGAAATTAGTCAGAGAAAGACTAAAATCATATGACTTCACATATATGAGGACTTTAAGAGACAAAACAGATGATAATAAGGGAAGGGAAACAAAAATAATATAAAAACAGGGAGGGGGACAAAACAGAAAAGACTCATAAATATGGAGAACAAACTGAGGGTTGCTGGAGGGGTCGTGGGAGGGGGGGGATGCACTGAATGGGTAAGGGGCACTAAGGAATCTACTCCTGAAATCATTGTTGCTCTATATGCTAACTAATTTGGATGTAATTTTTAAAAAATAAAAAATAAAATTTAAAAAATACTTTTTGTTCTATTACATATACTCATGCTTCATACACTAGGCTGCATATTCCCCTTAAAATTTGTCATTCTTGTTTTTATATTATTAACCTCTTCTGATGTTAAAGATAATTTCATTGATTTTCAAAATCAATATATCCCCTTGTTTTTATCTTCTTTTTTGAGTTTACTGAAGAAGGCCTTTGCCTTTAAATTATTGATGCCCTCTCAGCCATGCCCTGTCAGGATATGAACCCTTTGATTAAATTCTTTGCCTCCGATATGGCAATCTTTAATCTAACATTTATATTTAGCTTTTCCAGTAGTTTCATATCGCTGCTGAATACTTCTTCAAGTCCTCTCCATTTTCCACTGGGTTTTAAAAATATATTATTCATAGTCATTTTTAAAACCCTGTGTGATAGATTAAATATTTGGGCTATGGCTAAGCCTCAAATAAGTTGCTTTATTTGTTTACAGTAAGTTGTTTTTTCTTTTCTGTCTTGTTTTTTAAGGTTTGCTTTTTACTTATTGATTAAACACTGAATGTGATTTGTAGCATGATATTTGAAAACATGGTCACACTTCTTCTTTCAGACCTTTAATGTGAGTTAGGAGTTAATCTAGTTAGGAATTGGTTTGGGTTTGGCTTGTCTCTTTCTTCTCCCATACACATGCACACACACACACACACACACACACACACACACACACACACAAACTCGTGCACATACATATGGGTGCACACACACACACCCCACATTACCTATATTTCATCATATCATCAGATTGATTAAAGAATAAATATCAAGACAGAGATTAACTAAAGGCAATATGAGTAGATACTTATCTGATATTCAAAATCAGTCAAAAAAATTACCTAACGTGAAACATGAAGATAATAGTGTAAAAAAAAGTGAATCCAAGAGTTATGACACATTATAAAACAGTCTAAGATACATATAATTGTAGTTACAGAAGGAGAGAAAGAGGTAAAGCAGAAAAAAAATTTGAGGAAATCATAAATGCGAACTTTCCAAATTTAATGAAAGAAAATAAACCATGTATCCAAGAGCTTTAGACAACCCCATGAAAAAAAAAGAACTATAATAATAATAATAATAATAATACATAGTCAAACTGCTGAAGGGCAGCCAAAGAAAGTTAAGGGTATAAGAAACATTACATACAGAGAAGTAATGATAAAAATAAGAGAAAACTTTTAATTAAAATGATACAAGCCAAATTTTCAATGGAATGACGTATTTACTAAAAGTAAAATACTAAAAGAAAGAAAACTGTCAACTCTAGATACTATATCCATAAATATAGATAAAATATAGATAAATAAATAAATATAGATAAATAAAAAAGTATTATTCTAAAATAAACTCAAATAAAAAAAAATTTCAAACAAACAAAAGCTGAGTGAATGTATTTCCAGCTGATTGTGCTACAAGATATACTCATGAGGGGCTCGTGGGTAGCTCAGTTGGTTAAACGTCTCACTTCAGCTCTGGTCATGATCTTGTAGTTTGAGGGTTGGATCCCTGCATTGAGCTCTGCGCTGACAGACCCTGGAGCCTGCTTCAGATTCTGTGTCTCCCTCTCTCTGCCCCTTCCTCTCTCTCTCTCTCTCTCTTACAAAAATAAATAAATATTTTAAAAAAGATATGTTCATGAATTTTCTTAAGTAGAAGCATTATAATTGCATATTAAAGTATTGATTTGTACAAAAAAATTAAGAGTGGTAGAAATGGTAAAAATGAAAGTAAACACAAGAATCATTATTTCCTGGGGTGTCTGGGTGGCTCAGTCGGTTAAGCATCTGACTTTGGTTCAGGTCATGATCTCTGGGTTTGTGAGTTCAAGCCCCATGTCGGGCTCTGTGCTGACAGCTCAGAGCCTGGAGCCTGCTTCGGATTCTGTGTTTCCCTCTCTCTCTTTCCCTCCCCCGCTCGTGCTCTGTCTCTCTGTGTCTCAAAAATAAATAAGCATTAAAAAAAGGAATCATTATTTCCTTAGTTTTCATTACTTCAAAAAATCATTTATCTAATGCAAAGTAGTAATAATTTATTGTGGGTTTCTAAAATATTTAGAATTAAAATGTGTGATAAAATGACATAATTTGTGGGAGGGGAGAAAAGAAAATGTTTTTCAATGCACTAGTGTAAAGTACTATAACATATTTATATTTATATACTTACATATACTTCTATATATTTACATATATTTAGTACATATGCCATGTATGACACATATATGTCTACTCATGATATTAAAATCTACTGGATACTTCCTTCTTTTTTTCTGTTGAGACATTACTTTTCCTAAAGAGGTGTGTTAAGTTCTTTATCTATATGATATCTTATTGCTTTCATTCAATGTTTCCAATGGGTTTTATTCACTTTTCAATTTAAATTTTATTTCTTTTTTTTTTTTTTTGCTATTTTGTGGTCATTGGATGGACAAATAGTTGAATGTTACACTTGCTATTGTTATCCTTTCTCTTGTTGTATTTCACATTTCAAATGTGTACTTACTGTTTTCCATATTAGTTTCTTAAACATGTTAACGTTTATGTCCTCTCTCAAATAAGCGAGAGTTTTCACTCATAGGAGCTTCCCTTATTCTCCTTTTTCCCATGCCCAGTGTTAAGTTCAAAGTTTATTTATTTATTTATTTTTTTTCAATATATGAAATCTATTGTCAAATTGGTTTCCATACACCACCCAGTGCTCATCCCAAAAGGTGCCCTCCTCAATACCCATCAACCACCCTCCCCTCCCTCCCACCCCCATCAACCCTCAGTTTGTTCTCACTTTTTAAGAGTCTCTTATGCTTTGGCTCTCTCCCACTGTAACCTCTTTTTTTTCCCCTTCCCCTCCCCCATGGGTTTCTGTTAGGTTTCTCAGGATTCACATAAGAGTGAAAACATATGGTATCTGTCTTTCTCTGTATGGCTTATTTCACTTAGCATAACACTCTCCAGTTCCATCCACGTTGCTACGAAAGGCCATATTTTATTCTTTCTCATTGCCACGTAGTACTCCATTGTGTATATAAACCACAATTTCTTTATCCATTCATCAGTTGATGGACATTTAGGCTCTTTCCACAATCTGGCTATTGTTGAGGGTGCTGCTATAAACATTGGGGTACAAGTGTCCCTACGCATCAGTACTCCTGTATCCCTTGGGTAAATTCTTAGCAGTGCTACTGCTGGGTCATAGGGTAGGTCTATTTTTAATTTTTTGAGGAACCTCCACACTGTTTTCCAGAGCGGCTGCACCAATTTGCATTCCCACCAACAGTTCCCGTTTCTCCACATCCTCACCAGCATCTATAGTCTCCTGATTTGTTCATTTTGGCCACTCTGACTGGCGTGAGGTGATATCTCAGTGTGGTTTTGATTTGTATTTCCCTGATGAGGAGTGACGTTGAGCATCTTTTCATGTGCCTGTTGGCCATCTGGATGTCTTCTTTAGAGAAGTGTCTATTCATGTTTTCTGCCCATTTCTTCACTGGGTTATTTGTTTTCTGGGTGTGGAGTTTGGTGTGCTCTTTATAGATTCTGGATACTAGCCCTTTGTCCAATATGTCATTTGCAAATATCTTTTCCCATTCCGTTGGTTGCCTTTTAGTTTTGTTGGTTGTTTCCTTTGCTGTGCAGAAGCTTTTTATCTTCATAAGGTCCCAGTAGTTCATTTTTGCTTTTAATTCCCTTGCCTTTGGGGATGTGTCGAGTAAGAAATTGCTACGGCTGAGGTCAGAGAGGTCTTTTCCTGCTTTCTCCTCTAGGGTTTTGATGGTTTCCTGTCTCACATTCAGGTCCTTTATCCATTTTGAGTTTATTTTTGTGAATGGTGTGAGAAAGTGGTCTAGTTTCAACCTTCTGCATGTTGCTGTCCAGTTCTCCCAGCACCATTTGTTAAAGAGACTCTTTTTCCATTGGATGTTCTTTCCTGCTTTGTCAAAGATGAGTTGGCCATACGTTTGTGGATCTAGTTCTGGGGTTTCTATTCTATTCCATTGGTCTATGTGTCTGTTTTTGTGCCAACACCATGCTGTCTTGATGATTACAGCTTTGTAGTAGAGGCTAAAGTCTGGGATTGTGATGCCTCCTGCTTTGGTCTTCTTCTTCAATATTACTTTGGCTATTCGGGACATTTTGTGGTTCCATATGAATTTTAGGATTGCTTGTTGTAGTTTCGAGAAGAATGCTGGTGCAATTTTGATTGGGATTGCATTGAATGTGTAGATAGCTTTGGGTAGTATTGACATTTTGACAATATTTATTCTTCCAATCCATGAGCAGGGAATGTCTTTCCATTTCTTTATATCTTCTTCAGTTTCCTTCATAAGTTTTCTATAGTTTTCAGCATACAGATCTTTTACATCTTTGGTTAGATTTATTCCTAGGTATTTTATGCTTCTTGGTGCAATTGTGAATGGGATCAGTTTCTTTATTTGTCTTTCTGTTGCTTCATTGTTAGTGTATAAGAATGCAACTGATTTCTGTACATTGATTTTATATCCTACGACTTTGCTGAATTCATGTATCAGTTCTAGCAGACTTTTGGTGGAGTCTATCGGATTTTCCATGTATAATATCATGTCATCTGCAAAAAGTGAAAGCTTGACTTCATCTTTGCCAATTTTGATGCTTTTGATTTCCTTTTGTTGTCTGATTGCTGATGCTAGCACTTCCAACACTATGTTAAACAACAGCGGTGAGAGTGGACATCCCTGTCGTGTTCCTGATCTCAGGGGAAAAGCTCTCAGTTTTTCCCCATTGAGGATGATGTTAGCTGTGGGCTTTTCATAAATGGCTTTTATGATCTTTAAGTATGTTCCTTCTATCCTGACTTTCTAGAGGGTTTTTATTAAGAAAGGGTGCTGAATTTTGTCAAATGCCTTTTCTGCATCGACAGGATCATATGGTTCTTATCTTTTCTTTTATTAATGTGATGTATCATGTTGATTGATTTGCGAATGTTGAACTAGCCCTGCATCCCAGGAATGAATCCCACTTGATCATGGTGAATAATTCTTTTTATATGCTGTTGAATTCGATTTGCTAGTATCTTGTTGAGAATTTTTGCATCCATATTAATCAGGGATATTGGCCTGTAGCTCTTTTTTTTTACTGGGTCTCTGTCTGGTTTAGGAATCACAGTAATACTGGCTTCATAGAATGAGTCTGGAAGTTTTCCTTCCCTTTCTATTTCTTGGAATACCTTGAGAAGGATAGGTATTATCTCTGCTTTAAACGTCTGGTAGAACTCCCCTGGGAAGCCCTCTGGTCCTGGACTCTTATTTGTTGGGAGATTTTTGATAACCGATTCAATTTCTTCGCTGGTTATGGGTCTGTTCAAGTTTTCTATTTCCTCCTGTTTGAGTTTTGGAAGGGTGTGGGTGTTCAGGAATTTGTCCATTTCTTCCAGGTTGTCCAATTTGTTGGCATATAATTTTTCATAGTATTCCCTGATAATTGTTTGTATCTCTGAAGGATTGGTTGTAATCATTCTATTTTCATTCATGATTTTATCTATTTGGGTCATCTCCCTTTTCTTTTTGAGAAGCCTGGCTAGAGGTTTGTCAATTTTGTTTATTTTTTCAAAAAACCAACTCTTGGTTTTGTTGATCTGCTCTACAGTTTTTTTAGATTCTATATTGTTTATTTCTGCTCTGATCTTTATTTTTTCTCTTCTTGTGCTGGGTTTAGGCTGCCTTTGCTGTTCTGCTTCTATTTCCTTTAGGTGTGCTGTTAGATTTTGTATTTGGGATTTTTCTTGTGTCTTGAGATAGGTCTGGATTGCAATGTATTTTCTCCTCAGGACTGCCTTCGCTGCATCCCAAAGCGTTTGGATTGTTGTATTTTCATTTTTGTTTGTTTCCATATATTTTTTAATTTCTTCTCTAATTGCCTGGTTGACCCACTCATTCGTTAGTAGGGTGTTCTTTAACCTCCATGCTTTTGGAGGTTTTCCAGACTTTTTCCTGTGGTTGATTTCAAGCTTCATAGCATTGTGGTCTGAAAGTATGCATGGTATAATTTCAATTCTTGTATACTTATGAAGGGCTGTTTTGTGACCCAGTATGTGATCTATCTTGGAGAATGTTCCATGTGCACTCGAGAAAAAAGTATATTCTGTTGCTTTGGGATGCAGAGTTCTAAATATATCTGTCAAGTCCATCTGATCCAATGTATCATTCAGGGCCCTTGTTTCTTTATTGACTGTGTGTCTAGATGATCTATCCATTTCTGTAAGTGGAGTGTTAAAGCCCCCTGCAATTACCACATTCTTATCAATAAGGTTGCTTATGTTTGTGAATAATTGTTTTATATATTTGGGGGCTCCCATATTCAGCACATAAACATTTATAATTGTTAGCTCTTCCTGATGGATAGACCCTGTGATTATTATATAATGCCCTTCTTCATCTCTTGTTACAGCCTTTAGTTTAAAATCTAGTTTGTCTGATATCAGTATGGCTACTCTGGCTTTCTTTTGGCTTCCAGTAACATGATAGATTATTCTCCATCCCCTCACTCTCAATCTGAAGGTGTCCTCAGGTCTAAAATGAGTCTCTTGTAGACAGCAAATAGATGGGTCTTGTGTTTTTATTCATTCTGATACCCTATGTCTTTTGGTTGGCGCATTTAGTCCATTTACATTCAGTGTTATTATAGAAAGATATGGGCTTAGAGTCATTGTGATGTCCGTAGGTTTCATGCTTGTAGTGATTTCTCTGGTACTTTGTCTCAGAGGATCCCCCTTATGATCTCTTGCAGGGCTGGTTTAGTGGTGACGAATCCTTCAGTTTTTGTTTATTTGGGAAGACTTTATCTCTCCTTCTATTCTAAATGACAGACTTGCTGGATAAAGGATTCTCGGCTGCATGTTTTTTTCTGTTGAACACATTGAAGATCTCCTGCCATTCCTTTCTGGCCTGCCAAGTTTCAGAAGAGAGATCGTTCACGAGTCTTATAGGTCTCCCTTTATATGTTAGAGCACATCTATCCCTAGCTGCTTTCAGAATTTTCTCTTTATCCTTGTATTTTGCCAGTTTCACTATAATATGTCATGCGGAAGATCGATTCAAGTTACATCTGAAGGGAGTTCTCTGTGCCTCTTGGATTTCAATGCCTTTTTCCCTCCCCAGATCAGGGAAGTTCTCAGCTATAATTTCTTCAAGTACCCCTTCAGCACCTTTCCCTCTCTCTTCCTCCTCTGGAATACCAATTATGTGTATATTATTTCTCTTTAGTGCATCACTTAGTTCTCTAATTTTCCCCTCATACTCCTGGATTTTTTAATCTCTTTTTCTCAGCTTCCTCTTTTTCCATAATTTTATCTTCTAGTTCACCTATTCTCTCCTTTGCCTCTTCAATCCGAACCATGGTTGTTTCTATTTTATTTTGCAGCTTGTTTATAGCATTTTTTAGCTCCTCCTGTCTGTTCCTTAGTCCCTTGAGCTTTGTAACAATAGATTCTCTACTGTCCTCTATACTGTTTTCAAGCCCAGCGATTAATTTTATGACTATTTTTCTAATTTCACTTTCTGTTTTATTGTTTAAATCCCTTTTGGTCAGTTCATTAGCTGTCATTATTTCCTGGAGATTCTTTTGAGGGGAATTCTTTCGTTTCGTCATTTTGGATAGTCCCTGGAGTGGTGCGGGACTAAGGGGAACTTCCCCTGTGCTGTTTTGAATAACTTGCGTTGGTGGGCGGGGCCGCAGTCAGACCTGATGTCTGCCCCCAGCCCACTGCTGAAGCCACAGTCAGACTGGTGTGTACCTTCTCTTTCACTCTCCTAGGGGTGGGATTCACTGTGGGGTGGCGTGGTCTGTCTGGGCTACTTGCACACTGCCAGGCTTGTGGTGCTAGGGATCTGGCGTATTAGCTGGGGTGGATCAGCAAGGTGCACAGGGGTGGGATGGGTAGGCTCAGCTCCCTTATCCTTCGGTGATCTGCTTCGGGAGGGGCCCTGCAGCACCGGGAGGGAGTCAGACCCGATGGAGGGATGGACCTGCAGAAGCACAGTGTTGGGTGTTTGCCCGGTGCAAGCAAGTTCCCTGGCAGGAACTGGTTCCCTTTGGGATTTTGGCTGGGGGATGGGCGAGGGAAATGGCACTGGTGACTGCCTTTGTTCCCCGCCAAGCTGAGCTCTGTCGCCTGGGGCTCAACAACTCTGCCTCCCGTTGTCCTCCAGCCTTTCCGCTCTCTGAGCAGAGCTGTTAACTTATAACCTTCCAGATGTTAAGTCCCGCTTGCTGTCAGAACAGACTCCATCTGGCCCCTCTGCTTTTGCCAGCCAGATTCGGGGGCTCTGCTTGGCCTGTGCGTTGCCCCTCTGCCGGCTCCCTCCCGCCGGTCTGTGTAGTGTGCACCGCCTGGCTGCCCTTCCTACCCTCTTCCATGGGCCTCTCATCTGTGCTTGGCTCCAGAGAATCCGTTCTGCTAGTCTTCTGGTGGTTTTCCGGGTTATTTAGGCCGGTGTGGGTGGAATCTAAGCGATCAGCAGGACGCGGTAAGCCCAGCGTCCTCCTACACCGCCATCTTCCCTCCGAGGGCTTCAACTTCTAAAGTTTAAACATTCTATTATCATGCTTAAGTTCTTTTTATATTTTTAGAACCAGTTCTTTCTTCAACAATAAACTTTTCAAATGACTTATCTACCATTCTTCACTATAACTAATATTCCTCCGAGGAGTACATCCTGAGGGTCTAATTGTGTTTTCTTTTCTTTTCTTTCCTTATATATCTTTTTTTTTTACAGCCTATGAATCTTTTATAACTGACAACTTAATCTTTCTTTTGTTTTATGACATTTTCAGCTAGAATTTCTTTTATTTTTTATCCTTCATTGTATGTTTTCCTTTTATTCAGGATCTTTGGTGATATGCATATTGGCTTTTCTTTTTTTTTTTAATATTTACTTATTTTTGAGACAGAGAGAGACAGATCATGAGCAGGGGAGGGACAGAGAGAGAAGGAGACACAGAATCTGAAACAGGTTCCAGGCTCCAAGCCATCAGCACAGACTGCGATGTGGGGCTCGAACTCACAAACCATGAGATTGTGACCTGAGCCAAAGTCATACACTTAACTGACTGAGCCACTCAGGCACCCCTACACACTGGCATTTCTAATTCTAGTTTCTGTGTTCACTCTTGAATTTTCTTAGAATGTAATTTCTCCTTGATTCAGTTTTGGCAAATTCCTTGACTTGATTTTTCAGCTTACACGTTTTGCCACTTGACTATATCCATTTGACTCTTCAAACTATCTAGTGAGTTCTTTATTTCAATAATTTTTATTTTATACTCAGATTGCTGCTTGTGTCATCTTTAAAGTCTTCTAACGCTGTTTTATGTTTTTCTTTAAGGATATTGTCTGTTTTAAGTCTTTTCTGCACCATTAACTCTGCTTTCTTGGTGGTAGGTTGTTCAGTGTACTCTCCTACTTTTATATGATTTCCTATAAAAATCAACATAAGTGGGGAATGACATTCCTTAAAAGCACCTTTAGCTTGACTGGGATACCACTGTTTTAAAACCCAACATAGTTAAAGTTTTGGATTGTTTTTCACTTTTAAAACTTTACATTGGGGCACCTGGGTGGCACAGTCGGTTAAGCGTCCGACTTCAGCCAGGTCATGATCTCGCGGTCCGTGAGTTCGAGCCCCGCGTCAGGCTCTGGGCTGATGGCTCGGAGCCTGGAGCCTGTTTCCGATTCTGTGTCTCCCTCTCTCTCTGCCCCTCCCCCATTCATGCTCTGTCTCTCTCTGTCCCAAAAATAAATAAAAAACGTTGAAAAAAAAATTTAAAAAAAAAATAAAACTTTACATGTATGTATGCTGAATTTTAAATTCTATACCTCCATGTGTTTTAAGGGTGCTCCATTTCAATATACAAAATATATCTCATCTTAGTTTTTGAAAACGTTTATATTCATGCAAATTATACTAGCACATTTCTTTAAAAAAAAGTGTATCCTTTTGTTGGATTTTACAAATAAGCATTTTTGTGACTTTGTTTTGATTTTTCCCCAATTAATTTAAATAGAAATAAATAGAGTTGAAAAGAGAATTGACCTCTCACACACTTAGAAAGAGATTTATTGCATCTTGTGGATACCGCTTAGCTGGAACCGTTCTCTCAATGGGAGGGAAGATAAAAACAAACAAACAAACAAACAAACAAACAAGAATTATCTTCTCTTGCAGAGATGTGTCAAATTAAATGTGCTAAGAGATGTGGTAAAGAATGTGAAGAATTAAAAATAATGCTTGGCTATTAGTGTTTTCTTCCTACTTTTGTTTACTCCTCTTGAATTATGCTTGATATTATTTGGGTATCAAGTTTTCTTATGGTTTGCAGTGAAGTCAAAATATATTTTACACAAATAAAAGAAAATATGGGGAAAAAGGCAGTGAAAACATGGCTCAGGGATAATATCCAAAGCTTATTTGTTTGTGAGATTTGGGGGCTTTGTAACTTAGAAAGCTCCTTGTGATGTATTAATTAACTGAAAACAGGAACGTATTGTGTCCAAACAGTGCATATATTGAGAGGGTGCCGTGTGCTGGGAGGGCCTAAGCAGGCAATTGTGTTGTGAAACCACAATGAAAAGACTCAGGCAGGAAACAGCTTTCCGAAAATTGCACCTTTTGATGTGTTGGTGACACGAAATTGATGGAGTTCGGTGGAATAATGACTTTAAACATTAATCCTTCCTTTCCTCAGACAGGCAGTATCTTGAGGTGCTCATTAGGTCTCATATGGAAAGAGGATTTAGCAAAAAAAATTTTTTTTACCTTTCACAAAACTGCTAAGTATTTTTGATATACATGATTATTCTGCTTGGGGGTTATCTGGAGCTGGTAAATCTGGGAGGAAGCAGGTCAGAATAACACCACTTGACTCCATGAGAATCTATACGGTGAGGTGCTATGTGGTGCATGGTGCACACTAACTCAGTGCTGACTGAGCCTCTGGTATTAATTTAATCTCAAAAGCAAAGCTTTTACGTTTGATCCACTGGCCTTCTCTTCACTACCTTGCAGCCAAAAGCTTTCTTTTATAATAACTGGGATTCTAGGTTCCTGGGGTGCCTCTGATATCATGGCTTTTAGAGGAACACCACCAGAAATGGTATAGTGCAGAGCAGTACAAACACAATGCTTTCAGTTAGTGTGCATATACTAGTTAGTTGCCAAGAGTTTTCAGATCAGCTTTAAGGAAGGTTGGTAGTTGTTTATTTTTAATGTTTTCACAGGGAATTCAATTTTCTTTTCCATTTGCAGCATTTATGAGAAAGGTATATAGGTGCCAATTACCTTTCCTATGTAATAAAGATTGGATAGTTGTTAAGTGAGTCAACATACCATCAAAGCCTCATTAATGAACAACTAGATGGCTGAACTTCATGCCTTTCCTTATACTATGTCTTAACTAATGTTGAAACAGGTGTTTGAATAAGAAAACTACTTTTGTGTGTGTATCTGTGTGTCTCTCTCTTTGTGTTTGTGTGTGTGTGTGTGTGTGTGTGTGTGTGTGTGTGTGTGATTTCACTGATGCATGATTCTCTAATAAAAAGAGTCATCATGTGGTGCAATCTAGCATTTTAGGATTAATACAGCCAAGACCAGGAATTGATTTAGGGTTAGAATGTATGAAAACATGGAAAAGGAGGGCTTGAAAAAGCTGGCTATCAAAATTTTAAAATTAAAGGTTTTATGATGGGCTAATTTTTAGATGGCTGTTTGTACTTCCAAAATAGTAGTAGAATTTTCCTTGCCTCAGACCTTGAAAGTGACCTTCCCCAGAAAGAGGATGGGAATGGAAGTTTCAGGAGTAATCTTTCTGCAAATAAATGGCCTATCTGACCTAATTGTGGGGTCTTTCTGTCTCTCTTTCTCTCTCTTTTCTACCACTTGGAGAAAAGCTGCGTGGGAAGCAAAAATTCCTCTTCTCACTATGTTTTGCACATTGTCAGAATTTATTAACACAGTATTTTCAAAAGAATGACAGGGTTATTAGACATTTCATGGCAGAAACTCAAAAACAATTCTGCATCCTGTTTGGTCAAAACTTGTAAAATTTTCAAGAACCACAGAAGCACAAGTGGCCTTCCAATGCATATGTTAAAGGCAGACCTGCCAAGATGATAGAACTTGAGATTGAAAGAGAAAAATGGAAAGTCAAGTGTATAAAGTCATATTATGCATTAGCATGTGTGGGGGGTAGATGCTATTATAATTTACGATAAACAAAGGCTCACAAAAATCCACAAATACCTTCATTTAGAAGGCCTAACCTATGGACACCCCATATGGAACATGGTCTGTGTCTATACCATGCCAGAAAAATTAAATATTTAAAAATAATATGAATAAATTTTGAAAATTTAGTCAGTAAATTGATTGATTATTTTTGCCTTTGGTATGTAAAAAAACTTGTCTATCCTCTTTTTTTTTTCCTAATGTTGACTAATAGTTTCATTGAATCAACTTAATTTGTATGTATATTATTCAACAATATGAATACAAAATAGCATTATTTATTGGCACACTAGTAGTTAAAGAGTCTTTGTTATCTAAACAGAAGCTATTGTGTTTCTTTAACTGAAAGACTTAGCTTAAGTTTTAGAGTTCAGTTTTCTTTTTACCAGGTTGCTATGAGCTCCTAGTGAAATTTCCTTTACCTTCCATTCTCTGGTTTCAAATAGATTGCTTTAGAAAAATCTAGGGGGGCACCTATGTGGTTCAGTCAGTTGAGCATCAGACTCTTCATATAGGCTCAAGTGATGATCTCAAGGTTCCCCCAGACACTTTGTGAGATCGAGCCCCAACTCCCCGCCCTTGAGCTCTGAACTGGCAACATGGAGCCTGCTTGAGATTCTCTCTCTCCCTCCCTCCCTCTCTCCCTCTGCCCCTAGTCCACTCATGCTTTCTCTCTCAAAATAAATAAACATTTTTTTTTAAATCTATGGAAAAATTAATCTGAAGAATAATAAAACAAGTTAAAATACATAGAATACAGGGGGACCTGGGAGGCTCAGGTGGTTAAGCCTCCAACTCTTGATCTCAGCTCAGGTCTTGATCTCACGTTTGTGAAATAGAGCCCCATGTCGGGCTCTGCACTGACAGTGTGGAGTCTGCTTGAGATTCTCTCTCTCTCCCTCTACCCCCCCACCACAACAAATACACTTTAAAAACATAGATAAAATACAGGTCACTGTTCAGCTTGAAGGGGAAAGGAGGGGATATTTGTTTTGCAGATGTATATTTATGTCCATATTTACATATTTCCCATGTATTAATTCATTAAATATTTAGTAAGTACTGATTTGTCTTGACCACAAGGTCTAGACCCTTACAGATACAGGAAACACAAAGATAAATATGACTTAGTTTCTATCATCAAGGAAAATGAGGCAAACAGTAGGAGAAAGATAGAAAAGAAATTTGGGAAAAGAAGGCTTAATTAACTTTATGACATAAGCCCATGTACATTAGAGTGGAATACCAGGAAGGTGGTGGACGAATCCACCAGGCCTTTTAAGGGGTGGAGCTGATCAGAGACACCTCAGTGATGAGGTATTTTGTTTGATTTTGAGCTGAAATCTATGGAAGTGTATGACAGGCCAAGAAAAGGGCACACTAGAAAAAGTCAGGTTAGTTTTACCATTATGGTCTAGAGCATAAGAACATACCTACAAGTGTAGGATGAGACAGTAAGAGAAAATACAGAGGTAAGATCTTAATTCATATAGAATGATTGTTAGCTTATGTCTGCAGCCAAGACCAATCATATGACAAAATTATGAAATAATGGATTTTCTTTTGTTATCTAAACTGCAGCTCTGCTGGTGAGACGCCCTATTTTTATAACCCAGAATTTCTTGCTACCAAGAGTGTTGTAATCTGTCAGTCCCCTTTCGAATTGCTTGTGCTTGGTTCTCACTCCATCCCATCTCTTCTACTTTGTGCTCCATTGCTTCTCACTTAGTGGTTGATGAAAAGCAATCTCATAAGCTAATTCTTACTAAGGTTTAATTACTTAACAGCTTGATTATTAAATCTCTAAGGGTATTTGGATTTTGAATAGAGGACTATTGGATGTTGTCTTAATTCAATACAATTAATGAGTGGGTTTTTTAGCAAAGGAAGACGTTTTGTTGGGGCACAAAAGGCAACAGAGAGGAGTATTCCAGAAATATTTTGTATTTTTGAGGAATCGCAAGCTCCCGCAGAAAAAGTATTGTATTTGGAGTTAAAATCCCATACATGCCACACCAGCTAAATTGTTCCTTTGGGTAAATCACTTTATGTCTTTGAGTCTCAGTTTTCTCATCTTTATAATAGAACAGTTATACTAGGAATGCTAGGATCAATTGAGAAGTAGGAAATTCTTTATGACATACAAATGTACATTATTATTATCATTCAGAAAAAAATTAGATTTACCTACATTAAAATAATTTTTTATTCCTAAGGTTTTGTTAATTCAATCAAGTGCCTATAAGGACAGCCACTAAAAAGATAGCTGGATTTGTAAATAATAAAGTTTATCTTGTATACATGTATATGAGCTTTCAAAATATATTGTTTTCATCTTAAAAGTTTTTTTTAAATAATCAACAAAACATGGAAAGAGGAACCCGTGAATAAGAACAAATTAAGAAATAAAAATACAGTATGGCCTTAAGGATGGCTCTAGGAAGAATAAAGATGCAAATTAATTCATAATTATAAAAATACAAAAGGAAAGTAAATGGGAATTTAAGTTGTTTATAGAATCAAAACACATGGTTAGATGTAGATATCTTACTTAGCACATATCATATAATTAGTATACAATAAGAAGAAAGGTAATTATTTAAATCCTATTGTCAAAGGTGGGAAAAAAAGATACAGTATTATTGCACTATTACAGGTAAAATAAAGTGATACAATCTACCAGGCAATTTGAGAGTCCTGATAAAAATTTAACATGCATGCATGACCCAATTAGCTTTGGGGTTTGGGGCTTTTTTTCTCATTAAACTTCTGTTTTAATGGGTTTCAAAATTCTGTGACAGATTTTTGGTCAAGTTGTCTCCATTAAAAAGTATGGATTTAAAAACTAATAGGTTGAAAGTGACACACACACACACACACACACACACACAAAACCAAATGGTGCGCAAAAGATTCTCCTTTCCTTCTGAAGGTTTTATGATATATTGCTATCATTAACCAGTCATTTACTATTAAACTTAAATGGTCAGTTGACACAAACAGCTCTGAGATGGTTCTTCTACCAGTTATTAAGACTGAGGTGGGGGTACCTGGGTGGCTCAGTCAGTTAAGCATCTGACTTCGGCTCAGGTCATGATCTCATGGTTCATGAGTCTGAGCCCTGTGCAGGTTCTGTACTGACAGCTCAGAGCCTGGAGCCTAGTTCAGATTCTGTGTCTCCCTCTCTCCCTGCTCCTCCCCCACTTGCACTCTAAAAAATAAACATTTAAAAAACTTTAAAAAAGAGACTGGGATGGCAGGTATTGGAGATTATATTTATTTAGCCTTCTAAGCTTTCTGAGCAGACTTGGTGACCTTGCCAACTCCAGCTGCCTTCTTGTCCACTGTTTTGATGATACCCATAGCAACCGTCTGTCTCATGTCATGAACAGCAAAATGGCTGAAGTCCTCAACACACATAGGCCTACCAGGAGCCATATCAATGATGGCAGCAGCACTAGATTTCAGGAACTTGGGGCCATCTTCAAGCTTTTTTCCAGAACAACAGTCAATCTCCTTCAGCTCAGCAAACTTGCGAGTGATGTGAGGTGTGTGACAATCCAGCATAGAAACATATCTATCACTGATTTGGCCTGGATGGTTTAGGATAATCATCTGAGCCATGAAGCCAGCTGCTTCCCCTGGTGGGTCATTTTTGCTGTCACCAGCCACATTGCCACAATGAACACCTTTGACAGATATGTTCTTGACATCGAAGCCCATGTTGTCCCCAGGAAGAGGCTCACTCAAAGCTTCGTGGGCATTTCAACAGACTTCAGTTGTAACATGGACTGGAGCAAAGGTTGACCACCATGCCTGGTTTAAGAATACCAGTCTCCACTCAGCCCACAGGGACAGAACAAATATCACCAATTTTGTAGACATCCTGGAGGGGCAGACACAAAGGCTTGTCAGCTGGATGAGCTGGTGGCAGAATGCAATCCAGACTTTCAAGCACTGTGGTTCCACTGTCCTTGCCATCTTTATGGGTGACTTTCCATCCCTTGAACCAAGGCATGTTAACACTTGGCTTTAGCATGTTATAACTATTCCAACCAGAAATTGGCATGAATGCTACTGTGTTGGGGTTGTAGCCAATTTTCTTAATGTAGGTGCAGACTTCTTTAATGATTTCCTCATAACTCTTCTGGCTGTAGGGTGGCTCAGTGGAATCCATTTTGTTAACACCAACAATTAGTTGTTTTACATTCACTGCATAAACCAGAAGGGAGGGCTCACAGATCTGCCCATTCTTGGAGATACCTGCTTCAAGTTCACCAACACCAGCAACAACAATCAGGACAACACAGCCTGAGATGTGCCTGTAGTCATGTTTTTGATAAAGTCTCTGTGTCCCGGGGCATCAATGATGGTCACATAATACTTGCTGGTCTGGAATTTCCAGGGAGATATCAATGGTGATACCACGTTCACGTTCAGCTTTCAGTTTATCCAAGACCCAGGCATTCTTGAAGGAGCGCTTTCCCATCTCAGCGCCTCTTTCACATTTTTTTTTTTGATGGTTCTTTTGTTGCTACCATCACATGTGTGCATCAGATGACCAGTAGTGGTAGACTTGCATGAGTCTACGTGTCCAATGACAACGATGCTGATTTGAGTCTTTTCCTTTCCCCATTTGGTTTAGGTTTAGAGGTGGTTTTCATGACACCTGTGCTCTGGAAGCAAATCCTTTGGCTGCTGTTAATGTTTTTGTTTTTCATACAAGTATGTGAGTGCACAAGGCATCTTAGTTTCTAACGGTGATTGTTTAGAGACAACTGAATATCTTTCTGTAGAGAAATCTTTAAAACAATTTCAAAACAGAAAAGGAGAGAATGCAACAGATAAAGTTCTGGTAAAAGAGCAGCTACCTCACAAAAAGCTCATGATTTTCGGGCAGAAGAATATTGCTTGTGAGCTCACTGAAAAGTGGATGCAACTGGAGAGACTTCATACATGATATTTTGGAAATCATTTGGAAAATGCAAGATAAAACAAGAGAAAATTAAGTAATTGCTCTCCTTTACATAAAAGGGGATTTGTGGTTTCTAGACTCAATAAGCATAAGTATGAGATCTATTCCACAAACCTATATCATGAATTTTCAGATATGTATGTTGTTATCATTTTGATACGTTACTAAGACATTTTTGTTTAAACTAATGTGATTTATTTTCTTGACAGATTTGTTAGGCTGGTGGATCAAAGAAATGCCACACACAGCTTATATTTTCACTCAAGCAAGGCATTTGGCAAAATCTCTGATTCTCTGAGATCACTGGGGAGTAAGGTCTTAACAATCACTTAGGAAATACCTTTGGAATGTGAATGTGGGACACAGAGAAAGTATCATTGCTAGTAGTATGGGCAGAATGTAACCAACAGAGAAAATACAGGCAGTGAGCTAGCATCTAAACTTTGAAATCAAACCTGAATATGAACCCAGGTTCAGAAAATGCCTTACCTATTCAATGATCTGTCAATTTGGTGTTGTTTAATCTCTCTCCAGCCCTCAGTTTTTTTCTTATGTCATTTGAGAATTAAAACATTGCCTACCTTAAGGTCATTGGGAAAACTCAGAGGACTGAATGACCAGTAAGTGCTTAGTAAGATGACCAGCATCAAGTATTATGATATTAAAATGAATACACAGAAGATACAATTAATTAGAAGCACTTGGGCAGAGTAACAAAGAGTCTTTATGTCTTTCCACAACAGTAGCAGCAGAGGCAGAAAAAATTTGAATTACCATAATATCATATACTGCAAGGAAGAAAGAAGGATCTTCCCAAGAAGGATGATGAGCACAGGACATTCTCCTTTGGACTAAAGAAAATTGGAATTGAGACACGCTATTGATTATTTACAGAAATCTTTATTTTTTTCTCTAAGACGCTTGTTGTATAACTTCTCAGTTTTCAATATTTAACATCTACTACAAGTACACTTCAAATAAATATTCAATATCTAACATAAATTCGGAATATGTGTTTCTTATCTCCTAAGAGAGTGTAACATAATTACTAAATAAAAACTCAAAAGGATGAATTGTTTCAAACTAACAAAATAAATATAAAAGTGTGGTGAAATGTTGCCACAACTTTAGGCAGGGTCCTCAACTTCTTGTGACTTTCTTATTGTTGTTTATATGTAGATAAAATTAGGGATAATTATGTGATTTTAAATAATTTAATCAAGATAAAATGATTAGCATGGTCATTGGCTAACAATGAACAACCATGAAAATGAATGCGGTTTTCATTATTATCAGATGAAGAAATTAATAAACACCTAATATTTAGAACAGAGAGGAGTGGTTCATTTTAAAACCCTAAATAGGGGACACCTGGGTGGCTCAGTCGGTTAAGAGTCCGACTTCGGCTCAGGTCATAATCTTATGGTTTGTGAGTCCAAGCCTGGCATTGGGCTCTGTGTTGACAGCTCAGAGCCTGGACCCTGCTTCGGATTCTGTGTCTGCCTTTCTCTCTCTCTGATCCACCCTTCCTTGTGCTCTGTGTCTCTCTGTCTCTCAAAGACAAATAAACGTTAAGAAAATTAAAAAAAAAAACAAACCCTAAATATTGTACTCAATGGCAAGTGCACTGTGATCCAAGAGCATAAAAACACAGTGAAATACATCATGGGATCTCTTATTGTATTAAATAGAAGTATGGTGTTTTCATTAAGAGAAATAATTGTTTCACTTTATACAGTTAAGATATCATCTAGGAAATTTCATTCTGGTAGTAATATTTAAGAAGGACTTGAACAAACAATAGAGATAGCAAAGAAGCTGGAGCATTTAATGACTTGATTTGGAAAAGGGAAACACTGAAAGGGAAAAGTAATGCTTATCTTCTGGTATCTAAAGAGTTCGTACTGGGAATGTGCAATAAATTAGGATTAAGTGGAGAAAGTTGTAGGAATCAGATTTTGAGCAAACATACAGACAAATATCTAGTAGTAGATTTGTCTGACAGCTCAATGATGTTTTAGGGATTGGAATCTTCATTTTTGACCAGCTTTTAGTGATCTTCTTTCATACGAAATAAGGGAAGGTGGTACACAAGATGCTTGCTACCAATTTCCCATTCAGAACCTAAGGCATATATTCTCAGCCAGCCAAGGACTCTTCCTCACTGGAGCACAGGTATCCTTTAATCTATAATCCTGATAGAATCCCTTAAATGGCATTTTAGACAGCGACTGCCAATCACTTAGTATGCCATTTCTGTCTAAATGATCTCTAAGGTTATTTAAATTCTAATACCTCATGATATTAGTGTTTAGACCATATTTTTTCACATAGAATACAGGTCATTATGTCTGCCATTTACTTATATAAAAATAAAGGGAGTAAAATTTTCAACCAACATTGTAATGTCTTATTCCTAACAATAAATGATTTTGAGATAATTCTCATTTCTCAACAGAACCACCAGATGGTATGTTTTCTAGACAAGTCATATTTATAACAATGTATTTTTACATTTTGCAATACAACATAAAGCCTAATAATAAGATCTGAATTCTGCAAATACTAGACAAATCTGCAAGTATAACATTCTTCTCTCCTAGCGAACATCCTGTGAATTCATAAATATTTACATATTACAAGTTATAATTATGTAGCACTGGGGAAAAGGGAAAATGTAACTGTATATTTATATCTATAAGAATATAAAAGAACATTCATAAATTACAAATGTGCATTGTTCTAAGAAAAGTACCTACTGAGCTTTTGTATCTTAAGGCCAATACATAAGACATGTCTCTCCATCCCCCCCAACACTGGAATAAAAAATTATAATTGTAAGTTTGAATGACTATTGATTGCTTATTATAGTTTCTATTAATAGTTATAAATGATTATGTATGAGCACATCATTGTAGGTATTTGATAATGTAGAAGGGAAAGTTTGTATTGCTACAGGGATAATCCTCCTTAAGAAACTGACAAGCATTATTATAAAAAATACTGCAAAGTATGTATTTGCTCTAAAACAATTACCTAAAATAGTGCATTTAAATGCTATCTTCTTCTTGCTTTTCATACTAGGCATTCCACAGTAAATTCTATATCACAGATTAATCTGCCCATTAATAAATTTCTGCTAAATAAAAGTGAATTTTTTAGAAATCTGTGATGCATATAACAGATTAGCTTTGAGTTATTCCAAAGCTTTAAAAAATGAAAAGTAATAAATGTTCCCTACACTTTCGCATTATTTTCTACAGAAATAATCATCATTTACATTTGTTTTTTATTTTAGTTTTCATATGCTCCTTTTCCTACCATTTTCACTACAAAATGTTCCAACAATTTAATTATTTCATACCTACATTTTTATGCACATCTCTGCAGGTACATTTATGTATTAGAGTAAATTCAGGTCTTAAATAGTCTCACCTCTGAGGTTGACAGCTCTTATGTGGCAGTGACCTCCAGTCATCTGATCAAATTTTGGGTTACTTACTAGTTATAATCAAATATATTCTCATCTCTTATTTGAACAAATCATACAGAAATTGAATACAATTTTTATGAACACTAGCAATATGTTCACTTCCCTGATAATTTTGACATTAAAATTCCATCTTAATAATCCCATCCTTCAGGCTTTGCAGACTCTTAAGGTATTAAAGCAAAAATTATCCTAAGCAGTTAGATTATAATGTATTTAAAGATTAGACATTTCATGTTGAATATTAACTGCTCCACTTCCCAGGAAAAGAAAACTATGCTGATTTTCTTCTTCTACAATTTATACATTTCAAAGGCCAGCTATCCAAGTTTCAAATCATATTGCAGGAAAACATACTTAAAATGACTTGAATGTTCCATAGAGTTTCAAAGTATAAGTAACAGCATATTAAGATACATTAGAAATATTTACAGCAATTATTTAATTTTATTTCAAAATAACATACCATAGAGTTATTAAAAATTTAACTATAGCCAATACTTCATAGATAGAATATTACTTAACTAAAGTTGTTAAATTCTCTATTGAAAAAACTAAATATGCACCTTGTTAGGTATTAGGTAGATATTTATTGAATATGCCCTTTGTAATGTAGAATGAGAGAAATTAAAGACAAATGTGAACTAGCAGATGAGGAAATGACCTATTGTATTGTTTCTTAGGATTAAAGAGATAATGAAATGTCATCTATTACTTCTTTTTACTTCTGGAAATTATTAATATGATCAGTTCATAAGGATGAAAGCCTGTCCTAGTTTGAATTTCTCTAAAGAACAAAATTTTGAGCCCATCCGTACACTTCATAAGTGGTAACTTAAACAAAAGTCAACATTTTTTTTTTTCTAAATCTTGTCTTGGTTCTTTGGCCAAGGTTCTAGAAGGTATGACAAACATGTTCAGGATGACAAACATTTACTCACATACAACTTAAAGAAAAAAAGGTGCTATGAATGTTTGTGCCTTTCTCACAAATTAATATTCATATATTTAAACCTAATTTCCAACATGATGGTATTTGGAGGTGGGCTTTGGGTGGCCATGAGGATGGAGCCCTCATGAATGAGATTAGTGCCTTTGTATAAGAGACCCCAGAGAGCTCCTTTACCACTTCTACTATGAGTGGACATGGTTAGAAGATGTTATTTATAAACCAAGAAGTGGGTCCTTACCAGATACTGAGTCTATTGGAGCCTTGATCTTGGACAGCCTCCAGAGCATGAGAAATGTATTTCTTTTGTTTTTGGTATTCAGTTATAGCAGCTTGAATGGATGAAGGTAGAAGGCTTGCAAAATAATAAAGAACATGTTTCCAGTAGCCCGTGTTTCCTGCTTCTGTCACTTCTGATCAAAGGAGAGAAATAAGAAGGATAACTTGGATAGAAATATCTACAACATATACCCTTTGGCACAGTATATGCCAATGACTTACATTAGGACCTTGGGTTGCAAGTAACTCGTTCTGTGAGTGTTCCTCAAAACAATCAAACATTTCTATTAAATTTTAACTTTATAAATGAGTGATGTCTTGCAATACGAGTAGTACATGATACCAAACATCACATGATCATGACTGAACCAATGGTTCTCTCTCTCTTATTGTGGGATTGTGGGTGATTCCCTCCCGTGCTCAGATGCTCAGTCTCAGGCTACAGTGTTGGGCAGAAATCGGTGATTTTTCAGAATGTTGGAAGTTGCCCACAACTGGCAATAGTGTATTTTTGTCACTTTAAAGCATCTATGGACAGTCTCTTGCTTT
Source organism: Panthera pardus (assembly GCF_024362965.1). NCBI lineage: Eukaryota > Metazoa > Chordata > Mammalia > Carnivora > Felidae > Panthera > Panthera pardus. Next base: position 84,269,802 of record NW_026526655.1, on the reverse strand, counting down.
TCTATACAGGAGTAAGCTTAGGAATGCTTTGCTTCATTCTACGTCAGGCTGCCTGAAGATATAGACCCTTTCCTTTACTACCTTATTGCCAGTTACATTAAATATAGTATATGATAGAGTTTATTAATACTGTACCTTAGTCAACATCCATGTGAGCTTATCCAATGGCTCTTAAGCAGAAAAAGGTTGAAAAGAAAGGTGGTAAGAAGAAGGAAATGATTATGGTGGAAGTTAAGAAGGAAATCATCAAGAAGTACAAACAAGGTATGTGAGTGGCCAAATTGCAAGAAGTCTACATTGACCATTTGCACAATGTTAAAGAAGAAATAAGAAACAAGAGGGCTAGATGCAGCTCAAGGAGTCATGAGAATATCAAAGCAATGGCCACATTTCTAGAAGATGTAGAAAAGCTGCTTCTGGTTTGGATAAAGGAGAAGCAAGTAGCAGGTGATACTGTGACTAAGAACTTTATTTGCAAGAAGGCAAAGGCCTTGTACACTGACCTGGTAAGTAAACTGCCAGATACGTCAACAGAAAATGAAGAAGGATTCAAAGAAAGCAGGGATGGTTTGATAACTTTAAGAGGAGAAGTGTTGTGAGGCATGGCAAGGCTGTGAGTTCAGATGCTCAGGCAGCTGATGTATTTGCTACTGAGTTCCAGAAGCTCATGGTGTTTGGGTGTTACCTGCAGGAGCAAGTTTTTAACTGTGATGAGACAGGGAGTTTTGGAAAAAGATGCCAAAGTGGACCTACATTACAGAAGAAGAGAATGCAATGCCTGGTCACAAGCCCATGAAAGACCATCTCACTCTCTTGTTTTGTACTAATGCAAGTGGGGATTTCAAAGTCAAGCCCTTGCTCATGTATCATTCCAAGAATCTATGAACCTTCAGGAAATGCAAGGTGCAGAAGAGTTAAACGTTATGTAGAGGTCCAACAGCAAGACCTGGGCCATTCCTATCTTGTTCATTGAGTGGATCAACAAGGTCTTCTGTCCTTCAGTGAAGAAATAGCTTTTAGAAAAGAATCTGCCACTCAAAGACTTGCTGGTTATGGATAATGTTCTTGCTCATCCTCTAGGCTTTGAGAATGACTTACTGGAGGAATTCGAGTTCATTAAAGTCAAGTTTCTTCCTCCCAACACCCCCCCCCCAATCCTCCATCCCATGGATCAGCAGGTCATTTCAAGCTTTAAGAAGCTTTATACCACATTTCAAACTTTAAGAAGCTTTATGCCAAAGTACTATTACAGTGAAAAGTTCGAGGTGACCAAAGGAACAAACCTTACCCTCCTAGTTTTGGAAAAATCATTTCCACATCGTGAACTATCTCAAGATCATTGATAAAGTCTGGGATGTGGTCACCAACAAAGCCCTCAACTCTGCTTGGAGAAAACTGACCTGACTGCATTTTTGGATTTGACTTAGAGGGGTTTGCTCATGAACAAGAGCCACCAGTTGTTGATAGAATTGTGCCCCTGGGGGAGAGCTTGGGGCTGGAGGTGAATTAGGATGGCATTCAAGTGCTGGAAAAGGAACATGGCCAAAAGCTGACCACCCACGGACTGATGGAGCTGTGTTGCGAACAATAGCAAGAGGTTATGGAGGAGATCTCATCTGCAGAGGAGGAGGAGAAAAAGGCAGAGGAATCCCTCACTTCAAATGAGATTGGAGAGATGTGTAAAAGGTGGGAAACACTGCAAAATTTTGTAGAAAATCACCATCCAAATAAGGCTGTAGCGGTGTGGGCAATGAACCTGTTTAACAACAAGGCAATGTCACATTTCCACAAAAATCCTCAAAAGGAGACAAAAGCAAGTGTCATTGGATAGGTTCCTTGTTAAAGTTACATGAAAAGAAAAAGATTCCATTGAGTCAGTAGATAACAGTGATTCCATTAGTGATAGTGAAAGTCGTCATACACAATAACCCTCCTGCCTTGTCTCCCTCATATCAGCCATGAAGGTTTCCAAAGGTAAGTGCAGGTTAATTTGTTTATTTTTCTTTATATTTTGTATTTTCTTTACTATTTTGTATTATATTACAGTATTGTAGTCATTTGTGTGTGATTATTTTGGATTGAGGAACGAATCATCTGGATTTCCATTATTTCTTATGGGGAAATTTGTTTGATATACAAGTGCTTTGGATTACAAGCATGTTTCTGGAACAAATTGTGTTCGCAAACCAAGGTTTTACTATATCTTATTTTGTACCCATTAGCAAATATCTTCTATTTACCAAGTTCCATTTCTCATCATTCCCCAAAAAAGATAAAGATAATAATTCTTCATTTTTTTACTTATATATGTCTATGCAAGTGTGTGTGACAATTAAATAGCATAAAATCTCATTTTATATTGAGTTGACTTTATTTCAACTGCTAATTATTTTGTTTTTGTTTCGGCTCTCCTAAAGGTATATTCTAAAGCCAGATTAGTGTGCAGGTTGTTTGTTTGGGAGGCTGTGACAAGAAGTACCTGAATGACAAAGGGAATGAAAGAGCAGGAGGAAAGATGTTTTAGTTCTAGTTTACTGTGTAGCAAACCACTCCAGAATTAGTGGCTTGTATTCATTTATATTTACTTATATATATTTTTTATTTGTTAATTATTTTTTTTTATTTATATCTAACAATTATGTGTGTTGATTGAATGAGATCAGCTCTGGTTTTTCAGTCGGTCTCGCTTGGGACTTCTCAAGGGGCCTCTATCACTAGAGACCTCTGCTGGAGTCTTAGGACAGCATGATATGATTAAGCTGGCTCTCTGTAATCATAGGGTCTCTTATGTTTTATGTGATCGGTCTCTCAACATGATGTTTCCAGTAGTATGTTGCATAGTCACACTTCTTATACGGCATCTCAGGATTTCCAAACGTGCTAAAGAGGAAGCAGACATGTCATTGTGAGAGGTGGGTTTCAAATTGCAAAGTGTCACTTCCATCACTGGATGGAAGAGGAGACTACTCAAGGACATGCATACTCAGAAGGTTGGTTCTTTGGTGGTTTTCTTTGGAGCTTCATAGCTACAAAAAGAAAGTCAGTACATTGGAGGTAAATCAAAAAGTTTACTGTGGGTAACAACAGGATGAGCCCTTCTGGCGATAACTGGAATACATATAGAACTATCTTAGAATTTCCTCCCTTGAGAGCTGCGGAATATCTACTAATTTTGGAGGGGGACTTTGTTAAAGCAACATTTTTGAGTTGACAGAAGGCACTGGAATACAAGGTCCTACGGGGATAGGGGAATAAATGTATTTTGTACAACTTACAAGTATAACAAAATTGAACACTCAGACCAAGGAACAAACTTTATCAGTTTTTTTTAAAGTCCTTGTGTTTCTTCTCTCCATTCATATTTCCTCCCTACCCCCAATAGAATAGCCACTATGATAAATTTTGTTGTAATCACTTCTTTGCTTCAGAAAAAAAATATTTCTTCAACAAAATTTGTATTCATAAAAATTACACTGCTTAATTTTTATCTATTTTGTAAATTTATATCAATGGAAACATACAATTTCTATCTTTTTGCAACATGTTCATTCATTGTACATTGTTTTTCACATTCATATGTTTATGCTTAAAACTGAGGTTCATTTGTTTTATTTGCTCTGTAGTATTTCATTACATAGATCCATTTTACTGGTGAGCAATGTTTTCACTGAATCCCCCAGAAAATAAGAGAGCATGCCTTCTGTTTCTTTACTGGGAGGTGGGATGTAATCCCATGAAGGCCCCGATGGTGGGGACGCAAGTGAGACAGGAAAGGAGTGTAAGCAGATGAAATGGGGCAATGTTGAGCACTCCAGAACTTTGAAAGAAAAAGGCATCCAAGGTGTCTCTAGACATGTTGAAAGTTGCCTCTGCTCCTCAGAATGATCTGTTCGGAAATGGGATAGGATGAACAAATAATTTATCAGCATCTTCTCGTTACCTTTATTATTGCTCAGAATTTACCTCACAGGGCACTAACTCCATAGCACTTCCAAGTTTGGGTCCCTGTCCTCTACAGAAAGATGCTGAGGATGCCAGATTTCAAACTCCACAGGGCACATACTCATGGACGTCCAGAAGTAGTGAGAGACCCCAGATCCTCCATGGAGTGTGCTGGGTTGAGCTTTGATATGATATATTTATATTACATGAGTAAATGAATGCATGCAACAGTTTTTAATAGATAACTTCAATAAAGTTAGGGGATTTTCAGTGTTTTTGTTGCTTGTTAACATTTTATCATAAAGGTATATACAATATTATTGAAGAGTTTCATTCATCTATTGAGAAATCATGTTTTTTCTCATTTAAGATGTTAATATGATGAGTTATATCATTCCACTTATAACTTGAAAGAACTCTGCATTTCTGAGGTAAAAATAATTTGGATATGAATCCAAATTATTGGATATGAGTGGTATGCCACTCATACCTTTTTTCAAATTCACATTAGTGAAATTCTCTTGGTGGTCAACTCTTTTATGTGATATACTAATATTACACACATGTTCTTAAAAATCTATTTCTCCTAGGTGTGTAATTGGAAACAGCAAGTTTAGCTTTTGTTTTGTATACACAGTTTTGTGTATTCTTTCAACATAAAATGATGCCAAACATCAATTTAATTGCCATTTTATTGTTCTACCAGTCTGTTTTTAAATTTTTTTATTAGTTTTCTTTATTTTTGAGAGGCAGAGAGAGACAGAGCACGAGTGGGGCAGGGGCAGAGAGAGAGGGAGACACAGAATCAGAAGCAGACTTCTTGCTCTGAGCTGTCAGCGCAGAGCCAGATGCGGGGCCTAAACTCATGAACCATGAGATCATGACCTGAGCCGAAGTCGGACGTGCAACCAACTGACCCCCCCAGGCGCCCCAACACCAGTCTGTCTTTAAAATCATATTACTAATAGTATTTTAAGAATCTTCTCAGCTTATTTGCTGATCACTATCTAGTATGAATTTCTTTCATTTATCTTGCTTGGGTTCTATTTGAATTTCTGAATATGTGGCTTTGTGTATTTCATAATTTATGAGAGATTATTAGCCATAATTTATTCAGATATTGCCTCCTCCTTACCTATTGCTCCTTTTTAGAACTCTGGTTATGCTAATATTTGAGCCATCTCATTCTGTCCTCCCATCTCTTATACTCTTCCCATATTTCTTCCTCTGTATCTCTCTTGGCTACATTCCAGATAATTTTCATACTATTTCTTCCTTCATTGGATCTAATCTGTCCCTTGAATAGCTTATATTATAATGGTTTTTTTGTAAAGAGCTATTTTTAATATTTTAATTTAAGCCTGCATGATGCGAATTTTCAAGTTTCTGTGTTATTTCCTTAGGCTTGTGTTATATAAAATTGTTTTATAATCAATATCTGATAATTACAATATTTGAATTATTTACTAGTATCTTTTCTATTGCCTGTTTTTGGTACTAGTTCTTATTCATAGTGTTCTATTTCTGTGTGTGTGTGTGTGTGTGTGTGTGTGTTGTGTTTTTATAATTATTTACTGATATTTCCTTTGGCATATTATCCTGTAAAGTGCTTGTCACCTGGGTTGAAATTGAGTTCCTCCACCCAATATCTGTATTTTCACAATGCCTTTCTATTGGGGGCACTGCTATTTCAAGATTATTTTAAATTAAATTATTTACTTGAGACTTTTCATGTCTCAAGGTTTCAGAAAACAAACCTGCATGAGAGCCAGTTTAAGATTATGAATTCTATGGGAATAGTATTTCCCCCACAAGCCAGTGTCAACTTTGACACAGGTAACTCTCCTTGCTGGCGCTTTCTTCAAGCTTAGATTAGTTTTCATCCCTTCTTCTCATATAAGCATGACACTTTGGGTCCCAGATTTTTATTCAGGTATCCTATTAGACTCCCTTCCTCAGTTGGTCCACAGGCTATATATCCCATTTGTGTTCCCCAAGCAACAATAAAGTGGAAGCATAAGATCTCCAGGATTTGCCAGAAGACCTCAAGATGAAATCTTACTTTGGTACATATCTGTCATCCAAGATTCCTACCTTAATTTCATAGTTTAACTGTGTAGTTTCCTTTTTTTGTGTCAGTTCATAGATGCCTTTAAAAATACAATTTGTGGGAGTTCTGGAAATGTGGGGTTGGGGGGAATCCTGGAATCTAGAAGGAAATGAACTGCCAAGATAAAGAGCAATGGCTGTTATCATCTTAACAGGAATAGGAAACAAATAGAGAAAGGTGTCTCTTCTCCCTCTTCCAGGCTTCCAGCCGCCCTTCAGCACTCATTGAGAAAACCTAACAAGAATTTACCGGATTTGCAGAAATGGGATTGTAGAATCTTATAGCTAGCCCTAGAATACAGACGTGTCAGTTTAAAGCTGGGAAATAACCTGATAAATAACCCCAAATCATTTCTATATTGTAGGAAAAGAACATGTGCTAGTTGAATTTCTATTATCATTATTTTCCAAGGATGTGTCCAAATTGTTCAGATGAGTCTAATGAAAAATTAAGACGTGAATCAATGTAAAAATTTGGCTGAGTAAATATATAATTCATATAACTCTCAAGAATTCTAACCTGTAATTCTCCATGCCACAGTTTTTCACTATCATAGTATGGTTTTCTGTCATCAGGAAAGAAATACAACCGCTGCCCTGCTAAGTCAGAAAGCCTGCCTGCTTACTCTTTTACCCCAAGGTGGTGGTCAATTGAATATAAGCTGCCCTCACAGATTCAGGTCTGGGCAATACCACACAGTGAAGTCTCGGACGTGTCATACGCTGCTTTTAGCGTGATGTGTCTTGTTTATGATTCAAGCACATAAACGTCCCAGGAGAACTTGAGTGATGTCTCACACACTTACCTTTCTTCTATGCTCAGCAAACATGAGTTTTTAACACAAAAGAACTTAATTTTTTGGTATCACTCCTAATCTCTTCTTTGTTAAATAATGAGCCTTTATTGCTTCTATGGAAAAAGGAAATAATAGGGTTTTGTGTTTGTCGTTGTTGTTATTTACAACTACATTTTTACTGTGATCAAAGGTGATGTAACAGTACTTCCCCAGGATGGCGTAATGACAACACCACTCCCTTTTTTTTTGCCACTAAAGCTCAAAGCCAAATGTCTTCTATAGTAGACAAAAGCTTGCTTGATAATCATAAAAATATATATCCTTCAGGATAGGAACCATTTTCTGTATCATTCCATGTGTCGATCAGCACATAGACATCCTAAATCCAGGTGTATCTTTATGTACCTTCCAGGAATTGTCATGAAGATTTATTAACAAATTGAAATTTATGAACACCAGTATATATCTTAGATGCTTACCAATTAAAGGAGCTTAATGGCACTGTAAATACACATATTTGGAGCAAAAAAATCATTTTCTGCCTTGAGTGATTAGTACCACTGTTAAATTTTGGAGTTTTATTTCAAGTTTAATGCGGTATAAAACTGTTTTTTTTAATAAACGTAAAATCAATTCATTCAGTACATATTCACAATACAATCTTTTTCAAACAAGTTTCTCTAAACAGGATGTGGCATTATGTATAAATTCATTTGAAATTTAAAAAATTCAGCTTAAATGCATAATTAGTCTTTCAGAAATTGTGTGTCTTACTATAAGCCTTTTTATATCATCCCATGTGTCAGGAAATAAGCAATTACTTTAAAATATTAGAGTGAATTTTGTAATCTCTTAGTTTTTCTACACACTAAGTCTCAGGAAGGAATGTTGAAACCGGCATTGCATGTGAACTACAAATACATAAACGGTGATCTCATTTTACTGTAAGATTGCTATTTAGATTTTTCCTAACAAATGTCAATATTTCTGAGGACACATTTATTTGTTGCTATATCAAATTTAATCAAATATAATTAAAATGCACTGTTTTCATGTTTATTTCTATTTATATATATACTGTTTTGGGCCATTCTACAATTTGTGTTATGATTTTAATCAGTAAGTTTTCAACATAATTTTAGGTTGATATTTGAGAAAAAGAAATTATTGTGTTTTACAAAAAATTTTATTGTATCTCTATGAGCTATGAGTTAATCTGAGCCGCATCAAATCGTAACTTTGGGACTTTCAAATGTAATATTTTAATCTAGAGCTTCTAATTTATTAGTAAGCACAAAAAATAGCTTTGCAACCGATGTTGTCACTATTTTCACTAATCTTCAAAAGTTAAAATTCAATTTTTAATGCTAAAAATATTAAGTTTTTATTTGTATTGCTTTCTCTTGAACCTCTATAAGATCAAATATAATAATGTGATTCAATTTATAATATTAATTAATTTGCCTGAAAACATTTATTCATTCAGAGATTAATTTAAGAATTGTTGCTTTGTAAGATCTTTTAAACTCCTGAGCACAAATATCATCTACCAGGATTTCTTCATTCATTCATTCATTCATTTTTACTCTTTCTAGATTCACTTTTCTAGCATGAGAGACTTCCTCCCCCCCTCCCCATTTTACTGTTTAGATTTTCCTTCTTTAAATAATTGGGAAGTAGTGGCTCGAGTTCAGAAGAGTCTGATATTGACCTATTCATCACTCAATACAAATGGCTTCATCAGTTTTGCCTCTATATTGGAAAAGAAGGCTTTGTCACTCTAAACTGTTGAGAGGCTTGAGATGTGGTTTAGAGGGATTGTTAGACTCTTTATTCCTCTTACCAAAAATGATAAGTGCCTTTTTGTACTGGGCAGTGGTGAGTGATGATCTGGTAGGTGATGTTTGGTTAATTCCATCAAGAGTGTGTAACGAAAGAAGACGTCTTTCTTCCTGCAAAGGGAGAAGGCATGTTGCACTTGTCCTCTCCCCTTGTGTTCAGATAATTCAGGGACTATACAGGCAGGTGGGTGTAATTGGTAAAGATTAAAAGGTTTTCTTTAAAGATTTGCTGGGTCACTTCCGTAGGGCAAAAGTCAGCCCCTGTAGTTTTATGACCCAGGCACACGAACTGTACAAGAGAATGTCAGTGACGTATAACACATTTACTTTCCTCTATTCTTGGCAAACATGTGGCCTAAGAAAAGAAAGCTTATTTGTTCTTTGCATCACTAAAATCGTTTCTTTGTTAAATAATGATTCTCTGTTTATTGTATAAATTAAAAGGGACAATGTTTCCAGAAATTCTTTTTTATGTTCTCATGTACTTTATTTCACTTAATTTAAATCTCACAGCTATCTCAGATGAAATGATTTCCAAACCCATTGCTACAATTAAAATTTGTGGTATGTGTACGATTTTACACTTTTAGATTTACATGATGTTGACAGGAATCAATATTTTTAGGGTTGTCTGCTTTTCTAATAGCAGAAACAGTTATGGCCGTGTGCCCATATAATGCATATTATCTTGGTTATAACTCACCATTATTCTCCATTTCTGCATTGTTAATATGTATCCAATTTTAAATACACACACACACACACACACACACACACACACACACACACTAGTATATGTGTGTTGGAATGTTCCTTTAATTCTCCCCCACTATTTGTCCACACTGTGACACTTTATAGAGATCAGAATAATTGCACATTTCAGTGTCAAGATATATGCTTTTTTAAGATCTTAATAGATTCTAACTGCCCAATAACACTGAAATAACTGTGGTTGTAACACATTTTTCCCCCCTTGGATTGCAGGCACATAAGGGACAATTCTCATAAACAAGTATAGGAGTTATTACTACCTTGGATAACAATGGGCTGTATATATCCATACTGTGTTTTGTGAATATATTCTGAATGCTTAGTAAATGCCTAATTAAAAAAATATTTTTTTCCTGTTCACAAAAGGAAGAAATAAGGAGGTAGATGATATAGATAGATGATAGATGGATAGATAGATAGAGAAAAAGATAAAAATAGGTGTGTGCTATGCATATAAGAAAATGTATTTTGGAAGCAGGCTACAGAGTATATCCAAATAGAAGGTGACAAGGAACATTCATTCATATGATCTCATCTAAAACAAAGGAAAGATGGGACTTCCTTCTGGACTCCATTTAGAGTGTATATGGGGCACTCTCTCTCACAGCCCTGTGTCCCCATAATCATGCGTTCACAGTTGTAACAATTCTCTTAGAAGTACTCTGGGCATGAACATTGTCAGACATTTTAAAAGGCTTTCTCTTTATCCTCACATTAGGGAACCCAGAAAACAAAGTAGACAGTGTGCTGCCAGTCAACATCCATTTTTATAGTTACAGCTGTAGATTCTAAACTCCTTGAAGCAAAGACAAAGAATTTCCATCTTTTTCTTCTCATCTTGGCCTTAGGATGCACAAATAGCATTTGCTGAGTGAATAACTAAAGAATGTCATGTAGTCGGAGTCTGTTTAATACTCAGTGAATCAAAATAGGTAAGTAATGCAAACATATTTAACTATGCATCTATTGCATTGAGAGAATTATAGTTCTCACTAGAAACAAACGTCTGCAGAGCAAAAAATGATCTCTTCCCTTCCTGTCTCCACATCACAATGCAAAGGAACTTCCTCAGTTGGAGGTAGAGAAATGTCTGTCTGTTTGCAGGCCAGGAGCACGTGCAGCCGTGTCTGTTTTGAAACCTCCCTGAGCTCTGACTTTCCTCTTCTCCGGAGACTCTCAGCTCTGACAAAGTGACCTCTTTACCTTGTATTGGACATATTGATCCAGAAACTACTCAAAAACCTGCCCTGATACTCTGCTTTCCAAACCACAGAGGGCTCCAGAGCTGACCTCCAGTCTCTCCAGTGTGGTCGAGTGCTACCCTCCCCTCTGGCATGTGATGGATATGCCGTGACCCCATGATATTTGATGTTTAGAATCAAATTTCCTCCCCATGTACATTGAACGGACAACAGTTTTCTGTCTTAAAGAGCCAAATCTCCATTATAGAAATGAACATAGAGAATCTAATAATTATAGGTTGTTAGAGAGTGAGACAAGAAGGAAAACTTCCGTAAATGGGAAATGGAGGTGATTCAGCAG